>NC_090026.1:110202876-110511417 GCF_037176765.1 Anolis sagrei
AAGTCACCCACACCGCTGAATAATTGTAATACTTCTTACTCCTCATACTCTTACTCTTATTATTATTATTATTTTAACTGCCATGGCTCCATGCTATGAAATCATTCACACAGCAGAGTAATTCTAATTCTAGTTACTCTTCTTACTACTATTACTATTATTACTATTATTTTAAGTGCCATGGTTCCATGCTATGAAATCATTCACACCACAGAATAATTCTAATTCTAGATACTCTTCTTACTATTATTGTTATTATTATTATTTTAACTGCCATGACTCCATGCTATGAAATCATTCACACCACAGAATAATTCTAATTCTAGTTACTCTTCTTACTATTATTGTTATTATTATTATCTTAACTGCCATGACTCCATGCTATGAAATCATTCACACCGCAGAATAATTCTAATTCTTTTTATTATTATTATTATTATTATTATTATTATGAACTTTATTTGTACCCCGCTAGCATCTCCCGAAGGACTCGATGCGGCTTACAAAGGCCAAGGCCTCAAAACACAACATAACAATACAAAAACCTAAAGCAAATTAAAAACAATTAAAGCAATATTAAACAACAGCCAATAAATAATACACCAAGACACAATAAAACTGGGCCGGGCCAGAGTAATGGGTACAGAATTAAAAGTGCTGATGTGACAGGTGATATGTAAGGATTATAGGATAAGTGCAGTGTTCGGCAATCTTAATTCTACTAAAGTGCTTTTGGGATTTATTATGGAGTTTTCCTATTCTGGGAAGGCACAGAATACTCTTCTTACTCTTCTTACTCTTATATCATTATTATTATTTTAACTGCCGTGACTTCATGCTATGAAATCATTCACACAGCAGAATAATTCTAATTCTTTTTGCTCTTCTTACTCTTCTTACTATTATTTTAAGTGCCATGGCTCCATGCTATGAAATCATTCACACCGCAGAATAATTCTAATACTTTTTACTCTTATTATTATTATTATTATTATTATCATTATCATTATTATTATTTTAACTGCCATGACTCCATGCTATGAACTCATTCACATAGCAGAATAATTCTAATTCTAGTTACTCTTCTTACTATTCTTACTATTATTTTAACTGCCATGACTCCATGCTATGAAATCATTCATACCGCGGAATAATTCTATTTACTCTTCTTACTATTATTGTTATTATTATTTTAACTGCCATGACTCCATGCTATGAAATCATTCACACCGCAGAATAAGTCTAATTCTTTTTACTCTTCTTACTGTTATTACTATTATTGTTATTATTATTTTAACTGCCATGATTCCATGCTATGAAATAATTCATATGGCAGAATAATTCGAATTCTTCCTCTTACTCTTTGTCTTACTATCATTATTGTTATTATTTTAACTGCAGTAGCTCCATGCTATGAAATCATTCACTCTGCAGAATAATTCTAATTCTTCTTCTTACTCTTCTTCTTAATATTATTATTGTTGATATTATTTTAACTGCCATGGCTCTATGCTATGAAATCATTCACACCGCAGAATAATTCTAATTCTTTTTACTCTTTTTACTCTTCTTACTGTTATTACTGTTATTATTATTATTATTATTATTATTATTTTAACTGCCATGATTCCATGCTATGAAATCATTCACTCTGCAGAATAATTCTAATTCTTCTTCTTACTCTTCTTAATATTATTATTGTTATTATTTTAACTGCCATGGCTCCATGCTATGAAATCATTCACACCGCAGAATAAGTCTAATTCTTTTTACTCTTCTTACTGTTATTACTATTATTGTTATTATTATTTTAACTGCCATGATTCCATGCTATGAAATAATTCATACGTCAGAATAATTCAAATTCTTCCTCTTACTCTTTGTCTTACTATCATTATTGTTATTATTTTAACTGCAGTAGCTCCATGCTATGAAATCATTCACTCTGCAGAATAATTCTAATTCTTCTTCTTACTCTTTTTCTTAATATTGTTATTGTTATTGTTTTAACTTCCATGGCTCCATGCTATGAAATCAATCACACGGCAGAATAATTCTAATTTTTTACTCTTCATACTATTATTATCTTTTCTTCCTATTATTATTATCATTATATGGCTCCATGCTATGAAATAATTCACATTGTAGCATTCTTATTTTTCTTCCTATTATTTTTATCATCATTATTATTACTATTACAATGATTTTAACTGCCAAGGCTCCAGGCTGTGAAATCATTCACATGGCAGAATTCTTCCTCCTCCTCCTCCTCCTATATTATTATTATTATTATTATTATTATTATTATTATTAAAATTACTATGTCTCATTGCTATGAAATCGTTCACACTACAAAAGTATTACAGTAGAGTCTCGCTTATCCAACATAAACGGGCTGGCAGAACATTGGATAAGCAAATTGTTGGTTAATGAGGGATTAAGGAAAAGGCTATTGAATGTCAAATTACGTTATGATTTTACAAATTAAGCACCAAAACCTCATGTTTTACAACAAATCGACAGAAAAAGCCGTTCAATACACAGCAACATTATGTAGTAATTACTTTATTTACAAATTTAGTACCAAAGCATTGCAATGCATTGAAATGGCTATGGATCTGGGCAGGAGGCAGACTACGTTGGATGAGCGAAGGTTGGATAAGTGAGACTCTACTGTATTATTGTTGTTATTCTTACTGCCATGGCTCCACACTACAGAATTATTATTAAGAATTATTTTATTTGTTACCTGCCTCTCCTCAAGCACAATTAAAATGCATACATGAAAGCAAGAAAATTAAAACACTTATCTTAAAAGATAGATATAACACCAAAGCACATTAAAATTAGAGTGAATGCAGTTTGACACTGCTTTAACTGCCAAGGCGCCTTGCTGTGGAATCATGGAGTTTTACAAGGTCTCTGCCGAGTAGTATTAAGGCAGTGGTTCTCGACCTGTAGCTCCCCTGATGTTTTGGCCTTCAACTCCCAGAAATTCTAACAACTGGTAAACTGACTGGGATTTCTGGGAGTTGTAGACCAAAACACGTGGAGACCCACAGGTTGAGAACCACTGTATTGAGGCCACACTAAACTACATCTCCCAGGATTCTGTAGCATTCAGCCATGACAGTCAAAAGTAGTGTCAAACTTCATCAATTCTCCAATGTAGATACACCTGAGGTTGGTTCAGACATTTGGCAGGGCAGTTAAGTATGCCAAAAGAGCCCCACTGGATCATCTTTTGACTTGTGGAGTATCTAGGAAAATTCCTTGAAACTCTGAGTTTGCTGATAAGGTTTGTTAGTTTACCTTATGCAATATGCTTGTAACCAGAAGTGTTTTGGATTTACTATATCTCCCAGAGTTTGAAATACCTGCATTGGCAAATGTAATAGGTTCACTTTAGAGTCAGCAGATGTCAGAAATTATTTGAACGCACACAACAACGGTGGAGACATCTCAGTATGGAGAATGCTCTTTGGACACTGAATCATGTAATCTCATGTAGTAGAGCGATGAGGAAATGAGCTGAAGGAGAGGGAAAAAAGCCACCATGAGTATCTGAAGGTTTTATCTATTTTAACTGTGCTTGAGGAGAGGCAAATAACAAATAATATCATTATTAACATCATCTTCAAGTATCTGAAGATACCAGTTGCTAGCTTTCTGAAAATAGTTGGCTTGAACAGTTAGACAGAAAGAACACACAACTCATACTGAATTCAAGATTGTAAATATGGATAGTGGGGAAAGTTTGTTGTGCTGTACAAACAGGGGTATTAGTTTCTGAGTTAGGCAGAAATGACAGATGTTTTTAAGTGTATAAAATGTATCCGTCTGATGTAGAAAACAAGTGCAGTACATTTTTGGACTTAGATTGAGTAAAATAAATACACTGAAGTTATTTTAAAATTATTTTTGTAAATTAAATGCATATGACTTGAGGGTGACTTTAATTTCATTTGCTGCATTTAAAAAATCTCTTTTAAGAGCATATGTTCTTATTGCTGCTACCCACCTTGCTGTCTGAGTGTTGCATATATTTAAAAGGCATTGTATATTATTCAAGATTAGAATTCCTTCATATGCTTTTAAAAGAGGAATGTTTTACTCAGTGGTTTTATATTACGATTTATATTAGGTCACAGTTCCTTTGAGTCATCTTATCAATGCCTTCCATTCACCCAAAAGTTTGGCACCATCATTCACTGCAACATCTAGCCAGTGTGTGCAAAAGGAAGCAGTGCCTGAATCTGATGTGCAGAATAGTGAGGTAAGAATTTTGGAAAATGTCATGTATTTATTTATGTTGCTGTATTATTTATCATGCTCACTTTTGTTTTTTCTCTTATGTTTTTTTTATTAAAGAGTGTTCTCAAATATAGCTGATTTAATATTACTGTATCTGAGACCACTGTATAACATTTTTGAAGTGTATAGTTGTTTTATAGGTAATCATTTATTTGCATGCAGTTGATTTAAAATGTTTACTCCATGGAAATAATTTTTAAAAATTGCTAATAAGTGGAGTTAAATTCTCTGCAACATGATTTTGTAAAGAAGAACATTTGAGGCTGTAATTCTGCTCACACTTGGAGTATGTCCTGTTAAACTCAGGGCCTATGGAGATTAAAGAATAACGCAGTGAGCCCTTCTTGATTGTGTGTTGTCGATGACAGGAATCACTGGGTTGCTATGAGTTTTCCAGGCTGTATGGCCATGTTCCAGAAACATTGTCTCTTGACGTTTCGCCTGCATCTATGGCAGACATTCTTAGAGGTTGTGAAACTTCACAACCTCTGAGGATGCCTGCTATAGATGCAGGTGAAACGCCAGGAGAGAATGCTTCTGGAACATAGCCATACAGTCCAGAAAACTCACAGCAACCCACTTCTTGATTATGTTAGTGTACCTTTTATGGCATAGATACGAATCATTTTTTCCTTACAGATGTTCCATAATGTTTCACTCCTGACTGTAGCTTCTGAGAGTTTTATTTTGGAAACATGCTGGGGACTGTAATAATTTCTGCCATTACTTTGTCGGATAATGGTCCTATACAAATCATGGCAGTCATGAAAAACCTGTGGCTTTTCAATTTTTATACTTTGTATTTGTAATCAATTTAGAAAAATGCTTGTGCTTGAATGTGGTAGGTCTTGCTTTCTTTTATATTTAAGCAAAATTGAGATGTCAGCATTATATTGGGGGAATATGGTTTAAATAACCATTTATAACAATTTTATATGGTTTAAATAACCATATAAATATGTGAACATACTGAACATGGGGATCAGAGGAATACAGTGAAAAAAATGTGTGATTTCCAGTTTGTTTTTATGCTTAGGAGAATTGTATTAGATTATGGGACTCAAAACAGTTGGACCTTACTTTCAGAATTACATATTGTTCTTTAAAAAATTGAATACTTCTATTTATTCTTTTTACAGCCAGTACTTAATCTACGAGACCTAGGACTTTCTGACTTGAAAGCTAGCCAGCTTGATGAACTAGTGGACAGGCTACTTCCTGGCTATTGTATAGAAAACAAAACCTCTTCACACTGGCAAACCTCTTATATATCTGCACAGTCCTTCTTTGAAAATAAGTATGGTACGTCTTAGGAAATTATATTGGCATACTGCATTAGTTAATTCACTTAATAAATTGAGTCATAGGCACACCACACCTTTGATACTCAGCTCCACTAGTGACCCAGAATTAATACTAGCGTTATTTATTTACGCGCGCACACACACACACATGTATGGTAGGCCCAGGGTGATGGGGTGGTAGATCATTCAGCGTACCACAATTCCTCATGCAAGATTGTAACCAACCAGGGTGTACATCCCCCCCCCCCCCCCGGTTTTCTGGGCATGAAAGCTTTTATAAATTGAGGCCTGGCTTCTCTTTCAGGCTACAAATTACTAACATAAGTAAATGTTGGTGAATATCCTTTCTATGGGCCAATATTTGATGACTTTTCAATGGTTTGCAGTTGCCCTTAGTCATGACTGTACTGTGTCTGGTTTTTTAGATTCTCATAGTATTATGTATTATGCCCCAATTTATAGTATTATGCCCCAATAGGGCTCAGTTGAAAGTTGAAATAGATCAGAGCAAACTGTACATTCAGAAGTGAACCAGATTGATTTTACATTTATCTGCATATAAATCTCTCACCTTATAATTTTTAATTTTGCTTTGTTCTGATTCAGATTTTCTGAGGCTCATTTTGATTTCATGTTTCAATCTTATAATATCTATAAAAATAATGACCTGACTTTTTAAGTTTGGTGCCTAAAAAATGAAATTGTGCTTTTTTATCATTTTCTAGGTTTTGAAGAAGTATTTAGCACCTTGCGTTCATCCTATCTATACAGACAGCATCCTAGCCCATTACAGAGTGTATGTTCAGATCTTCAGCGTTGGCCAGGTATGAAGAAAGAACTTTTGCAGTGGAACTCTGCTGATCACTTGAAGTCTCTGTGGCTTCAGGAGGTTGGGAGAACCTTTGGAGCAGTTCTTTGCTCCAAAGCTTCTCTTTGCTCTCCCTTCCTTTCATGGAGGGCTCTGTGAGGATATCAGTTCCTTTCATTTGCACAAGTTCAGTTATACCCAAACTCATAATATGGTTTTTCATACATTAATATACAGTATTATTAGACTAGTGTTTTAATTTTTAAAAACTTACAATATTTTATTTTCCATTATTCACAAGAGTAAAAAGTCATGCTTTTTAAAATTTCATTGTTTCTGGGAATGAGAGATTTTTGGAGCAGAATGAGTTATTGAAGCAGAGGCCAATTTTAGCCCATGCATTCCCACAACAGGTCAAAGTGCAACGTTTTCCTTCCCAAATTGCAGTTTGAAATTACTTCTTATTGCCTTTTCTGCATTGGGGGTGGGCAGGTGTTTAAACTTAATCTGAGTCTCATGTAGGCTTCAAGGGTTTTATGGAGCTGTTAAGGAAGTTTGAGGGCCATGAAAAAAAGTAAATGAGATCCCCAAGCTACTTTCCCCCATCTCTGCTTTAGAAGTTACTAAAGCTTATTTCCAATAGGATCAGTTAATGTAATGTTAAAATGGCAACTAAACCATCAGAGTTTTCTTTATTTCATAAATAACAAAATGTTCACAAAAATTTAAGGCCAAAAAGTTGGCATGTGAAACTAGCACCTTTCCAAGCAACAAGAGATACATGTCTCTGAATACAAGTTTGCGTTTTGAGTTTCTATATATTACGAAGAGTAGCAACTTTTTTATATATACACTTGATCCGTATGTGGTGAGAACATATATAGGAAAACAAATTTTAAGCCTTGTTTAAACAGCTCTTGTTTAAATAGAATCAGGTATGATTCAGTTACTGTTTCATTTTGTTATGTTACCTAGTGTTGGTTTCAGTCTTTTGACTGAAGTGACTGGGAGTTTGCTTCATTCAACATACAATCACTTATATGTGGGAAAATGTTAGAATTCCTTTAATAATTAGTGTACCAGAGATTCCAATAACTCCTTGGAGCATATTGAGAGGGATTTTGACATATATTCACAGTAGAAGCCTCTTCCCAGTGCACTGTCAGAACCTGCTTTGGAATCTGCTCAGTTTCCTATGTTGTTGCCAACATAGGAAAAATACTGCTTTTGGAACTATAGCCACAAACCAGCATGCAGCTAGTTATATAATGCATTGGATTCTTTTTTAAGTGCAGGATTCATCCATAAACCACTCAATATTTAAAACTTAAGATATATAACCATGGAAGAAACTGCTGAACACACATCTGCATCTTTTTAAAAAAATGCCAGATTTAAATATAACACATCTTTATATATGTTAAGTTTTCATTCAGTCTCGAGGCTTTAAGACTCTGAAATCAAGAGCAAGACGGCTGCAATCTACATCAGAGAGATTAACAGAAACAGAAACTGTAGCTCCCTCCTTTGTAAAGGTAAGCCTGAGAAACTTCTGTGTCCTGGTCATCTTTTCTGTCATTATAATGTATTCTAAAATGAGATAGAACAATTAAATAGTGTAAAATGGGCTTATACATCGACATGAGTTTGCAAACATAGTTATATAATTAAGAAATTGATGATAAAAAGAATAGATTATGGGAGAAATTACATCAGACATATTCCTTTGATAATGTACTCAAGCAGAGGGTATTCAGTATATCTTACTATAGGTGGCACAGCAGGTTAAACTGCTGAGCTGCTGAACTTGCTGACTGAAATGTTGGCATTTCAGTCAGCTGAATTTGCTGACTGAAATCCAAGGAGTGGGGTGAGCTCCCTCTGTGAGCCCCAGCTTCTCCCAGCCTCGCAGTTTGAAAGCATGCAAATATGAATAGATCAATAGGTACCGTTTCTATGGGAAGATAACGGCGCTCCATGCAGTCATGCTGGCCACATGACCTAGAAGGCTTCTAGACTTAATGTCAAGGGGAAACGTTTACCTTTACTATAGGAGAAGTCCCTCTGAAATATGTACATAATTACCTGTGAAATTAGCATCATCTAAAATTTTAATTACTTAATTACCTGTTCTAAGCATTTTCTTATCTAACAGATAAGAATGTCCTGTGTTTCAATAGTTGAGATTTGGACACAGTACTAGGATTATTTGTGCCAGTCAGCGGTTTGAATGAACAGTGCTCCATTACATTTTTGGGCAAAGTAATGTATTTCATTGTTCGTATAAGAATTGATTGCTACATCAGTTTTTTCAATCCCATTCTTAGGGACTTCTACTGAGAGATAGAGGATCTGAAGTTGAAAGTTTAGAGAAACTGATGAAAACAAAAAACATACCTGAAGCTCATCAAGATGCCTTTAAAACTGGGTTTGCAGAGGGTTTTCTGAAAGCACAAGCACTTACACAACGGACAAATGGTTAGTTGGTCCTATTTTTAAGCTTATTTATAGTGTAAATGAAAAAATAAAATTACTTGGGGAATTTACTTTCTTTGTCGTCTTTCCCCTTCAGTTAAATATATAGTAGTAATTATATACTCCCTTTATTGTTTTCATAATTTTACAGTTCTTCCATTATTTAATCCTTTAGTTTGGTATCTTTATCATCCAGGAAATTTATCTTACTGGATTTCTTGTTTTCTTCTTCAGATTCCTTAAGACGAACGCGTCTATTTCTGCTCATTCTGCTGCTGCTTGGTATTTATGGTTTGTCAAAAACCCCATTTTTATCTGGTAAAGGCTCCTTTTCTGATACTGGTTTGTTAAATGTTCATTTTTCTGAATCCTTCACTTCTATTTGCATTTTTCTATCAGATGTGATCATTTTGATTTCAATTAAGATTACAAATTGAAAAAAAACAATAAGATAATAATTTTCTCAGTATATGCTACCCCATGGGAGAGATCTAGCACTTTACTTTTTTGAAACCAGTAATAATTGAAAAGAATATATCTTTAGATCAAATACATCTCATGCTGGATGCAGTTCTTCAGTACAATACCCTTAGCAGTTTAAATAGTGTTGCAATGTCAAGCCTTTTCCCAAAGCTTGACATTGCAAATTCATTCAGCTTCTTGTTGTTGTTGTTCATTCGTTCAGTCGTCTCCGACTCTTCGTGACCTCATGGACCAGCCCACGCCAGAGCTCCCTGTCGGCCGTCACCACCCCCAGCTCCCTCAAGGTCAGTCCAGTCACTTCAAGGATGCCATCCATCCATCTTGCCCTGGGTCGGCCCCTCTTCCTTTTGCCTTCCACTTTCCCCAGCATAATTGTCTTCTCTAGGCTTTCCTGTCTCCTCATGATGTGGCCAAAGTACTTCAACTTTGTCTCTAGTATCTTTCCCTCCAGTGAGCAGTCGGGCTTTATTTCCTGGAGGATGGACTGGTTGGATCTTCTCGCAGTCCAAGGCACTCTCAGAACTTTCCTCCAGCACCACAGTTCAAAAGCATCGATCTTCCTTCGCTCAGCCTTCCCTAAGGTCCAGCTCTCACATCCGTAGGTGACTACAGGGAATACCATGGCTTTGACTAGGCGGATCTTTGTTGCCAGTCTGATGTCTCTACTCTTTACTATTTTATCAAGATTGGACATTGCTCTCCTCCCAAGAAGTAAGCGTCTTCTGATTTCCTGGCCACAGTCTGCATCTGCAGTAATCTTTGCACCTAGAAATACAAAGTCTGTCACGGCCTCCACGGTTTCTCCCTCTATTTTCCAGTTATCAATCATTCTTGTTGCCATAATCTTGGTTTTTTTGACGTTTAGCTGCAACCCGGCTTTTGCGCTTTCTTCTTTCACCTTGATTAGAAGGCTCCTCAGCTCCTCCTCGCTTTCGGCCATCAGAGTGGTGTCATCTGCATATCTGAGGTTGTTAATGTTTCTTCCAGCAATTTTCACCCCAGCTTTGCATTCATCCAGCCCCGCACATCGCATGATGTGTTCTGCATACAAGTTAAAAAGGTTGGGTGAGAGTATGCAGCCTTGCCGTACGCCTTTCCCAATCTTGAACCAGTCTGTTGTTCCGTGGTCAGTTCTGACTGTTGCGACTTGGTCCTTGTACAGATTCCTCAGGAGAGAGACAAGGTGGCTTGGGATGCCCATCTCACCAAGAACTTGCCACAATTTATTATGATCCACATAGTCAAAGGCTTTAGAATAGTCAATGAAGCAGAAGTAGATGTTTTTCTGAAACTCCCTGCCTTTCTCCATTATCCAGCGGATATTGGCAATCTGGTCTCTCGTTCCTCTACCTTTTCTAAACCCAGCTTGAACATCTGGCAACTCTCGCTCCATGTCTTGCTGGAGTCTTCCTTGCAGGATCTTGAGCATTACCTTACTGGCATGAGAAATAAGGGCCACTGTACGGAAGTTGGAGCAGTCTTTCGCATTTCCCTTTTTTGGTATGGGGATATAAGTTGATTTTTTCCAGTCTGATGGCCATTCTTGTGTTTTCCATATTTGCTGGCAAATGGCATGCATCACCTTGACAGCATCATCTTTTAAGATTTTAAACAGTTCAGCTGGGATCCCGTCGTCTCCTGCTGCCTTGTTGTTAGCAATGCTTTTTAAGGCCCATTCAACCTCACTCCTCAGGATGTCTGGTTCTAATTCATTCACCACACCGTCAAAACTATCCTCAATATTATTATCCTTCCTATACAGATCTTCTGTATAGTCTCGCCACCTTCTCTTGATCTCTTCAGCTTCTGTTAGGTCCCTGCCATCTTTGTTTTTTATCATACCAATTTTTGCCTGAAATTTACCTCCAATGTTTCTAATTTTCTGGAAGAGGTCTCTTGTCCTTCCTATTCTGTTGTCTTCTTCCACTTCCATGCATTGCTTATTTAAAAATAGTTCCTTATCTCTTCTGGCTAACCTCTGGAATTGCGCATTTAACTGGGCATATCTCCCCTTATCCCTGTTTCCTTTTGCTTTCCTCCTTTCTTGGGCTACTTCCAGTGTCTCAGCAGACAACCATTTTGCCTTCTTGGTTTTCTTTTTCTTTGGAACGTACTTTGTTGCCGCCTCCTGAACAATGTCGCGGACTTCTGTCCATAGTTCTTCTGGGACTCTGTTTACTAAATCTAGTCCTTCAAATCTGTTCTTCACTTCCACTGTATATTCGCTAGGAATGTTAGTGAGATCATATCTAACTGGTCTGTGTATTTTCCCTGATCTCTTTAGTTTTATTCTAAATTGGGCAATAAGAAGTTCGTGATCTGAGCTACAGTCAGCCCCAGGTCTTGTTTTCACCGACTGGATGGATGTCCGCCACCTTTGGCTGCAAAGGATGTAGTCAATCTGATTTCGGTGTTGACCGTCTGGTGAGGTCCATGTGTAAAGCCGTCTTTTAGGTTGTTGGAAGAGAGTATTCGTTATACACAGCGAGTTTTCCTGGCAAAATTCTATCAGCCTGCGTCCCGCTTCATTTTGTTCTCCCAGACCATGCTTGCCTGTGATCCCTGTTGTCATTTGACTTCCCACCTTGGCATTCCAGTCTCCTGTAATGAAAATAATGTCTCTTTTTGGTGTATTATCCAGTAGTTCCTGCAGATCCTCATAGAACTGATCTACTTCTGCTTCTTCAGCAGCTGTGGTTGGGGCGTATATTTGGATCACTGTAATGTTGAAAGGCTTTCCTTGCACTCGAATTGAGATCATTCTGTCATTTTTTGGGTTGTATCCAAGCACTGCTTTAGCGAATTTCTTATTAATTATGAAGGCTACTCCATTTCTTCGATGTTCCTCTTGTCCGCAGTAGTAGATCTGGTGGTCATCTGATGTGAAGTGGCCCATTCCAGTCCATTTCAGTTCGCTGACCCCCAGAATGTCTATCTTTAGTCTTGACATCTCACCAATAACAACATCCAATTTGCCCTGGCTCATAGATCTTACATTCCAGGTTCCTATGGTGTGTTGATCTTTAGAGCATCGGATTCGTCGTTCACCTCCAGTACCGTCGGCCGCTAGCCTTCCTTTCGGCTTTGAGCTAGCTGCGTCATCACATCTGGGGCTAGTTGAACTTATCCTCTGCTCCTCCCCAGTAGCATTTTGGCCATCTTCCGACCTGGGAGTCCCATCTTCCAATGGCATACCGACATATCTCTGTTTGTACTGGTCCATTTAGTTTTCTTGGCAAGGATACTGGAGTGGTTTGCCATTGCCTTCCCCAGGGATCACGCTTGGTCTGACCTCTCTGCCACAACCGTCCCGTCTTGGGTGGCCCTTCACGGTTTCGCTCATGACATCATTGAGGTGCTCAAGCTCCAGCGCCCCGACAAGGCGGTGATCCTTTGCTGGAGCTTCTTAGGTTATGTCAATATGTGTATGACAGTTTGGACTGTGAAGCAAGAGTGTCTTAATATATAGGCATTATCATTGTACTTTTCATTATAATCAGCCCAAATATTTGTCATCTTCACATCAAAAAGTGCACTCACCAGGAGAGGAGGTGCACAGGTGGTATTTATACAGAATTTATAAGATGTTTGCAGAAGTAAACTCCTTTGTGTTGGTCTTTACACATGATAAATGGCTAAAAACTGTATAGATCATGGGGAAACAAAAGTTTTATTTAGTTGCAGCTTGTTTCATTTGTGAGACCAGTTTATAATCAATTGAGCAGTTATGGGAACCTCAAATAAGAGAGAAGTACAGCTACAATACATGCTGTTTAAAATGGTTTATTTGTACATTGATCGGCAACATATTGTTAAGGGGTAAAAGTATTAGGACAATTAATGTTGGCATAAGTCTGTCTAAATAGTAATTTCAGTGCTTACTTTGCCAACAGTACGTTTTCGAACAACATCTGGGCTTGATGCAGCAGTAGACCCTATTCAGATGAAGAATGTCACCTTTGAACATGTCAAAGGGGTGAGTTTAAATGTTTGATGTCTCGTTCAGGGGGAATAGGCAGCTGTGAAAGGCTAAAAAACCACTTTATTTACCCAGGAGATGCTGGAGGGCCTTACCTAATGTATATGTGTAGGATCCAGCATGCTGTAGTGTTTTAAGCTCTTGACTATGACTGTTGAGACCAGAATTTGTGATCAACCAAGTGTAAGTTCACCTTAGAGTCAGAAATCACTAGAAATTACACAACAATAATACCAAATTTATTAATTAAAATGACACCATTTGCCCTCAAATGCCTCTAAGAGACAACATGTTATTTTTTTGCATTCTGGCCAAATGAAAGTTTATCCCAATTCTCTGGTTGCATGCAGTGGAGAAATCCACAAAGTACTGGGTTATATCTTCTAATCTTTGAAGCCAGCACAAGAAGATGTATCACAGTTCTTCATGGATTGCTATTCTGCACAGCCAAAAATGAATATTCACAGTGAGTACAGACACCTAATTGCTTTTCACTTTCACTTCTCATATTAGTTACCATTCAATCCCTGCTGATTTTAACAAAAAACAGATGATAGAAAAAATTCTATAAATAAATTTTAGACTTTCAAAAAAATAAAGATCTGTTGCTTCGTTTATACTAGAAGAGACTGCTGGTTTGTTTTCCTTTTAAATTGTTTAAACATTAGCTTATACAAGGTCAAAGTTGGCGTTTCATTTCTTGTTTTTAGAAGTGTAACCTGAGATTGAGTATAATAATCCCTTTGTAGTTCTGGGGGCTTTATACAATGTGTACTTTTGTTTTGGAACTCATTTTGCAGTATGCTTTGACACTGAATAATTATGTGTGCTTAATTTATTATATGTTAGAAACAAAGATAAATTTATACTTATATACAGAGTGCTTTGGATGCTCAGAGCAAAAGACTAGTTAAAGTACATCACAGGGCTTTGTATTTCCTAAGAAAAGGTCAAGTAGCATTGCTCTGCATCTTTCAAGGTTATAGCCAAAGAAAATTATTGTGGACCTTCATTGTATTCTTTAAATTTCTGATACTGTTCATTAATAAATATATCTTTTTATTTAACTGAACATAGGTTGAAGAAGCTAAGCAAGAGTTACAAGAAGTTGTAGAATTCTTGAAAAATCCTCAGAAATTTACTGTACTGGGAGGTAAACTTCCTAAAGGCAAGTGAACTTTTGGCTATTGGCAAGTTGCTTGATGGGAATGTTCAACCCTTTGTCTTCTTTGAGCCCATTGAGGCAACAAATATTTGGGAAGTGTGGCACTTATTTGTGTTTTGGAACTTGTGTTTAGTTCACCAATTTTGCTTTGTTGTTGACCATGTCACAAAGTTAAAAAAATCTAAATAAAATGATATTTTAACTGTTTGCTGATAATATTTTTCTCTGTTTCAAGTAATTTTAACTTTTATATACATCCTATTCGTAAGCCAAGCTGAAATGGGCTGTTATGTGGTTTCCCATAAGGTGCCATTCTATTTCCAGTGATCTTTAATATTTACAACAGCTAAATCAGCTGTCTCAATGTAAGACACACAAATGAAGACCTATCTCTTCCTGCAGACCTAGCCAGCCAGTCGAAAGCATGAATGTTATACTCCTGTCTTGTGTTTTGGCCTTTGTCCTGTGTAATTAATGTATATATTTTCAGAAATGTTTTGAGGCGTATATTTTGCAGAACTGCATTTTTATATGTGTGTTTGTAGAATTTTTATAGTATTTGTGTTTTGATTGTGTTGACGCTCGCCTCAAGCCATGGGGAGAGGCGGGTAAGAAATAATAATAGTAATAGTAATAGTAATAATAACAATAATGTCCAAAGAGCAATTGTTTTCATTTATCTAAAAGAAAAAATCCAAAACATGCTGCAAACATAATCTGATGTATTTTGGTTTCTATGTCTTTATTTTTCCAGGTATTCTGTTGGTGGGACCCCCTGGTACTGGCAAAACCCTTCTTGCCAGAGCTGTGGCAGGAGAAGCTGACGTTCCTTTTTATTATGCATCTGGGTCTGAATTTGATGAGATGTTTGTTGGTGTGGGAGCCAGTCGTATCAGAAATCTGTTTAGTAAGTTCAGCTTAGCTTTCTCTTAATTTGTTTTTTTCCCCTATTAGGAGTATTGACAGGCACATCTAAATGGTTTGTGCATTTTAGCTGAAAAAATGTTATCAAATTTTGTGTCTAAGTAATACTTGATATGTCTCACAGAACATTTTTTTTCGATGTCTGTATTATATGAAGACTTTGAATTCTGTTTGACCACTTGCAATCTGAAATAGATTTTCCAATCCAGAGTGAGCTGCATATCTTTTGAAAAAGTAGCAATAATGGCCATTTTTCTTCTTTGAAAATTTGTTCTTTTTGGAAAAAATATGATAAAAAGCTCATGAATCTCACTGAAAACATGAAGAGCGTGAACTACTGTACTGCAGCATTAAAAACTAACCTGACATCTTTCTTATTAGGGGAAGCCAAAGCCAATGCACCTTGTGTTATATTCATTGATGAACTAGATTCTGTTGGTGGCAAAAGAATAGAGTCTCCAATGCATCCGTACTCAAGACAGACTATAAATCAACTTCTTGCTGAAATGGATGGGTAAGTAGTCATTTTCTTTCAATGTGGTGTTCATTATGTTATAATTGGATAAAACAAAAACATGGGTCTTAGTGTATTTCCTTAGATGGGAATAATGTGAAACCAGATACGTTCCTTAGGAAGGGAGTATTTCAGCATTTAGGGCCAATCCATACGAGTAATCTCTCCAGATTTGTCAGTGTTCAGGGCAAAATTCCACCCAAATACAAGCAGTCCCCGAATTACAAACATCCAACTTACAAACAACTCACAAACAAGAATGGTGGTGAGACAACATGAAGTGAGAGAAGTCTAACCCTCGGAAGAGAAATGTATGCCTGAAAGAGTTAACATGGGGAAAAGTTGTCTCAACTGAAGCTTTCTCACCAATCCTTACTTCCACAACAAGCCATTTTTTTTTCAAAATCCAATTATCACACAGACAGGAAATGAGGTGAAATCTTCTGAACTTCTGAACAGGGGCACAGATTGCAAAACAAACTCCACAGGGGTCTTCAGCCTTACCTATGCTATCCAAAGCTAAAAAATTACATATTTTTGGCTGGAGTTACACTTTAAAAATGTACCTTTCCGACTTAAAGTGTCAACTTAAGAACAAACCTACAGACCTAGGGCCCTTCTACACTGCCATATAATCCAGGAAAGAAGGAAGCAACTGGATTATATGAGTCTACACTGTCATATAATCAAATTCAAATCAGATAATATGAAATTTATATGCCAGAGTAGAAGGAGGTCCTGTTTTGTTCATAACTTGGGGACTTTAGAAGACAGTAGTAATTGCTTCTTGAGCATCATAGTCCAAAAACCTAATTTCTTCCACTTTTTAAAACTTTAACTATATGACTATTGTTTCTAAGTGTTTGTGTTCGTCCTTCCTTGCTGGCTTCACCCACTTGGTTAAGAGCCCCAATATAGAATAACTCAAGCAATGTTCTCCTGTTTTTTTTTGTTTTGTTTTTTTTAGCTTTAAACCTAATGAAGGCGTCATCATCATTGGTGCAACAAACTTCCCCGAAGCATTAGATAAGTATGTGTGTGTGCGTATATATGCATAAAATGTAACTTCGCTTGGGTTGATTTTGTGCATATATGATTTTGAAAATGTTGAGCAATAACACAGGTGCATGAATAATGGAAAGGACTTACTAATACTCTCTGCTCATGGTTTTATGATCTTTGAAGGCAGCGCTAAAAGCAACTACCCACACTAGCCGCTTTGGGTCTCTTAAGAGAGGAAAGTAAGATAAAAACAAATAAAATAATAGCCTGCTTGATCGAGAAGAGTAATATTAGATGCATGACGTTGGCTAAAAGTTATGAGCTAGAGCAGGCATGGGCAAACTTTTTGTGTTTTGAACTTTAATTCCCACAATTCCTAACAAACTACCGGCTGTTAGGAATTGTGGGAGTTGAAGTCTAAAATCCTTGGAGGGCCGAAGTTTGCCTATGCCTGGGCTAGAGCTTGTTTGAACTAACCATTAGTTGACATTAGGAATATATCAGCTGAGTATGTGTGATGTGCTTTACCAATCACATTCTTTCTTCTCTATTTAATAAATTCTTCTAAATCTGCTAGGTAATGATTTTAAATATGCTCTATGATTCACAAGAATTGTTTTTCTTCCCCAATTAGTGCTTTAATACGTCCTGGTCGTTTTGATATGCAAGTTACAGTTCCTAGGCCAGATGTTAGGGGCCGAACAGAAATTCTGAAATGGTACCTCAACAAAATAAAGTATGATGAGTGTAAGTATAAATATACTGTATATACTTTGTGAGATGAAGATTCTTATAATTCCTGGCAACATGGGCAATAAATGCATATAGATTTCATAATTGAAGCTCAGGACATTTTCAGTGTTATGTTATAAAAGTAATCAATTCATGCAGGTCTGAAGCCTTGCATCCTCCAGATGATTCCGGTTGCATCTCCCATAAACCTTTACCATTGTTACTAGGAGGAAACTACAGTTTAAAACTTCCAGAGCAACAAAGTTTCTTTGCTCCTAAGTTTAGCCTAGGACTTTGTATGAGTACTCATAAATACATGTATCATAGATAGAATAATGTAATTTCATTCTTTTCTTATACTTTGCATAAATTCATAACTGCTATGTCTCTTGTATTGGCATATTGTTGCTGCTTTCATAGACTAGCTTGGGTTGCTAGTGGAAGAAACTATTTTTCCCATTTAAATAGTTCCTATCTCAACTTCATCCTTGGTTCTCTAGAATTCCATTTTATGATTATATTGTCAATAAAGTAATGTATTTTCACTTGGAATGAAATGGTATAATACGTGCAGCTTTGCGTTTACTGTGCATTCTCATCCGGGAGACTATTATTTGTGTTGATGTAGAACTTCATAATTAAGTTTTCATGTCTTCCTATTCGTACAGCTCTTGATCCAGAAATCATTGCCAGAGGTACAGTAGGATTTTCTGGAGCCGAACTGGAAAACCTTGTGAACCAAGCTGCATTAAAAGCTGCAGTAGATGGAAAAGATATGGTTACAATGAAAGAGCTAGAATTTTCAAAGGACAAAATTCTTATGGGTAGGTTTTCTTCCTATGGTAAACAAAGCTTAACTGTGATACTGACTTTGATAAGACACCGACAGGTACTTTAAAATACGATGTCTCCCTTTATCAAGGAAGATATTTTATATGGCTTTTGAGAACAACTAGTTTTGGGTTCATAAGGCAGAACTTCCGTTCATACACATTTTAATCCCAAATTGGCATTTTATTGTAGTAGGTAATATTAAGTGTGTTAAACGTTTGGTCTTTATTATTGAAAAATGGGGCAGGAATATATCAGCTGCTCCCTGTACCAAATAATTTTTACAGTTCTTTAGCGCTAAGGCATTAAAATCTATACCTAGTTGCTCATCCTCTTGATTGGTGTTTACATGTATGCCCAACTTCTTTCTGTTCTGATGAGTATTTTGGTTGTCTACTATTTTCCTTTCTTGACATTTTAATACCTTGCTAATTATATACAGTCTGTTTTTTTTTCTTTTTAGATTGCATTTTTAAAAAAATTAGTGTGGATTTTCTTGGAATATCCATAGTCAAAATAGTTATCTAAGATTATAACTATAAACATTAATACAAATTGCTATGTATCCATCAGATAAAAATTTCATCCAGCTCACAGCAAGTGTAGATTATTACCTATAAATCCCTATATGCTTCAGGTCCAACCTATCTTCAAGACCGCATCTCTTATGAACCAGTATAGGCCTTGAGATCTGCTGGAGAGGCCCTTCTCACAGTCCCACCACTGTCACAGGTGCAGTTGGTGAGGACAAAAGAGAGGGCCCTTCCTAGAGAGATTGGATTAGCCCCAAATCTCCAAACCTTCAGTTTGAGCCTAAAAACATGGCCTTTGATCTGGAGTAATATACTATGGGCATGTGATGATGTCAACCATTATTATTCAGTACTTCAGTTGATGTTTGAAGAAACTCAATGACTCACAGATATGGCGGTGTTTTAGAAATTTTATTTTTTTAAAATTTTATCAATGGACATCCATGGTTTGTATTCAGTCAAATTGTGTATTGTTTTGATGATATGTAATTCTATTTTATGTGTAGTACCTTGAGTGCTTCGTTAGCCACCCTGAGTCCCTTCGGGGAGATGGTGGAAGGGTACAAATAAATTATTATTATTATTATTATTATTATTATTATTATTATGTATTAAATTCTACATGAGTTAGAAAATATTATCTAATGCCCCATGAACAGAGTTTACATGCCATGAAATTCTATTTGCGGAGTTGACAAGGTTTTAAAGTGGATGTTTATTTTCAAATTCAAACATAACATCTATCATAAAGTGGTGTAATAAGACTTTATTTGTATTCTGCCCTATCTCCCCAGGGGGACTCAGATGGATTCCAGCAAACAAAAAACAGAAACAAACATTTGGTGGGCAACACTGGTATAAACACAAATACATACCTTTTAAAAGAGCTCTTGGAAGTAAGAGCGGCTGCCCAGGGTTCTTTGGAACATGAAGGCCCAGCTTAACCTCTCTTTTGAGGCTAGTTATTTCAATGGATTTCAAATTATAAGCATTGGAACCAGTATGAATAGGTTTAGTTTGACAACTCATAAAGTAATAGTGAATTAAGTGACTGTTACGCCCAGTCTGCCAAAAGGCACCATAAGGGAAGGCAGACAGGAAGCTTGGGGCAACCTTGAGAATATGCAGATGTGTAATAAAATAAAATAAAATCTAAACATGGAACCTCAAAAGACTCTAATTAAATGCTAAAAATAATCCTGGCTTTAAGACAGTGGGAAAAACCTGAAATTTAATATGAAGCAAGTGAAAAGGAATATTTATTTATTTATTTCCACTATTTCTACCCCATCTCTCCTCTACCCCCGAAGGGGGACTCAGGACGGCTCACATTTGGCAACGATTCTATGTCGCTACATATAAACAACTATAATAATACAACAACAATTAAAATACATAAAACATTAATTAAAACAGTACATTAAGCATTAATTAAAACAATAATACAGAATATTCTTGAAGACCGTTTGCCTGCTTGCTAGAACCTTGACATATGTACAGTACAGGCAACACTTTTTTGCACGCTTCATTGATAAATGGTAACTTTTTGTGTTACGTTTTTTGCTTTTCCTTGATTTCAGGCCCAGAGCGTAGAAGTGTAGAAATTGATGATAAAAATAAAACAATTACAGCCTACCATGAATCAGGACATGCCATCATTGCATATTATACGAAAGATGCAATGCCGATTAACAAAGCCACAATTATGCCACGAGGACCAACACTTGGACATGTGAGGATTTTGAATGATAGAGAAAACCTACTTTTGCATTAATGTTTGGTCAATAGACAGCTTCTGATTATTGAGAAAAATTCTCAAAACTAATATTGTGTATGTCATTTTAAAATGCCACAGCATAAAGTAATCATTGGGAGTTCGGTATTTTTCCCTTCCAACTTTAAAAGTTACTGTAAGCAGTAGGCTCGTGTTAGCTTAGGCATGGGCAAACCTTGGCTCTCCAGGTGTATTGGAACAATACAGAGCACTTGCTGGCTGAATCCAACCTGCCATGTCATTTTATGTGGCCCTCTAGATGCTGGACAACAATGCTTGTATTCTTCATCATTTGACATGATTATAGCTGATGGAAGATGTGATACAGTAACATCTGGAAGGCTGCAGCTTGTTCTGCTTAAGATAGTGGGGTTTGAATTTAGATACAAAGCTTGTTGATAGGATGTCTGAAGTTAAAATGTCTTTTAATCTTTCCCCAACCTCGGAGCCACAAAGGTTGTTGAGTTGCAGTTCCCATTATCCTTAGTCTGCATGGCAGATATGTATCCATGGATTCTCCATCCATGAGTTTAACAGTCCTTTGAAGGCAAGCATAATGTTGATGTGCCCTCGTAAAAATGAATTTGACACCCTGATATAATGGAAGACTAGGGAAGGATACATGGGATGGCTAGTAGTTGTTTGGCTCATTGCTCACTGGGGGGCAGCCTCTGCTCATTTCACATTGCATTACATGGCCTACGACAATTCCAGTTAAAATCCAAGAATTTTGATGCCCCTTGATACTGCAGAAATGCCAGGTATTCACTTTTTTGACAGCAGGTTCAGCCAGTAGCCTATTGCCGTAAGTCTCAGAGCAGCGAGGCAAGGGGTATCTTCTGTCCTTAACTGCTATTTCAAACTCAGTAGGAGTGGTAAATATCTAATGTGTTTTGCAAACACTAATATCTTGTCATGCAATTTCTTATTAAAGGTGTCTTTACTGCCAGAAAATGATAGATGGAGTGAAACTAGATCTCAGCTTCTTGCACAGATGGATGTTAGCATGGGAGGAAGAGTGGCAGAAGAGCTCATATTTGGAGGTGATCACATCACAACAGGTCAGTAGAAATCAAAAGGATATTATCTGAGGTCATTGTATCAGTTTTTATGTATAATGTAACTTCATGACCAGAATTATTTTTTTTCTGCTCTTTTCAATAGGGGCGTCTAGTGATTTTGATAATGCTACTAAAATAGCAAAGCTCATGGTGACTAAATTTGGAATGAGTGAGAAGGTGAGATTGCATTTAAAAATAAATGCCTTCCTCATGTTCAGGATGGTGAAAGATTAAACTGCCAAAGAACTGACATGTGTTTTGTGACTTCACTCGATCCTTTTCTTTCAATTATCAGCTTGGTGTCATGACCTACACAGATACTGGCAAACTCAGCCCTGAAACCCAGTCCGCAATTGAACAGGAAGTAAGGACACTTTTAAAGGTAAAAATTCTTGTTCTCTTATTCATGAAGTATAACTGTTTGGTTTGAATGACTTTTAACATGAACAGCTAGTTTTATCTCTTCACTTCATTTAGTGGTAAATCTACTGTGTGGCTATCTTCCTTATGGTAAAAACATTTGTTTACTGGAACCATCTTAATAATTTGGGTGATTGGCACTCTGCTGTTAACAGTAGTCCTTTTGTCCCAAACACATATGATGTTGTGCCTTATTTTCATTCCATCCCTTGTCTTGATATGCTCTTAGAATTCATTTACAGTATATAAATGCCCCTGGTGGCGCAGCGGGTTAAATTGCAGAGCTGCTGAACTTGCTGACTGAAAGTTTGGCAGTTCGAATACAGGAAGCGGGGTGAGTTCCTGCTGTTAGGCCCAACTTCTGCCAACCTAGCAGTTCAAAAACATGCAAATGTGAGTAGATCAATAGGTACCACTCCGGCGGGAAAGTAATGGTGCTCTATGCAGGCATGCTGGCCACATGACCTTGGAGGTGTGTACGGACAATGCCAGCCCTTTGGCTTAGAAATGGAGATGAGCACTACCCCCCGAAGGTGGACATGACTAGACTTAATGTCAAGTTTCCATTTACATAATGAGATGTTTCCATTTACTATGTAAATGTATATGTATAGGAATAAAGCCCAACTAAAAATATCAGTTTGTCTCCAATGGAGATTCTGGAAACAGTTTTAGTATACATTTTCTAGTTTCCATATTTATTTTAATTGTTTAATTTACTTTTAACAGGACTCTTATGAACGTGCAAAGCATATATTGAAGACCCATTCAAAGGAACACAAGAATTTAGCAGAAGCATTGCTGACATATGAGACTCTGGATGCCAAAGAAATTCAGATTGTTCTAGAGGGGAAAAAACTAGAAGTGAGATGATAACTTAACTCATCAAGCATCCTGGCGACTTCCAAGAATGCTGTAATCTCCTTGTGAAGTGTAGCTTTCTCTTCTTTCTGATACGTGTGATAATAATCACATTTCTTAAGGGAAAAACCAATTTGTCTTGTGAGCTTTTGTTACATTTTATTGATTTTTGTCTTCTTGGAAAGAAACACAAGGAGAAAATGACGTTCCCACAGAAATAGATGTCAGATCTCAGGGTTGAATCTAGCTTGTTTGGAAACCTCATGTAATGAACCTTAATAGTATGTTCTTAATATTAAGCTTCCCTGGTTAATTATTCCATGTGGACTGGGAGCGTAGCTGCTTTCTATATTCCATCATGGAGCATAAGAGTATTGATGACAACTGGCCATAATGACCTCTAATATCGGAGTTAATAGGTACCCAAGTTACCCAGGGAACATAAGCAAGGAGGGTTTGTAGGTGAGCTTCCCAGAGGCATTTCACCACTATTGTGCAAAAAGCACGCTGGATTAATTGCTCTGATCCAGCATTGCTTCAGTGTCCTTAGTCTTGAAAAATCTTTAAATGCGACAGTGGAGTGTACTTCTGAAATTTACAAAAGATGAAATAATGTATTTAGCAGGTCAGATAATATCTGGAAAGTTGGGGAGAGACATCACTGTACCAGAATTACTTTCCCATCCCTCTCCTTCATACCTATGCCAAGATGTTAGAATCCTTTGAACAGAGTCGGAGGGCAGAGAGGTGTAATAGAATTTATCTTACAGATGCCTTCCATTCATGTGAATATAACTTAATATTGAGGTGGGTGGGATTGAGAAGAAGAGATGTGTATCAAAGCTGAGAAGAACTACACTGTCGCCTCAGAGGCAGTATTGGGGGAGATGTTTCCATTTTTTTTTAGAGATACGGGGTGTGCTGCTGCAGTCCCTTGCTACTGTCCATACTATTATAGGTTTTTTTAAAAAATAAAAAAAGATGTTGTGGCTGCTTGAGGTTTTATCAATTTTCTCACTGGAAAGATGTCGATCAGTTAAAGAACATTTGGGATGACTTTTCAGTTTGGGTCATCTTCCCTCTGAGTTTGAAGTCTTCAGTTTCTTTGGCACACATTATAAGCACATGCTACCAAAATGCTTTAGGTAAAAAGTGTCCTCCAAAACAGATATGGACAAGTGCCAAAGGGTCTGGGGCTCATAGCCTCTGCTTTCCTCCAATACTGTATCATTTCATTTTCCAAAACTGAATTTGAATTTGGTTATTTCTGAGGTGGGGGGGGGGGGGTTCTTGGGGCCCCAGAAAGTGAGGAATACAGATTAAGGGAAAGGTATGCAACTCTCCATGTTGGGATAACACAGCAGTTAGGGACAAAGGCTTTCGTGGCCAGAATCACTGGGTTGTAAACTGTTTCAGCTGTATGGTCATGTTCCAGAAGCATTCTCTCCTGATGTTTCACCTGCATCTATGGCAGGCATCTTCAGAGGTTGTGAGGTCTGAGACCTCATAGTCACTGGGGATGCCTGCCATAGATGCAGGCAAAATGTCAGGAGATAATGCTTCTGGAACATGGCTATACAGCCCGAAACACTTTACAACAACCCAATTAGGGAAAACTTCAGAGAGGCCTTGACCAGCTGCTCTGTTTCCTTCTTGTAGTATAATGTTGAAATTGCATATAAGTCAAAATATCTTTCTTCCTCAAAACTTTTGTTAGATGTCTGGTCATGAGTGGATTTCATTTTCCAAAAATTGAACTCCAGCACTTCTCATTTATAGGAAGGTTTTTTTTGTTATTCTTTTTTGAAAAGTGCATTGTGATCCACGATGAAAAAATATAATGGGTAATGTTATTTTTGGAATTGGTAGCAAATCTTAATTACAGCAAAACCAATTTCAATTCGAATTTTATTTCTTGCTTTTTTCATCCAGTCAACTTGGGATCACATGGAAGGACCTCAAGAGCATTGTTTAAACAGAGTACCAAACTACTATGCTGAAAGGTTATAAATGTATTCTTTTTTAGTAGCACACCAGAAAAGATGAGCAATTGCAGCAACCTTGGCGCTTCCTATATTTTTGAATAAAGCTTTGTTTTAAATATGCAGAATGCTTTCTCTCTTTTTTGCAATTGTAAATTGCTTTAGCTCTGATTTCCCTCTTATGTAAACTGAGGTGTATAAAACATATCTTAAACTTGTAAATAAATTTGAGAGTTAAGCCAGTGTGTACGTTTTTAATGAATTGTTTTTAATTAGGAGGAATTTTATCTGGTCCCACTCACTTTGCTAAGAATCTGAATGTATCCACTACGACCCTACACAATTGAAATTACATTCCTGGCTAAATAGAAGTTTCTCATTATTGTTTTATGCAATGTTTGGCCCTGGTCTTTTGTCTTTGCTCACAAATAGAGGAGTGGAAATAGCAGCCTTGAGGGAAAGTTGAGAATATTTATTGCCCTGACTTGAGTGGAAGGATGTAGACACAAATGACATGCTATTAAATAGATAGACAGGGTCCTATTTGGTATTTTCAAGGCAAATAACCATATATTTGGATCGGAAGTAGGTGCTTTTAGCATGCTGACAAGATTTGTTATCTAAAGCTTTGGTTCTCAACCTGTGGGTCCCCAGATGTTTTGGCCTTCAACTCCCAGAATTCTAACAGCTGGTAAACTGACTGGGATTTCTGGGAGTTGTTGGCCAAAACACCCGGGGACCCACAGGTTGAGATCCACTGATCTGAAGGGTATTCGTTGCAGTCTCAGTTATTTTATCTAGGCCAAAAAGACTGATTAAAATATATAACTGTGTTGAATGGTTAGGGAAGAGTTATTAAAAAGATAAAATTGTAAATTCTTCAGAAGCATAAAACACGGCATTTTAATATATCAACTAACTATTGGCACAACTGGTCGACACTCCTTCGAGAGATAAAGCGAGGTATTAATCATAATCATCTGCCTGCCATGGTGCAGCTTTTAGCATTTTTTAACGTTGCAGCAGTCTTAGGTTTTTCCCAGTAGACCAAGCTTTCATCTTTCACCACTTAGAAAAATTGATGTTTTTGTTTTTGTTTTTTTCAAAATAAAAGTGAATACTGTGCCTTCAGGAAATAAAGCCCGACTGCTCATTGGAGGGAAGGAGAATAAAGGCAAAGATGAAGTACTTTGACCACATAATGAGTAGACAGGAAAGCTTAGGGAAGACAATGCTGGGGAAAATGGAAGGAAAAAGGAAGAGGGGCTGACCAAAGGCAAGATGGATGGAATCCTTGAAGTGACTGGCTTGATTCTAAAGGAGCTGGGGGTGGTGATGGCTGATAGGGAGCTCTGGCATGGCTGGTCCATGAGGTCACTGAGAGTTGGAAGCAACTGAATAAACAACAAAACTGCCTTAATTTTTATCAAAAAAGGAACTATCCCTTTGAGTGGCAAAAGGCCTTTTTGAAGAACTGATTTTTTTTTTTTATTTTGCCTGAAATTTCAGAATAATTCAACCTGTGCTTTATAGATAGCCTGTGATGGCTTGTTTTAGAGAACACCCAATGGTTCAGGTGCATTGTCATGACAGAATATGGAGCAATCATTAGTTTTGCAGTATTGTGCTGAGGAATGTTTTCTCTCATTTGCCTTGACTTTAACTTACAATCTCATGCCAACATTTGTCTCTTGAGTTCTGGTTCAGTAAAATCTTTTTAGAAGCTCCCTTGAGAAATTCCAAAGAAGGTTAATTAGAAGGCAACATTTTACTTGCCTTTAGGGAGTGTGGTCTAGGGGCCCACAAATTTTGATCATATTTTTTTGGGAAGGCAAAAACAAATCCACAAGTTGAAACAAGAAGAAACAAATCATTTGTTTAGAGTTTTCCAAATTCTAGTGGTAAATATTTTTAAAGCCAGAAAATTGCATTATTATTATTACTATTATTATTATTATTATCTTTATTTGTACCCCGCTAGCATCTCCCGAAGGACTCGATGCGGCTTACAAAGGCCAAGGCCACAAAACACAACACAAACAATATAACACCAAAAGCAAAATAAAAAACAGTTAAAGCAATATTAACGACATGCAATAGACAGTATATCAAGACACAATAAAAACTGGGCCGGGCCAGAGTAATGGGTACAGGATTAAAAGTGCTGATGTAGCAGGAGGTATACGAGGATTATAGGGCAAGTGCAGTGTGCGGTGTGCAATAATCTTTGTGTTGTTCATTCGTTCAGTCGTCTCCGACTCTTCGTGACCTCATGGACCAGCCCACGCCAGAGCTCCCTGTCGGCCGTCACCACCCCCAGCTCCTTCAAGGTCAGTCCAGTCGCTTCAAGGATGCCATCCATCCATCTTGCCCTTGGTCGGCCCCTCTTCCTTTTGCCTTCCACTTTCCCCAGCATAATTGTCTTCTCTAGGCTTTCCTGTCTCCTCATGATGTGGCCAAAGTACTTCAACTTTGTCTCTAGTCTCCTTCCCTCCAGTGAGCAGCCAGGCCATTTTACATCTGGTTATTCAAAAATTGCTGACCCTTATGGTAAAGTGCTTGTAGCAAAATCACCCTTGAAATCCCTTAGCAGAATATATAAACACTAGCTGTGCCCTGCCACGCGTTGCTGTGGCCTATAGTAAAACTTATCAAAGTTGAGGTAAGATATCTGGACTATTATGAAAGAGAGGTACCTACCTATTCCTTCCCCCTTTCTCTCCTTTCTTCCTTCTCTACCTCTTTCTTTCTTTCCTTCTTTCACTACTTGGTTTCATCCTTCTCTCTTTCCTTCATTCCCTCCCCCTTTCTTCCTTTGCCTTTCTTCCCTCCCTGTTTGCTTCCTTCTTTCGCTTTTTATTTCCTTTTATTTCACCACCATCATAACAATAACAATAATGCAATGCATTGCCTCCGGGACCTGACACCTCTCCCATTCCCCCTAAAAGGGTCTCATAGGAATAATAGCATCATAATAATCATAGAAATAACAACCTTTACCCGCCATGCATTGCTGTGACCAACCTTCCCTCTTTCTCTCCTTCTTTCCCTCCTTCCTTCCTTCCTTCCCTCCCATCTTTCCTTCTCCTCTTCCTTCTCTATCTCCTTCCTTCCCCCTTTTTCTTTCTCTTCTGGCCTCTTTCCTTCCTTCTCTCTTTCCTTCTTTCCTTCCCGCCCTCTTTCTCTACATCTTCCCCCTTCCTTCACTCCCTCTTTCCTTTCTTCGTTCCCTTTTTTCTTTCCTTCTCTCCTTCCTTCCTTTCCCCTTTTTCTTTCTCTTCTGGTCTCTTTTCTTCCTTCTCTCTTTCCTTCTTTCCTTCCCTCCTTCTTTCTCTACATCTTCCCCCTTCCTTCACTCCCTCTTTCCTTCTTTCATTCCCTTTTTTCTTTCCTTCTCTCCTTCCTTCCTTCCCCCTTTTTCTTTCCCTCCCTCTGTCTCTCATTTCTTCCTTCTCTACCTCTTTCCTTCCTTCCCCCTTTTTCTTTCTCTTCTGCTGTCTCTCTTTTCTTTCCTTCCATCTTTCCTTTTCTTTCCTTTTCTTCTTCCTTCTTTCTCCAACTTTCCTTCCTTCCCCCTTTTCTTTATCTCCCTTTCTCTTTCTTCCTTCTTTCCTTCCTTCCTGTCTTTCCTGGATTTTGACAGGGCGGGAAGGGGTGCGGTGGGGTTTGGAGGTGGCGTGAAGTAAAAGGAGGTAAGATTGGGGCAGGCGAGTGATGGAGCGTGAGGTTGTGTGTGTGTGTGCGGCAGCGGGGGGAGTGATGGAGCGTGGGGTTGCGTGTGTGTGTGCGGCAGCGGGGGGGGAGTGGGGTTGCGCGTGTGTGTGTGGCGGTGGGGGAGTGATGGAGCGTGGGGTTGCGTGTGTGTGTGCGGCGGGGGGAGTGATGGAGTGTGGGGTTGTGTGTGTGCGTGCGGCGGGGGTGTGTGTGTGCGGGAAGCGGCGCGGCGGGGCTTGGAGTGGGCAAGGCTTCCGCAGAGGGAACTGTGTGCGCGCTCCAGGGAACTTGCGGCTGGGCACCAATGCGCATGCTCAGTTGTTTTGCCGTTTTGTGAGTGTGTTGTTGTGTTGTTTTTCATTTTGAGTAGATATGTTTGTACCTTATGGGTTGTGTTATGGGCATGGGAATTTTGGTTAAGTTTCGTTGGGGGGTTTGTGAGTTTTGTTGATTTGCCGTTTTGTGAGTGTGTTGTTGTGTTGTTTTTCATTTTGAGTAGATATGTTTGTACCTTGTGGGTTGTGTTATGGGCATGGCAATTTTGGTTAAGTTTCGTTGGGTTTTTTTGAGTTTTGTTGATTTGCCGTTTTGTGAGTGTGTTGTTGTGTTGTTTTTCATTTTGAGTAGATATGTTTGTACCTTGTGGGTTGTGTTATGGGCATGGCAATTTTGGTTAAGTTTCGTTGGGGGTTTTTGAGTTTTGTTGTTTTGCCGTTTTGTGAGTGTGTTGTTGTGTTGTTTTTCATTTTGAGTAGATATGTTTGTACCTTGTGGGTTGTGTTATGGGCATGGCAATTTTGGTTAAGTTTCGTTGGGTTTTTTTAGTTTTGTTGTTTTGCCGTTTTGTGAGTGTGTTGTTGTGTTGTTTTTCATTTTGAGTAGATATGTTTGTACCTTGTGGGTTGTGTTATGGGCATGGCAATTTTGGTACAGTTTCGTTGGGGGGTTTTTGAGTTTTGTTTCCTCGTTGGATGCCCCTAACAAATTTATATATATAGATACCCAAACTGACTGACTTGACAGAATACAAAATCTTTCCTACATATCAGGGGAAAGATAGGTTGCTTACCTGCAACTGTGATGGTTTGGTCAAAAAGAAAATGGGGGTTTGGCTGGATCCGTCTATTTGAATTGGTTGGGAGAGGACAGAGCTACCACCAAAATTGTATCTTTAAAGTTTTAGAAGTTTCCAAGAGTGCTCTGCACAGGCACATAACGGTCCATTTGTGTGATTCAGAGACCATGACGAAAAACAGTTATGTACTGTATACTCCTGTCAAATTTCTTGCAATAATATTTTTCATATATCAGAAGGCCAAAGTTTGTGATATATGCAGTATATGGATTCAGTCCTAAAAAAAGAGGAGGCAGATTTGATGAGGCAGACCAAAAAGGAAACAAAAGTCCCCAACTGTTCTCCATCTAATGCAGTAAACGCCCATGGAGTTTCCCTATTACACAACAGTCTCTAATCCATCTTTCACTACATCAAAATGAAACTAAATTAATCTCATGACAATGGATAAATATTTGAGTACTCTTGTAGGCATACTGATACTTCTTTGTGTTTTTATTGTTATTGGTTAACACATAGCTATGGGTAACAAGGAGATTCTATAGAAGTTGAAGAACTGTTTTGAACTTTTGGGAATAGTTCAGTTAACAAAACTTTGTTTTGGGGATCCCCTTTCTAAGTGAGTCGCCTGCTCTGCCCTTCCAAGGAAATGGTGCATTTCTAAAAATAGTTGTGGAAACAATGTATTATTAAATTTCCTTGTTTCACCATTGATGCACTATTTCAGCAATGAGTAAGAAACAAATATTTGAGTATCCTTGCAGACACTCAAATATTTCTTTGTGTTATTGTTATTGGTTAACCCACACCTATGTTACCAAGGAAATTATGTGGAAACTCGAGAACTATTTTGTATTTTGGACTTTCACAATAGTTCCATCAGCAAAAGTTTGTTTTGAGGATCCCTTTTTTAAGTGATTCAACTGTTCAGCCCTTCCAAGGAAATGTTGCATTTCTAAAAAAAAGTTCTGTGGATACAACTTTTCCTGTTACACCACTGATATGCAATTTCAACAATGGGAAAGAAATGGAGGACCATACTGAGGCCTCTCTGAAGCTCTCCCTAATTGCTGCAAAAATGTGAGCTAGCATAAAATGGAGAGTGGCACCCAGCAAGGGCACATCTTCCATAAGTCTATGTCAGCCTTCCCATGGCACTTGCTCCATACTTTCTGGGGGTCTAAGGTTCCCTCCCACCGCAAACTCAAAAGTGAGCATCTAGTCAAAATTGGATTTGAAAAAATGAAATGATATGGAAGAAAGCAGACCAGCTGTCATCCATATCTGTTTTAGAAGATGCCTTAACAGTACTGCAAAACCACGCAAGGAAGATTGGATTGCATATACAAGCACTTCGAAGAATGAGCTATAAAATAAATATTGCAGACCTCCATCGTTCAGATCTTATTGCTGTTGTTGCACATGCAATGTATGTGTGTGTGTATATTGCACACTACTCTCATCATTTTCTGTTTAGTGTAATCCTATGCATTCTGTCTAGTGTAATCCTATGAATTGCTGACAGAAATGGCAGAAGTTGTCCCACTGCATAAGAGAAAAGAACGGATAATGCTGCTGCCAACAGTACCATGACACACTTCCGCTCCATTCTGCTCACTGATGCCACCTTTTCTCCAGAGTTGTACCATCTACAGAAAAACAATATCTGCTGTTCTTCAGAAAGGCCATCTAGGCCAAGATACCTAGCTTTGGTGGATCAGCACTCATATACTCAGAGAAATGTTGAGAGAGCCAGTGTGTCCACCCCGGGCCTCCAGGAACCCTTTTTGTGGTTTTTGCCACTTTATTACAGTGTGGAGGGTAGGAGGGAGGACTTTCTGAGAGGGCAAGGTGTACTTCTCCTCCCTGTATGTTGACAGTTTGTTAGTAATTATCAGTTTCTTATTTACCACAGCATTTAGTCAAACTTTATAAAATCGTACATACGAAGTTTAACCATTTTGACTTCTAAATAGAGTTCAAGCTTGGTAATTTGCTTTCGGGCCTATTTATTTGTCCTTTTGGGGATTTACAGTATCTGCAGAACTCTGCTCCAGCTTTCCATTTCAAAAGATTTTCTTTTTTTTCCTACCAGCTTCACTGTGCAGCTTTCATAACCATACTCAGAAACTGGAAATACAATGGATTTGATTATTTTGACATTGAAATTAGTGACACATGATTTCAAGTGATAATCTCCTATCATTTTTGATAGCTGCTTTTCCAACTTTCATTCTTATTTGAATTTCTTGACTTTTGCTTTCATTTGGATTGATGCCTACATTGTGTTCTAAACAACTTTTAAATATTTCAATGTCCCTTTTTAAAATTGTGGATGGTTAAATCCATGAATGCAGAATTGGTGGATATGGAAATTTGTTTATTGCTTAGGAGCCCTTGTGGGCTGGGTTTTATTTTGTGTCAAAAGCATCCGTTTTATCTAAAACTGATAAAGGGATCACAAGCTGCTAGATCAATGGTTCTCAACCTGGAGTCCCCAGATGTTTTTGGCCTTCAACTCCCAGAAATCCTAACAGCTGGTAAACTGGCTGGGATTTCTGGGAGTTGTAGGCCAAAAACATCTGGGGACCCCAGGTTGAGAACCACTGTGCTAGATAGTTTTAGACCAAAAAAGGGCAACAGCGACTATGTTATCTGTAGCTTTAAACATGCATAAGGCAGGGCATTGTGGGCAAACATACAGGTTGCAGAGTTGTTCTGCTCCACAGTTGCACAAGGTGGAGGATTCTTCTAGGCTGTGCCACTTTGCTAGATTATCGTTTGATCTGCCCACTTCACTTCGGAGTCTGTTCAGAGACCTCCAAGTTGCCCATTCTTGGTTTGCCCCTGGAGGCAGACCCTCATAGGGGATCATCCAGTTGGAATTGCCTGATTTTGCTGCCCACAGGGATATTCTTGCTGTTACTGGAGGAACATAAAGAGGAGTGGTGGTTCTTATGAAACTTTTCCTTGATTTAAGTCTACTGAGAGGAGGCTGATAACCATACAGTGGGTGGCTTTCACAGTGTTCAACTTTATTTCTATTGTAATTGGCAGCAAATTCCTGTTGCACATCCGGGGGGAGGGGGGGGGGAAGAGAATGCCGGCTAGCTTATAGAGTCTATCAACAGGTGTAGGTTTAAGACATCCTGTGATTATTCCACATGTCTCATTTAGTGCTATATTTACCTGCTTCGATTGGCCAGCTGATTTATACCAGACCAGGTAGGCATATTCAGCAGTTGAATAAGACGAGGCCAGGACTGATGTTCTTATTAATTTTGGGTCTGCACCCCAGGCACTATTACTAAGTTTCCACAGGATGTTATTGCGTGCAGCTACTTTGTGCTTGGTGTTCATACAGTGTTTCCTAAATGTTAGTGTTCGTTCTAAGGTGAGGCCAAGATTTTTAGGGTGGGAATAGTGTTCAAGCTCTTGGCCTTTCCAGGTAACCTTCAGTTTCCAGTGGGCTATAATACTTTCTATAAATACATGATTTTCTAAATAATAGGAAGGTAGAAGGGACAGTTTGGATTTGAAATCATCAAGAAATCATATGAAATGAAATGGTGCAGGACAGTTGTGAGTACCCGAGAGAAAACAAAAGAACATAAAAGGAAACATGAAAGAGAATAGAGAAGTAAGTATAGGGAACTATACATGAATCATTCATTCCAGCAAACAACTGTAATATGCCATAATGTTTATCTTCTTAAGCTACTTGCTATTTGCGTAAGTGAAATCTGAGAAATGGGGAATTTGCCGCACATTGATTTGCATGATTCGGGGGCAAGATGAGCCTCCCTAAATAAACCAGAGATTATCCAGTCACTATTAAATAGAAAGAAATTGCCACAACCTTATTTGGTTACAGATGTAGAAGTAGTCATGCATCCGGATCTACATAATCCACATGTTGATTGATTGAGATAGCAAATCCAGCCCAATGCCAGATTCCTTCGAATGACACAGGATGGTGCAGCTAGATGCATCCCCAACCATCAGGGGGTGTAGATAAGGTATCTACCTCTAGCTCAGTGGTTCTCAACCTGGGGTCCCCAGATGTTTTTGGCCTACAACTCCCAGAAATCCCAGCCAGTTTACCAGTTGTTAGGATTTCTGGGAGTTGAAGGCCAAAAACATCTGGGGACCCCAGGTTGAGAACCACTGCTCTAGCTGGACAGGACTGGCTCCATGTCACATACTCCAAACCCCCTAAGGAGACGTCATATTATGCCAACGCCTGATAGATACTGGTCACCCAATCCTGGATCAACAACCCATGCCGACCACCATAAAAATTGGTCTAATGGGATGAGCTCTTGTGGCCCACCTTCCACTAAACTACTAAAGTACCCCCTCCACAGCTGCAAACAAATAGATACCAGCCACCCGCCACACCATTCAATAGGGATCCACATCATTTTGCTGACACTCTGTGTCTTCCATGCTGAATTATCTTCCATCCTTTATTCTGTTTGCCATTCTTGTTCTCTTTCCAGCATATATTACCTTCATAGAAAGAGATCTCAAGGGCCATCCAGTCCAACCCCTTTCCATCCTACAAGTACATGCAATCAAAGTACTCCCGACAGATGGCCATCTAGCCTCTGCTTGAAAGCCTCCAAAGAAGGAGATTTTACCGTACTCTGAGAGAGCATATTCCACTGACACACAGTAATTATCATCATATAGTTCTTCCTAATGTTTAGGTGGCATCTCTTTTCCTGATATATGAATCAATTGCTCCATTGTGTCCCAGTCTCCAGAGCAGCAAAACACAAGATTCCCCCCTACTCAATGTCACACCTTTTCAAATATTTAAACAGAGCTATGAAGTCCCTTCTCAGCCTTCTTTTCTCCAAGCTCAACACACCCAGCTTCCTAAGTAATTTCTCATAAGTCTTGGTTTTCAAACCTTTGATTGTTTTGGTTGCCCTACTCTGGACCCCTTCTAACTTGTCAATATCCTTCCTGAATTGTGGTGCCCAGAACTAAACACAGTATCCCAGGTGAAGTCTGACCAATGTAGAATAGAGCGGGACTTTGGGTTCCCTTGAATTAGACACTATATTCCTATTCACAACCTAGAATCACATTGGCTGTTTAAGTTGCTGCACAATGCATGTTTCAGTTTGTCAATATCTTTCCTTAATTATAGTGCCCAAAACAGGACACAGGATTCTTGGTGAGGTCTGACCACAGAAGAATAAGGTGGGGTTATTACTTTCCTCAGTCTAGACAAAATATCCCTAATGATGCAGCCTAGATTTGCATTGTTTTTTTAAGCTGCTGCATCACACTGTTGACTCATGTTCAGCTTGTGGTCTACCAAGACTCCTAGATACCTTTCTCATGGATTGTTTTCAGGTCAGGTGCCACCCATCCTATATCTGTGCATTTCATTTTGATTGTCCAATTGTGGTAATGCACATTTTATTGTCTAAGTGTGGGATGGCACATTTCTCCCTGTTGAAATTCATTTTGTTAGTTTTGGCCCACCTCTCTCATCTGTTAAGGTCCTTTTGGATTCTCATCCTGTCCTTGATCAGTTTCCATCCTTCCGGTTGCTGCTTGGTGTCAGTCTTTAATGTTTCCTTCTCCCAGAGTTAGACATTGCATTTACTACATCCTTCCACTGCCTCCGACTCTAGTTGACACTGGATACCAGTTGGGCATCCAAGTGTTATTCTGGCTGAATGTATTCTCATATTTTCATATGGCTTGGATTTGTACTGTCTACCTCATGTTATGGTTTCCTTGGGAAGGCCACAATCTGATGCCACCCCTATTCTAAAAGAGTGCCCCCCCCCCCAATATCCAGAGCTAAACACACACTGCCATGAATTAAAATGTACTAAGTGGTGTGCTATCTAAATGGGCCAGGAACAAGAGGTTGCATGCCCAAATACCTATGCAAAACCTGGACCAGGCACAGTACTTTCTCATCCAGGCCCTGAAGCATGACCCCTACGCTGTGGTCACTTTTTAACCACCAAAGAAGGATACTATTTATTTATTGTGTCATAAGCAAATTGAAGGTACAGTTATTATGTATTTAAAAACATAAAGTTAAAAACTTGGCATTATACTAAATGTCATTTGGCCAGAAGCTGGCCACTTGAAGTGCCTCTAGTGTCGCTATAAGAAGGACCTCCATTGTGCATGTTGTAGGGCTTAGGCTGCAATGTAGTAAGTGTCTGTGGTTTGTTCTTCTCCACTCTCACATGTCATGGACTCTACTTTGTAGCTCCATTTCTGAAGATTGGCTCTGCACCTCATGGTGTCAGAGCACAGTCTGTTCTGCACCTTCCAAGTCGGCCAGTGTTCTGTGTACCCAGTGGGGAGATTCTCATTCGGTATCAGCCATGGATTGAAGTTCCAGGCTTTAGCCTGCCACTTTTGGACTCTCACTTGCTGAGGATACTGACCTCGTCTTTCTCCAGCTTTTCAAAACTGCCTCTCCTCATGCTGATTCCTCTGAATAAATGTAACATCTGTTGGCTGCTGCTCTATTTCCTCAAATGTTAAAGTTTTCAGACAGGACAGTATCCAATTCCATAATCACATTGAAAGTCTGATGGAGCTTTGTCGTAGACTCAGCCTTGTGCGAACGGAGAGAAACGATGCCGAAAGAGGGATTCTTTATGGACTCAAGCAGTTTTGCTGTTTTGAGGCATTTGAGGTGTTTTCCTCAAAAAATATTCTTTCCATTCTAGCCACCATTTTTGGGTACTTCTGTCAGCCTTTGGATTCCCCTAAACCAACTGCTTCCTTTTTCATTTCCATGTGTCTATGTATTTTGACAACATAAATAACTGCACTCCTCTAAACAGTAACAATAAAGGGAATGAAAATTGTGCATGGAAACAAATCTCAGAAGTAAAACAGTCTAATCCAAAACTTTTGCCCAGATAATATCTTATATTGAATATAGAACAACTGACAGGGTAGAGATAAATGTTGCAGTTTTAACATTTGTGCCCCAGAGCCCCTTATTGCACTGCTGAGAAGCCCTGACCATAGTTATGAAATCACACCCTTTATCTTTTGACTCATTACAAGTCTTTTCCTTGGAAAAGTGAGTTGGTCATCTTAAATTTCTGCCAACCAGTTATCTTGCTGATTAAAAATAAATACACTTGTATAAAATGCAAGAGTCTGCTTTTCCTTATTAGAGGGATATTCTGACATTTGCATCACATGGGAATTTCCACCCAGCTATAACTGAAAGGCTTCCAATTCTAAGCCTGCACGGGCCAAAATGAAACCAATATAAAGCAAAGCAAGTGAAGAAACTTGACAGATGTGATTTGTCTGAGTGATGACAAGACAAAAAAGCAGCAGTAACATAACTGTGTTTTAGTTTGTGGATTGCCATTGCATAAGTTTTGCTTCTTTTCTTCTGCTCACTTCTGAAAGCTGAAAGAATGGCAAAATGTAGAAGAGAATAACCTGCTTCTGTAAGTACTGATCATTTCAATATGAAACATTCCTACTCCCTCCTTTGCTGTACTTTTAATTTTCTTCTCAGATTGTTTACCAATGGGGTGGAAATCTTGGATTAATATGTTCTTAATTAAAAGAATGAAACTTTTGACAACTTTTAGCTTTTGTGCAGTGTTTCTCAACCTTCCTAATTCTGCGACCCCTTAATACAGTTTGTGGTGATCCCCATGCATAAAATTATTTTTGTTGCTACTTCATAACTGGAATTTTGCTACTGTTATGAATCGTAATGTAAATATCTGATGTGCAGGAAGTATTTTCATTTACTGGACCAAATTTGACACAAATATGTGCCTAAATTTGAATATTGGTGGGGGGTTGATTTTGTCATTTGGTAGTTGTAATTCTACCTAGAGTCAAAGAGCATTCTAACCTCTACCAACAATGGATTGAACCAAACTTGGCACACAGAACTCCCATGACCAACAGAAAATACTGAAAGGTTTGGTGGACATTGACTTTTGAGTTTTGGAGTTGTAGTTGATCAACATCTAGAGAGCACTGTGGACTCAAACAATGATGGATCTCGAGCAAACTTGTCTCATATACTCAATATGCCCATATGTGAACACTGGTGGAGTTTGGGGGAAACAGTCCTTGACATTTGGGAGTTGCAATTGCTGGTATTTATAGTTCACCTACAATCAAAGAGCACTCCGAACTGAGCCCACAATAGATCTGCACCAAACTTGGTACACTACCTACCTGACCAACATTGAATACTGGTGGGGTTGGGGGGCTGTTTTAGAATTCTGGGAATTGTAGTTCACCAACACTAAAAAGGAAGAGAAAGACAGATAGATCTTTAAGCTTCTCTGCCAAAGGGGTTCCTAAGACCATCAGAGATATGAGTTTACTGATGGTCTTTGGCAACCCCTCTGAAACCTCCCTTGCCACCCCCAGGGGTCCAGACCTCCAGGTTGAGAAACACTGCTGTAGTTGGTGAGATTATAAAAGTTCTTTCTTTCACATTTAGGGTTTTTCTTAGTGCAAACTTGTTGCAGGGGGTGGAAGAAGACTTTTGTATATTCTGCATACTATGTTAATAAGGCTTGCTTCATTATTAATGATGATAATATTTGCAAATATTATTTACATGGCTATTTTACAGCTATAGAATCTTAGAATTCAAAGACATTAGTCTTTCCACTGAGTTAAAACCTAACATATCTTCTGTTATTAGGATAAGTGACTACTCAACATTGACTTCTCAGTGGAGCAACACTCGATCTACAAAGAAGAGGTAGTTGTTTCTTCTTTTGAGTAGATTCCTGCTTTTAAAAGGACAATGTTTTAATAAATGAATGCATTTGGAAGTTCTGGATCCAGTGCTGCAAACTATATAATGGCAATCTAAAGCAAGCATGGGCAAACTTCAGCCCGCCGGGTGTTTTGGGAGTCAACTCCCACTATTCCTAACAGCCTCAGGCCCTTTCCTTTCTCCCTCATCTGCTTAAGCGGCTGATGGGGGAAAGGAAGGGGCCTGAGGCTGTTAGAAATGATGGGAGTTGAAGTTCAAAACACCCAGAGGGGCAGAGTTTGCCCATGCCTGATCTAAAGTAACATGTGGATAGTGTTTTCAATGTTGGACAGAGACTCTAAAGTCAAAGGTTAGAATACCAGTTTGTCCTTGGAAATGGTGACTCTGGATAAGTTATACTCTCTCAGCCTCAGAGGAAGGTAAAGCCAAAACCCTGTCTGAACACATCTTTAAAAGAAAACCTTTGATGGAATCACCATAAATTGGAAACAACTGGAACAAGACACTCTAACAAACCACGATATGCTGAGGGAGAGCAATTATGTTACAATGGAACAGAACACTAAAGTAGCTATGTTAATACTGAGTATTCATCACTGTCAATGTAGAAATTATTTATAAACTACAGACACAATTCATACAAAATTATAATCTAAACATTACGGACAAATTAACCAAGTTAGTTAGATGCATATTCTTTGAAGCCCTAAACAGTTCTGGCTCAGTCTATCTATCTGAACGCATCTCTCCCTACGAACCCCCAGGAACCTAAGATCGTCTGGGGAGGCCCTGCTCTCAATCCCGCCTGCTTTGCAGGCACGTCTGGTGGGGACGAGAGACAGGGCCTTCTCTGTGGTGGCCCCCCGGCTGTGGAACTCCCTCCCCAGGGATATTAGATCAGCCCCCTCCCTCCTGACTTTCCGAAAAAGAGTAAAAACTTGGCTCTTTGAGCAAGCATTCAGAACCCCGGAGTAAACAGACAAACTAGAAATGGAAATTGACCCAGGAACGGCCAAGACAATGTAACGGATGAAGATTTGAACAGAGGACATCGTTTCTTTTTAAATTGTTATTATGCACTGTCGTTTATGTTTAATTGCACTTAATGTTTTTGCTTTATCAATGTATGTATTTTGTTTCAGCATCGAATTGTGCCAACTGTGTATACCGCCCTGAGTCGCCTTCGGGCTGAAATGGGCGGGATAGAAATAATGTAAATAAATAATAAATAATAAAATAAATAAACATACGGGAGAGAGAAATGTCATGACTTCTAAAGACCTTCTTTTCTCCCTTAAAAATTCCAAAGTAGCTATTTGTTTGTGTAATGTGTAATGTGTATGTTTAATATTTTATATAAATGTCAGTAGCACAACAAAACATACTAAAAATAATGTTTGAGAGCCAAAGCAGCATGATATTAAGCATGCCATTAGCCATTTGGTAGAATTTCCTTAAAGATAACAGCCATCAATTTCCTAATCTGGATTGAAAACACAGGGAGGGAAAGCTTTCTACTATCTGCCTTGATATTCTGGGTTATATGGAAGAGCCTTTCGTAACTATTGCAGTTTGACACTACTTGAACTGCCATGGCTCAATACTATGGGATTCTCGGATTTGTAGTTTGGTAAGGCAACAGCATTCTTTGAAAGAGAAGGCTGCAGACTTTTCAAAACCACAACTCCCATGTTCCATAGCACTGAACCAATGCAGTTAAAATGGTGTCAAACTGCATTAATCCTACAGTTGTAGGTGTAGCCTAAGTAGCATGGCCAGCCCTACCCATAGGGGAATGAAGATGCCACAGCAGATGCCAATTTAAAAAAACAAAAAAAACAAGGGTGGACTTAGAAAACCCAGTACAAAGAAGATATTATGGGATTTTCTGCTTTGCTATTCTGGGATATAGGGCTGTGTGGAAGGGTTCACACTGCCGTATAATCCAGCTCAATGTGGATTTAATACAACTGTGTGGAAGGGCCCCAAGGCAAATGAGACTCTTTCCATATGTCCCCATTAGAGCGCTTGTGTCCCCATAGGAAACATTTAACCAATAATAAAAATGTGTATTAATTAAAATGTTTTTTTTTTCAAATTTCAAAATAACAGTAAACAGTGATGGAAACACAAGATGAAATTGCTATTGTGGGAATTGGATGCAATTTTCCTGGAGGTATGTACTGTGTACCATTCTAGTATGCTTTTAACAGTTTTTATAACTGCTGTTTACATTTTAAACTACTTAAGAGAAAGGCAACCCAAACTTTAAAACATTTAAAATAGGTAGTTTGTACAAATATTATACTGAAGGATATTTTATGTATTATTGTGTTCAATATGAGCCTTTTGGCTTCCAAGATCATTTTTGGATTTGGACGAATTAGATCTTTAAATCTATGAGTCCTTCCACAAAGCCATATAACCCAGAATATCAAGGCAGATAATCCACAATATTTGCTTTGAACTGGGTTATCTGAGTCCACACTGCCATATAACCCAGTTCAAAGCAGGTAATGTGGGATTTTATAAGCTGTATGGAAGGGGCCCAAGACTGCACAAATTATAACTAATCTCCAAACCAGAATGCAAAATCATAATTCAAATTTCATTTCCAGGTTTGTTTTCTGGGAAATGAAACTCTAGCTCTCCTTATATCAACATCAAGAACCATGGTTAGGGTAAAGCAAGGGATTAGAATTACTTTGCATACCTTTATGACAAGTATTTTATTTTGTCTGTAAACATTAAAGACAGATTAACTATCTTTAACCAGTTATATTTGTGCTTTGTAAATACAATCTTCAGACAAGCATTGGGCAATCACAACTTTTCATAAAATACTATTTTGCAACAGGGGAAGGACTTGATAATTTCTGGCAAGTTCTGGTGGAAGGCAAAAACTGTGTTCGAGAAATACCTCCAGAAAGATTTGACACAACAGACTGGTATGATACAGACAGCAACAAACAAGGAAAAACAACCACAAAACATGCAGCCCTTATTGAAGAGTAAGTTTTAAATATTAATAATTAGCTTAGGTACCCCCTGGTGTTTGGGTTAGATCTTTGATAATGATAAAAATTAGAAGTACTCATTGTCTGTTTTGGGGTTTTGTCACAAGAAATATAATGTGGATTTGATATGTGTGGGTATAAATGAATTGAATGAAAGGTGAATGAATGTCCTAATCCCACTTCCAACAGTTGTTTTTTCTCTCTCCCTCTTTCTGTATGTTATCTTAAATTACTACTAGACATTTCTTTAGTAGCTTTGTAAATAAAAGTTTTGGTAGTGTCATCATTTGGAATTCTGTTTCTTAGGTTTAATGCATTTGACAACAGACTTTTTGGAATTAATGAGGTGGAAGCGGAGTATATGGATCCACAGCAAAAGTTACTCCTGGAATGCACTTATAGAGCATTGGAAGATGCAGGGGTCACTAGAGAAAATATTAATGGCTCCAAAACTGGCGTTTTTGTTGGTAAGATTCTTAAAACATGTATGTTTTGATGCCGCTATTCAATTACATGCTACTACACCATTTGACTCTACTCACTGAGGGTGCTTCTAGATAGCACCAAAACATGAGATTCATATGCAGGATAAACAAACCTGGGACCTCAGAGCAGGGCCCCACACAGACCTGCCAGCCCTGGGCTTTCTCCCCCCACCATCCTCACAACCCTTCAGTGTCTTAAGATAAAACTGAGGACAAACAAGGGACATCTGCTGGAAGTATTTTTTAAAATCACCCAATTATGCGCTGATGCAAATACCTTAATAAAAATATGGAGAGATTGCTATGTGTACATATAAGCACCAGTACATAATGGCGGGGATTTTTTTTTAAAAAAATGCAGCCGGATTTCCCTCTTTCCCCAGATGCTTATGCACAATCTATTTAATATTATAAAGTTTAAAATAAACACTTCTAGAGAGCTCTAATGGCTCTCCACTTCTCCTCTCTTGAAACAAGCTAGAAATGAGATGTGTCTGCATGGAAGCCTGAATAGCTGACCAGCTTTTTCGGGCTTTTTAAAACCAGCAAGTGCGGGAAGCAGTCTCCACAGGGGGTAAAGAGGGAAATCCTGAACTTTACATGACTGCAAGGCCACACAGTCATGGGAAAATTTTGTTTTTTTGCCCAGAATCAGGATAAAAGAGGAACTTTTTGAATTGGGGTTTCCCTCCGTTGCTGCGAATGAGCATTGTGCACAAATGTCATCTGGCCACCCCCCCCTTTAACCCTTTCTCTCCTAAATTATAGGTATTGTCTGGAAGCACAATGAATTCAATTTTACATTTACAGAATAAAGAAGAGATAATAATTAAGTTAACAGAAATCGGTTCACCTGTATGTTAATTACACTGATTGAAACATGTTGTATTCTTGCTCGCTTTCTCATAGGCCATCTATTATTTTCACAGGCATGATGAACCAAGACTATAGACTATTAAGGAGTAGGACCAGCTCTACAATTAGCCATTATGATGGCACTGGGACATCAATGAGCATATCTGCAAATCGGATTTCATATATCTTTAATCTGACAGGACCTTCAATTGCCATTGACACAGCTTGTTCCTCATTTCATTATGCTTTACATATTGGTTTGAATGCAATTAAACAAGGTAAATTAATCAGAGTGGTTAATATTTATGTAGTGAAATTACTTATATTCTGCCTTTTCTCAAAGGAATCCACAATGGCTTATCTGACCTTGATAGTCATTGCCTACAAAACCTTTGAAATCATGGGATCATGCTAGCCAAAGAACCACTTCCTCCCATACAGTCCGGATGTGCTCAGTTTCTGAGACCTGTCTTATGTGGGATCCTAGACATTGTTAGGGTCCTAGACATAGGACGGAGACTTCTCTCCATTTCTCTGTGCTGCTGAAAAACCATAGAGGCCATCACATGACGCAAGGCCACTTCTGGTAGTTGCCTGTGGCACTCTGTTGTGGCAGTGCAGGGAAACGGAGGGAAGACTGCACTGTCAGGAGTAGGGTGATACCCAACTCTCAATGGGAGAAGCTAGGTAGAAGCAGAGAAAGGATGTGAGATGGTGGCCATCCCTGAACACTGAAAGTCACAATATCTGATGGTAGGGAATGAAAGAAGACGGTTTCCTCAACTTTCCCCTGCTTTCCCTGCTTTCATGTGATGAGGTACATAATTCTCTATTGTGATACTTAACTTGTGGAGGCTCCCTTTCTTTTAGCTTTAGGCAAAACATTAAGGCATTCAGTTTCCATATAGAGTTGTTTATTCTCATATTCTTGCTGTGCCACCTGTTCTGGTTTGGTACTATAGAAAGGTCGCTAGAGCAGTATTAGTAGTTTGGATATGTTGCATGACAGACAATAGTTTTCAATAAGTGTTTCATGGCCTGACAGCAACACAACATGTGGCTCCAAAAATCCATCTGTAGGAAGTCGATAACCAAGCACAATTTGAAATGAAGTATAAGTTCTCTGTCGTTTATTAAGTGACATTGTTTTTTGAATTATATAGTGGTTTTTTTGTTTTTGCAGAAAGCCAAACAGTGAGTGTAAAAGTGCCTCAAACATATATTCTTTCATCCCGCAGGAGACTGTGAAGCCGCTCTTTGTGCAGGAGTTAGCTCTATCATAGAGCCTGGGGTTTTCGTATCTCTTAGTAAAGCAAAAATGATATCTCCAGAAGGAATTAGCAAACCCTTTTCTACAAAAGCTGATGGATATGGAAGAGGAGAGGGCTGCGGGGTTCTCTTGCTGAAACCTTTAAAGAAGGTAAGTATGCCACATAGAATTTGCTTGATAAAAATCCCACATATTTTCATGAGAGGGGTATGGCTCATTTAATGTACATTCCGGTTATGGCTTTTCAAATGGGTATGCAATGTTCATAAAAAAGGGATATAATTTTACAAAATATATATTATTGCTGAAAAACATGGTTTTTGGGAGGCTTAATAATGGTGTCCTATTGTCCTTCTTCCAAAACAGGCACAGGAAAACTTCAGCAAAATATGGGGAGTTATCAACATGAGTGCTGTCAATCAAAATGGAAGGTCTGTCACTCCAATCACCAGACCATCTCAGCAGGAGCAAGAAAATTTGCTGCGCAGAATTTATCCAGTGTGTGTTGATCCGTCCACAGTACAGTATGTTGAAGCACATGGCACAGGAACCCCTGCAGGAGATCCTGTTGAAGCAGAGAGTGTAGGCAATGTCATTGCTAAAAAGAGGCCTTCTAACTTTCCACCTATCAAGATTGGCTCTGTTAAAGGGAACATTGGACACACAGAGTCTGCGGCTGGGGCAGCCGGCTTAATCAAAGTACTTCTCATGATGCACCATGGCAAGATTGTTCCATCCTTGCACTTTTCGGAAAGTACCAGCAGCATAAATACAGAGAAATTAAACCTTTCCATTCCAACAACAGTAGAGAAATGGGACGAGCCAAGTGAATTTGGAAGAATAGCTGGAATCAACTCTTTTGGATTTGGAGGAACCAATGCCCATGTGGTTGTCAGGCAGTTTAAGCAAACCCAAGTTCTTCCTTCAGTCAAAAGGCCTGTAGAATTATTTCTTATCTCTGCAGCTTCTGTTAATTCCCTCAAATTGACAATGGAAGACATGGCTAGATACCTTAAAACAAGAGACACCACAGCACTGCCAAATCTGGCCTATACTTCAGCATGTAGAAGAAGTCACGTAACCTACAAACACAGAAAAGGATTTGTGGTATCATCTCTCCAGCAGTTAGAACAAGAACTTGGTTCTGGGGCAGAAATGAAAATAGTTCCTGCAAAGAAGCCTCCACAGCTGGTTTTTGTATTCTCTGGAAATGGCCTGAATTTGAAAGGAGCATTTGAGACTTTATTGACATTTGAGCCAGTGTTTAGAGAAAAATTTAATGAAATTAAAGCAATATTTCAGAAATATTCCACCATAGATATTTTAAAATTAATGAAAAGTGAACAGGAGGATTTGTCAAGGCCTGAGTTTGCCCAGCCCTTAATCTTCACATTGCAAGTAGCTTTGGTTACCCTTCTGCAGTATTGGGGCATCAGGCCAGTTGCAGCTGTTGGGCATTCAGTTGGCGAAGTTGCTGCTGCCCATTGTGCTGGTTTGATATCCCTGGAAGATGCTGTCAAAGTCATCCATCACAGGAGTAGGCTACAAGCTAAGGTCACTGGAGGGAAAATGTTAGTTGTTGGTAATATCCCTGTTGAAGAAGTGTCAGCAGCCCTTGCCACATACTCTGACAAGGTCTGTGTAGCAGCATTTAACAGTCCTCAATCTTGCACTTTGTCAGGGGATGCTGATGCCATTGATGGGGTGCAGAAGCATCTAGCTGAGCGTTTTAGCACAAGAAGCATATTTCTTCATGTCTTAAATGTTCCAGCTGCATACCACAGCCACATGATGGATCCAATACTGACAGAGCTGGCAGCAAGCCTGTCAAATTTAAAGAAAGGGAATCCAGAAATTGACTTGATTTCAACCACAACAGGGAAGGCTGCTTCAGATGGTGATTTTGTCACTGGAAACTACTGGGCCAGACAGGCTCGAGAAGCTGTTTGTTTTGCAGAGGCCATTGTGATGTCAGCAAAGGACAAGGACAATATTGCATTTGTAGAAATAGGACCACAAAGAGCCTTGCAGAGGTACATACAACAAGCCTTAGGAACTCAGACCAAAGTATTTCCTTCTTTGCAAATTTTCAAAGAGCATGAAACACTTCTCAATTTAGTAAAAGGCCTCTTTGAACTGGGATTGAATCCATCCTGGGACCATCTCTTTGAGGGATATCAAGGTATACCAGCATCCTATCCCAGGTATCAGTTTGATCATAAGACGCTTGGGTCATTTAATAACCAGGACAGACATACAACTGAAAGAGCTGGAAACTTAAATCATTTGTTAATCCACAACGTTAGCCATGATAACACTGAATTCGGGTGCTCTTTATCCACGGCACTAACTCCTTACCTGTTTGAGCACAAACACAACGGCGTTGCTTTAGTCCCTGGGGCTCTTTTTGTGGAGCTTGCTCTGGCTGCTGTGCTGACTGGCTCCAGACCAAAAATGCCCATAAATTTATATCAGCTAAGCATTAAGTTCACCTCACCCTGTGTTTTAAATGAGGATCCCCATAATTTAAAGGTAAAATTGGACTCGCAAAAAGAAGGAAGAGATTTCAAAATACTGTCTTCTTCATCAGATGCAGTTTACACATCGGGACGAATCAAACAGAACTCAGAAGTCTGTATTGAAGAAAAGAGCATTGCATATAAAGATATTTTTCAGCGGTGCAAATTGTGTGTCAGCAAGAACGAAGTATATCAAACACTATCAATTTTTGGATTTCATTATGGTTCGATATTCAAGCAGCTCAGTGATGTGTTCCTTTGTGAAGAACTGAAGGAAGCGATAACCATTATTAGAGTGAGCAAAGAGATTAGGGAGGAAATGCATGAGTATGTTATCCATCCAGTGCTCTTAGACTGTTTTATGCAAATGATCGGAGTTGTGACTCTAAAATCTTCCAAAAGTGGCATGTGGTTTCCATCAGGCATAAACAGTTTGGTAATTCTTCGGCCTTTAGAGGAGGAAATGATGATATATATGAAAATCAACAAATCTACTGAAAACTACCTCGAGTTTTGTGGCTGCTTCACAGATAAACATGGCTCTGTTTTGGTTGAGATGAAACGAGTTAGTATAACTCTCATCAAGGAAACACCCAGGAATGAAAATAATTTGCTTTTTGAAAACAAATGGAAAGAAGCTCCACATTCTACAATGATCCAAACCCCAGGAGAAGGACCCAGATTTGCAGTCTTAGCTGACAAGACGGGAGTGTCTCAACAGCTGAAAAAATACTTGCACAGAAGTTCTACCTTTCTGATGTATGAAGAGTGGGAGGAATTATTAGAGCGCAGGAGCCCTGAATCATCTTCTCTGGACAAAATGAAGGCAGAAGTACAAGAGTGCGGTGATGTTTTGTTTATGTGGGGAATCCAAAGACTGAATGAAAAAACACCAGACACCATTGTTGCAAGTTTATCAAAGTGCTGTGAAGCTTTCCGACAAGTTGTTATTGCATTGAAAGAAATGAGACACCCTCAATCGTCCATCAAGCTCATCACTTACAGGACTGCAGACAGGAATGTTGACCACGTGAACCCTGGCTTCGCTTTGTATGGCATGGTACGAAGTTGCATGCTTGAAGCTACCGACATTGCTTTCCAGATGATTGATATCAGCTCAACAAGCACCATGGACATCCTGGCCTTAGTGGATGTTTTAGGAGGATACAAAGCAGATCTTTATCCTGAAATCTGGATTAATCAGGGAAATATCTACACTTCTGAAATCAGGCGCACTCAGGTTAAAGATGTGAGTTACAATAATCTTTCCCTTTCTATTGGTCATAACTCTAAGCTGGAGCCATTTCGTCTTTATACATGTGAGCCTAATGCAGCAAGAGGCATGTTTGCTCAGACGTCTAATTCCACTGATTTTCCTCTTGGTAATCACAGTGTAGAACTGGAAATTAAAAGAATACATATCCATACAGAAGAGTATTATCCTGTTAGTGTTTGCAGCAAAAACTTTGGAAATGCTTTGTATTGGAATTCACAAACGGTTGATAAGTACCAACTCATGGCTTTGGATTTCAGTGGAAAGGTAGTTGCAACAGGCACTGATGTGAAGAAGCTCAAAGTGGGGGATGATGTTGTTTCATGCTATCCTGTGGCTGGATCTTCAAGAGTCATTATTCCAGAAGCAGTATGTTTTAAAACTCAAAAAATGCCATGTTTTGAAATAGTCCCCTGTATGTCTTTTTTCAGGATAGCATGGGAAATTGTGCATCAGATGCTTCCAAAAACCAAGCAGAACAGATCCTTGGGCATTATTTCTCCTGATCCAGAGTCAGTGCTGTGCAAAGTACTTACTCACTCAGCCGAGGAAGCCGGCTGGAAAACAGTGTGCACAGCACTTGACGGCAAGCTGGAGGAACGTGTAGCTCAGTGCAATGCACTTGTTTTTCTGGCTCCTGTGGATAGATTACCCAAAGAAAAGTTAGTAAATCTCCCACATCTCCGGGATGTTGTAGTCCTACCAGATAACCACCAGTCTGAATGCATAAGATCTCTGATTGGAAGTGATCATGAAAACTTTAGAATTCATCTTCTAAACCTTGCCACCATTTTCCAGAAGGCTTCTTTGAAACATCCTCAGAAGGCTTTCTCCAACTGGCTGAAATCAACCGAACTGAAGCAGTTTAGGAACATGCCCTGTTCCATTTTCCAACAGGCAGGGAACAGTGAGAGGTCAGACACCGTGACCTCATCCACTTTTGCCTGCAGGTCTGTCCCACTTGCTGTACTGAAAGGCAATGTTCAGAAAAGCAGTATTTCTGACATACCAATTTATGAGTCCCAAAGGAAAATATTTAAGCAGAACACTGTTTACATTGTAACAGGAGGGCTCACTGGGCTTGGCTTTGAAACTGTGAGATTTATTGCTCAAAACGGAGGAGGGTGCATTGTCATTCTTTCCCGGAGAAAGCCCAGTCCTGAGAAGCAAAACGAAATACATAATATAGAGAACCAGAATGAAGGGAGCCGGATAATCAGTCTGCAGTGCAATGTAATCTTTCAACCGGAAGTTAAGCGTGCTATGAGTGCAATCAGCAAAGTTTTTCCAAACTGTCCAATCAAAGGTGTATTTCATAGTGCTATGGTTTTACATGATGCAGTCCTTGAAGCTTTGACTCTCGATACATTTGAGAAAGTTTTAAGTCCAAAGGTTGCTGGAGCTATCAATCTTCACTATGCCACTGAAGGGCAGGATCTCGACTACTTTGTGTGCTATTCATCCATTTCTTCCTTTTTGGGGAATTCAATGCAAGCAAACTATGCTGCTGCCAATTCCTTCCTGGATCTTTTCTGCCATTACAGGAGGAACTATGGATTGGCAGGACAATCCATCAACTGGGGTGCCTTGAATCTTGGAGTCTTGGAAGATCAAAATGACATTCAAAATCTTTTGGAATCAAGAGGTATCGCAACTTTGCAACTGAATGAAATTTATGAGTATCTGAAAGAAAGCTTATTTCTTAACAATCCCCAGCAAGCCGTTGCAAAGCTGAACTTTAGGGCTTTGAGCAGTCATTACTTTTCTCGAAATCAAGCCTTCAAAAGCCGTATGTATACAATTGCAGTAGAATTAATGGGAAATGAAGCTGAGCTGCCAAGAAAACATGAAGCTCATGCTTTGGTTCCTGAGAAAGCTGAAGACTATATCTTGTCATTGTTGAGCCAACTCACTGGTGCAGACCCAAGTGATATCTCAATGAATACATCCCTTTTTGCTGCTGGAATAGATTCTATGTTAGCTATGTCTTTACAGAATCACATTTTTCAGGAACTAAAGGTTGATGTACCCCTTGTGAAATTACTTGACCCAGAGACTACAGTACTTAGGTTAGCATCACTTGTAGAAGAAAAATCAACGGAGGCCATGATTTCCAAAATGTAATTAGTGAGTAATTAGGGAATGAGAACTGCTGGAAAAGCAGGACAAACATTGATAATATTTCTTTCAGTTTTAAATGCTGCTACTACTAGAGATGTATAATTAAAATCTGCTAAAATTGATTAGTTTATGTCAATTTCCTGAAACAACTAATTCTGGAAGACTGCCTTTGCAATGTTTGTCCTACATTTAATGTTCATTTTCATTTGTTGCAACATCTAAATTAGAGAGTTTCAGAGGCTATGTTTAACTCCAGCAATTTTAAAAGTGGTTTGAGAATTTAATCTCAAATATGCCTAGATGGCCCATGCGGTCTCTTCCAACTCTATTAGTCTATGATTCTGTATAGCATCTAATGACATTATGTCAGTGTATGGAGTTATACCTTTAGCATGTATACCATATTTCACTCCAATATCTAAATGTTTTATAAAGTAATTGTAGGAAAGTAAAACCAAAGTTCTAGCTTTGATGAACCAAAGATGTGCTTTTATATAATGGAAACTTTGTAATAAAATATAATCACTAAATATGCAATTTTTAAAAACAAATTATTTCCTGATGCAATTAATGTTGGGGGAATCAACCTTCTCAAGACTCCTCTATATGATGTTTGTTTGTTTTGTAATGTGTCATTTTATAACCTGCAGTAGATATATATATTGTTTTGCAGTTTCCTTATCTCTATATACCTAGAGCAGTGGGAGTGGCTGCAGGTCACGTGACTGACTCAGTGACAGTGCTTGTTTGAATGAGCTTGAGTTTAGAATTCTGTCAGAGTGTAGAAGCTCATGTTAGGAAACTGTTGAGGCTTCTGTTTTATATGAAAGTAAACTCTTATTAAAGAGAGCTGTATAAAACAACATAGTTTATGAAGAAACTGTTAAAGACTATAAGTTCAAGATACAAACTCTCTGAAATGTTACTGAAGTTTTTAATCCTTGACAAGAAATGTGCCTGTATCTTTAAATACATGAAGTTATCAATAAACAAAACTTGTTATCTTTAAAAGAAGTCTTCTTGCATCATTGTCTGCTGAAAGCATCAAACAGAAACAAAATATTGACATGCCCAGTGATTATTTATTAACAAATAAATTGTGCTACCCAGAGCAGGTTGTGATCCTAACAGTTCATGATCAATACCCTGATGGTCAGTGATCCTAACAAGTCATGATACATCATCCCCAATATTTAAGGCCTTTACACAGTTGATCGAAGAATATATAACTGTTAACTGACATACTGTCAACATTTATGCTGGTTTTAATCTATTAATAAATTCAAACTGCTTGTTTGTGCTGAATACTGATTTTTAACCACATTTCAAACATTACTGCAGTTTTTGATTTTAATTTAATCTCATCCCCTGCCTATTTTCAGGATGTGTCCATCCTGTTTCCAAGTTCTCTAATCTTCTATTATTCCTTTTTAAATAAGTCCTAAAATTACAGTGCTAAAGTAGTGAACCATAATGGTGCTATTCCTATGTTTGTTTCCTTTGAACAAGATGATCTGCACACACTTGGAGGAGACTGTGGAGGGAGACCTGTCTGCATCTATCTGTGTGTTTCTGTTTGTGTGTGATATTGATGTTTATTTTGTTCTTGAACACTAAAGAGGCATAGTGGTTTCAATAAATTGTCAGGCTTTACTTTTAAAGAGAATGGTTCTTTACCATGAGTTTCTTAAAAGCAATGTTCCACACACATGAATACAAACAGGTTATTTTTAACCTTTTGAAATCCTCTTTCCACACCAGCACTCTAACTCTATAGAGGCCTACTCTATTTCTTCTCCTTCTCCCTGAAGGCTTTAACTATTTTCCTCAAAGAGGTATCTTTCTAACAAACAGTTCCCAAACCTCTTCCTTCCTTCCCCTTCAAATCTCCTAACCTAACTTTTAAACACCAAACTCCCAACCGACTAAACTATGATTAGCTTAGCTCTTTCCTTTCCCTCTGACTCAATCCATCTCTGGTTGCTATCTGGTTACTCCAATTCCATCAGCCTATCAAACTGCACTTCCAGTTATGAGAGTATTCTGCTGATGTAGTAAATAATTGTTCTGTTTGAAATTATCTTGAGTCTTCACAGATGTGGATCTCCAGGTAACAAACCATTGTGTTCTGGGTTTGACTTGAAAAAAGCATTGTGTTTGTCTAATGTAAACAGATATCATTTCCTCAAAAGTTAATCCAGTTTCTGGTCAGCAAATGTGGACAGGTGTAAACAGATGTAAACATTTCTGTTATAACTTTCACAGTTCTTATCACAGTTTATTATGCATTTCAGTTCTGATTAACAACTTTTAATTACAGTCCAGCAAGCAGGTAGTTAGTAATTGCAGGCTTTAATATTTTTAAACTTGTATCTTCAAAATTATTAGGTCTCATCATACACCTTTCATTCAGTTCCATTCAAATCCACACATATCATATCAAATCCACATTTATCAAATCTACACATTATATTTCATGTGACAGTATCTCACAGTGTATCTTCACTGTATAATTAATACAGTTTGACACTGCTTTGACTGCCATGTCTCAGTTATATGGAAACATGGGAGTTGTAGCTTAGTAAGGCACCAGTACTCTTTGGCAGAGAAGGCTAAAGACCTTACAGAATTGCAACTCTCAAGATTCCATTAAGTGCCAGCCCTCATTAATTCTACAGTGTATCTGTACACTTAGACAGGTAGGCTCCAAACTGAGTGTGCCTTTAGAGATTTAACCCAATATTTTAAACCATGCCTAAAAGAGCAGCTGATAACCAAGATAGGCTTTTCAGTATGTAAGCAATACACTGGACCACTGAGAGACTTAGCTGTTAAGTATGGTACTGACTGAAATACTGGAGCATCCTTGAAAGACAGACCACACAGAGCACATTATGGAAGTCAAGTTATGGTGCAAGGCATTAATGATTTATGAAAGGCGAGTTAAACTGAGGAAAGATCACAGCTGGTGCAACCTGCAGAACTGTGCAAGAACAAGCTTTGCCACTGATATCACTGGGGAATCCAGGAACAGCAAATACCAGACTATGAATCTTACCTTTCAGGAAGAGCACAACACCTTACAGAACTGGTTGCAAACTAGTTCCCAAGCCACCTTCTTACTGATAACAGAAATGGCATCTTGTTTGGTTTTGAATTCCCCGTGTTAAAAGTGCTGGTTTGTAGTCCAGAAGATGAATATAAATATCTTTTAGTTGACAAGATTTGCATGTAGTGCTAATTCTCGTAATTCAGAATTGATATTACAAAAGAATATCTTGAGGAGGAAATGCTGAGATCTGGAATGAAAATTCCTCCTTGTCCCGTTGCATTGCACTACAGACATTGTAGGTCATTACACATTCAACATCATATTCTTCAGCCCTGAAGAATGATTTCACGTACACTATATATTAATGTATAAGTCAACCCTATGTATTAGAACATTACTCCACAGGTGGGAGGGAAGCAGGGGAAAGCGTATGGAAGAGTTGGGTCTCGTCTTACTCCAGCAAGGTCCATCTTTGGGGACAGCGAGCCATCCCACATCCTTTCTTCATCTTCCCGCTTCCCCATGCTCCCCCCCCCCCCCCCCGTTTTCTTCAATTAAGAGTTGAGTAACATCCAACTCCTGAAAATGAAGTCTTCTCTCTGTTTTTGCATTCTGGCAAGATGGATTCCTACACATGGACAGCAGAAGTGGCCATGATTCATGGGATGGCCTCTGTGGGATTCCATTTTGCCAGCATGCAAAAACAGAAAGAAAGAAAAGGTGTGTGTGTGTGTGTGGGGGGCATACATGGGATAAGATCCTATGTCAATGGGAGGTTTGTGGACTATGGAAAGGTAAGGGTCATTCCACAAAGAAGAGGAAGAACCAATGCCATCTCAGAGGAGCCGTTACCTTTTGCCACTACTCTTTCTAGGCATTCAAAAAGGCTAGTAGAGTGGGGTTGGTGCTTTTTTTAGGTTCTCCCAGGACAGACTAAGCTCTTGCTTTTCACTGCTCATACAATGATCAATTTTTGAGGTATGTGTGATTTTTTGACTAAAATTTCTAGATTTATATACATGTGTATATAGAGTAGTAAGGGTACTATCCAGATTTAGGGTAGTAAACTCTGTACTATCGGCTATATATGTGGTCTCCATCATCTTACTCACCTTATGAGTTGCTGCTCCTAATTCTGATAGTGGCACACATTACAAGGAACATTAGGATCTGTTGTTTTTTAATTAGTGGTATGGAGATTTTACGGCTGTGGCTCTGATGCTACTTCTTTGTCACAACAATTCTATCTTTCGAAAGATTAGTCATGTTTCATGAGGTTTCCCGGATCTGTGATGCTAGAGAAACAGCACAGCATGACAGTACATAGTCGTGTATTGCCTACGTGTCAGGAACTATAACTGGTATAACCAGCCAACCTAATCTGATCATATATAAAAATTTTTTAGGACAGCTAGGTGCCTCAAATGGATTCCTGTACAGAGTTAGGAATGGTGATCTTCAACATGGGAACTATTTGCGACTTTTAACTGATCTCTGTGAAGAGTATACGAGCCCTGAGAAATCCACACCTCAGGTAGGTCTTACTTAAACAGATTATACCTTTATTAAAGAAATAAAATGTAGTAGAGAAATCAAATTAAATGTAGCATGGACTTTATTTCTTTGCTTGTGTACTATAGTAAAAAGTTAAAGGTTTTCCCTTGACATTAAGTCCAGTCGTGTCTGATTCTGGGTGTGGTGCTCATCTCCATTTACAAGCTGAAGAGCTGGCGTTGTCCATAGACACCTCCAAGGTCATGTGGCCATCATGACTGTGTACTATAAGCATAGTATTAAATAGCTTTTTCTTGTATATCATATGTGTGCGTGTGTCTATAGCAGTGGTTCTCAACGTGTGGGCTCCCAGATGTTTTGGCCTTCAACTCCTAGTAATCCCAACAGCTGGTAAACTGGCTGGGATTTCTGGGAGTTGTAGGCCAAAAACACCTGGGGACCCACAGGCTGAGAACCACTGGCTTATAGTGATCTAAATACAATATCGGCCTCATTGAACTAAAACAAAATTATTTTGATTTCAGTGGATTTATTCACAAAATTTCTTTGAGCATTCCTTGCTTTATAAAAAAACCCCATTTAAATAGACAGATGACTTTAAGGCACATACACACACTATGAGGATTAACAATGGATCCAACACATGATAGATGTGCATATATAAATGTGAGATAGATCAGATCTTTCCCACTTGGAAATGATAGTTAGGATTTGGTTTTGTAGTTATATCCTGGTTGCATGATTCTGAACCACGTAACAAAACATGTGTGGCTAATGTCCTATAAAATGAGGTGCTCCCTCATTCACTTGGGAGTGCCTCACTTTATAGGACATGGAGACATAGTCAGTGACAGTGTGTAAATGCTTAATATGTTCACTTTTGAAATTCTCTTAAAATTTAAAGTGGAGTAACAGTTAATATTTTATTTAACCTAAATACTAGGAATGCGCAATCAATAAAAAAGTTTCAAAGGTCATTACAAAACGAGGGAGGGAGGCCTCTGGTGCTTTGTTTCTAAATGAAGGACAAAGGATGCTATAGGATTAAGGATTGATCTGATATGAACGGCCACCTTATTCCCATAAATAGAATAATACACATGATGGGAAACAAAAATTGGATTAAAATACTAGGGTGGAATAATAAATTGAAACAAGGAAAATATGGAGAATATATAGGTAGGGAGATGCTTTTGAACTGTGGTGCTGGAGGAAAGTTCTGAGAGTGTCTTGGAGTGCGAGAAGATCCAACCAGTCCATACTTCAGGAAATAAAGCCCGACTGCTCATTGGGGGGAAGGATATTAGAGGCAAAGTTGAAGTACTTTGGCCACATCATGAGGAGACAGGAAAGCTTAGAGGAGACAATCATGCTGGGGAAAGTGGAAGGAAAAAGGAAGAGGGGCCGACCAAGGGCAAGATGGATGGATGGATGGCATCCTTGAAGTGACTGGCTTGACTCTGAAGGAGCTGGGGGAGGTGATGGCCGACAGGGAGCTCTGGCGTGGGCTGGTCCATGAGTTCACGAAGAGTCGGAAACAACTGAACGAATGAACAACAACAACAACATAGGTAGGGAGAGTATGATGGAAGATATATCCTGAAAAGCACAGAGTTCAGAGAAAGGGCTGACTGGAGTAATATACAAAGGGATGATCAAAGATGAGGAATATATCATAAGAACATTACAAAATAAATGGCAAAAAGCGGCAGTACTTACAAGATAAATAATAGAGGACTTAAAACAGTGATTTCCAACATTTTTGACCTGTGACGACTTGACAAGGGGTCACTTGTTCCAGGGAACACTCTGACCAGGGACCACTCTCCAACATTAGTACCAAAAGGGTTACGAATCAATTTTTGGTCAACCTTAAATTCTGTTTGGTTATTTGGGGTGCTGATTCAGAAAACTGAATTGGATAGAACACATCAGCTCTAGTTTCTGATGCAGAACATATGCCATTCAGTAGTCGCTATCTGGTCGCCCACAGAAAACCATATTGAATAAGCCTCAGCATTATAAGAGAGTTTTGTGAGACCAGTCACTTTTGTTGCAATGGTGTAGTAACGGTTCCAGACCACTGGTGATCCACAGACCACAGATTGGGAACCACTAACTTAAAAAGAAAGGCTAGGAAAATCAAAATAGAGAATTACAAATGGAAAGGGAGTTTATTTGGAAATGGTATTAAACCCCAAGCACAACTATCAAATATGATTTTCAGTAAAAGTTCAACATGCTGGCACTATGGATTAAGCAAAGGATGGTATGTTCTCACATGGTGGGGAATGTTTGGACCCAAAGGCAAAAACATTTTGGGAACAAATAACAATAAAAATTGGAGAAATTACTGAAAATACCACTTCGAGTAAATATGTACCTAATGTTGATGGGAATATTAGGAAACAATAAGATCAATGTAAAATATCAATATTTATTCAAAGCAACGTGTTGTAGCTCAGCATCCTGACAGAGCTGCTACTCCTAGTAGCAGTGGGGAAAGGTCTCCTCGGGAGTCAGAGAGTGAAAGGCAGCGTCAACATGTTAGAGAAATCCTCTTGGCACCAAGCGACAGTGATATGTTTATGGGCTTCTCAGATTACGACATGGGGAATGGGGAAGCATTTAGAGGTGTTAAAAGGACTGTTTGTGAGCCAGAATCTGAAGGAGAAGCACAGAGGAAGCGTATTCGGGAGTTACTTAGGGAACCCACTTCTGAGGAGGACTTTTTGGGCTTTGAGGGGGATTTGGGGTCTGGAAGTGACATGGAAGGGGAGGAATTGGATTGGACTCAGGTACAGAATATAAGAGACATCTGCAACCAGCCCACTTCCAGCGAGGAGTTCGAGGGGTTCATGGGGGACTGGCAGCCAGGTGATTCTTGGCAGAATCTGACCCCTGATAGTAATTGGCAAAGGTGGAGAGATGGGCATTCAGCTGCAGACTTGGAAGGAGGTGATAGCGATGATGAAAGGGTGGGGAGCTCATCAAGCTCTGACAATGAGCTTTAAGTTCAGGAAGTTGCATCTAGTTGCAGGAAGCAAAGTGTCCAAATGGGACCTTATTCTTTGCCTTGCTAAACTCTCACCTTTGGGTCCCGGGCTCCAGCCTCGTGAGTTCCTGTTGTTCCAGCTTTCCAGTTTTCCAGCTTTGATTCCTTTGGATTGACCTCAGGACTGGTTTGACCACGCTCTGGCTTTTCTGGACTTTATGTGTTTATATTTTTGGGACTGAAACATTCTTTTGTTCTGAAACTGATTTTCTTGCTCCAGTGACTGTATTTCTGCTACATATTGATTTTTAAGCAGTTTGCTTCATTTTTAGTTTAATCTGGATTACGAGTCTACACTATAATCCAGATTATATTTTAGTTTGCTCTATTGACTCAATTTTGGTGTCAAACTACTCCAGTAGACTTCAGCACTGCTGTTAAGTGCTTTTCAAGACTTTTTGTTAACAATAAAGCTGTGTTTTACCATTTGAACTGTGTCTGGTGTGTTTGAAGGCATCTGGGTCCTGACACAACAATTCTTGCAGGAAAGGCCGTAATAACTTGGGGTTGGAAAGATGAAAAAAAGGAATATAGTCCATTGGAACAATTACTTGTTTGATCAAGACCAATCAGAAATTGTAGCAAGTGTTATTTATAAGGATAAGAAGGAAGATAAAATGAGAAAAAATTAAAGAGAATTGGTCGATACATATGGAATTGATAAAAAGAGGCAAAGCCAATCTAAATATTACACAGAGATGGGAAAAGCTGAGCTCATGGATGAAGTTCTCATGGCAATTGTGGTATTAGTATGGGGTGGGGAGAGGTGTGGTGGGAGGTAGAAAACAAAAATAAAAGTGAACAGAACTAAGAAATAATAGCTAAATGAGTGGATAATAAAGAATGGAGGAAGAGTGAGAAACAAGAAGAGGGCAAAGAAGTAGGTTTATAGATAAATGATGTGCATGGATTAAATGTACAAAATCTATTCATATAGCAAAATCTAATATTAATAAAATATTTTAATAAAAATAAATAAATATACATTGCAAAATTGTAGAAAAAGCTAGAGTTTGCCTTTTTCTGTTAGAGGGATATTCTGACATTTGTATCACACAGGAATTTCCAAGCCAGCTGTAATGGAAAGGTTTCCAAGCCAAAGCCTGCACGGCCAAGCTGAAACTTGGCAGATGTGTTCTTCATTTTGTGATGTGAATCATTACAGGACCAAAAGGCAACAGTCCCAATAATTTGGTTTAGTATTTGGATTGCCATCACTAAGATCTTTGATAGTTTTGGGTTTTTCTTTTCTGAACACTTTTGGAAACTGAAAGCGTGGCAAAACGTATGAGTGAACAACCTGCTTCTGGAAGTACTGATAATTTAAATATTAAAAATTCCTACTTCCTCATTGCTACACTTTCCATTTTCTTCTCTGATGGTTTACCAGTGGGGTGGAAATCTTGGATTAATATGTTCTCAACTAAAAGAATGAAACTTTTCAAAACTTTTCTCTCTTATGGATGGGTGTAACGTATTGCCTACTTTGCGAGGCTAGTGTGTCAGGGATGGCTGTACAAGGTTTGTTTGTTTTTTTAAAAAAAAGGTCAAAAGCCAGGCATCCATTTTGTGAGCACAGAGCTGAGCAGATGGAGCCAGCAAGCAGCCTTTCGGGCAGTGGTTCTCAACCTTCCTAATGCCGCGACCCCTAAATTCAGTTCCTCATGTCGTGGTGACCCCAACAATAAATTATTTTTGTTGCTAATTCATAACTGTCATTTTGCTACTGTCTCTTTTAAATGGTCTTTTAAGTTATGACGATGTTTTAGTTAATGTTTATCTGACTTTTTATTATTGTTTTTGGCATCTAATGGTTACCGGTTATAAGCCTCCCTGAGTGCCACCCCCCCCCCCCCCCCGGATGAGAAGGATAGGATATAAATGCCCTAAATAAATAAATAAATAAATAAAGTTATGAATTGTAATGTAAGAGCCCCACGAAACTTGGCACACAGATTGGCCATGACAAACAGAAAATACTGGCAGGGTTTGGGAGGAATTCACAGAGATTTAGGGGAGATGTAGTTCACCTACATCCCGGAGAGCACCGTGAACCCAAACCACTATGGTTCTGGACCAAACTTGGCACAAATATTCAATATGCCCAAATTTGAACACTGATGGAGTTTGGGGAAAATAGATCTTGACATTTAGGAGTTGTAGTGCTTGGATTTATAGTTCACCTACAATCAGAGCATTCTGAACTCCACCAATGATTCAACTGAACCAAACTTGGCACACAGAACTCCCATGACCAACAGAAAATACTGGAAGGTTTTTTGTTTTTGTTTTTTGCTCCTGCAGACACTCCAGAAGACTATTATTATTATTATTATTATTATTATTATAAAACTCAGTTGGAAGGAAACTCCAAATCCAGCCTCCATCTTTCTGCCAGGCAGGAAGATAGAATTACTATTCTATTATTATACATCATCATCATCATCATCATCATCCATTATACAGTATACAAATATGTGAAATTAATTAATTATGTGCATGTGTTTTGAACTAGGAGTCTGGAGACTTGGATTCTAATAAATGGCAATGGAGTGCCACTGGATGACCTTGAGAAAGACCCACTTTCTCAACCTCAAAGAAGGCAAAGGCAGACTCCTTCTGAAAACATCTTGCCAAGAAAATCCAGTGCTAGGTTCATCCTGGGGCCCTTCCAGATGGGCCCTATATCCCAAGATCTGATCCCAGGTTACCTGCTTTGAACTGGATTATATGTATCTTCACTGCCAGATAATCTGGGATAAACAGAAAACCTCGTATCAGATCTTGGGATATAGGGCCAGGGGAGGGAGGGAAAAGAAGGAAGGAAGAGGCAAGGAGATCCTGGGGGGGGGGGGTGCCTCCAGGGATAAGCTTTTCATGTGCTGAAGGGCTGAGGAGAGGAGGAAGGAAAGGAGGATAAATTGCATTAATCACTGTTTGGTGTGGCTCTTTTTGACCGGAGGCTCCAGATAAGCCAGTCAGCCGTTCCGGGGAGGGGCCCAAGGAGGAGGAGGCGACCCCTCAGAAATGGCCTAACGACCCCCCTGGGGGTCGGGACCCCCAGGTTAAGAAACACTGCTTTAGGGCATGTAGCACCACCTGATGGGTCAATAGCTCTGGAAGGAGTCTTCTCAGTGAAGAAAGTGGGCAGAGCTAAGCTGAGACAAGGAGGAAAGGAACTACTTTAAGTCAGCCTGGTTTTTGGAGTTAGGGTTAGAAGGCTTATGTTAGGAGGAGTGTAGTGGTGTGTCTTAGCTGAAGACAGAAATCCTCTTTGAGGAAGTGTTTTAAAATGAGAACCAGTCTTCATGAAGAAGAGCTAGGTTTCTAAGGTAACAGCTTCTGAGAGACAGAGTGCTGGGTTTTGGGTTTCTCTAGATGGGGAAGGCCCAGGGACAGTCAAACTGTCAAGATTAGAATTGTGAGTTGGAGGCTCCACAGTTTTTTCTTCAATATAGGATGTGACAACATCATGGTTCCAGGAGGAGGACTCCAGGAAAAGTTTTATTCAAGTGAACTGCATGGGTATAAATAGAGTGGGATGCGGTAGGGTAAATTGGCTTATCCTGAACTTATACTACCAGGGAGTTGGTAAGTGGTTTCCATTGAAAAGGTATCTCATCAATACAGTTTTCATGGAAAAGGATTTAGCTTTTAAAATCTATGTAAGCAGCTAAACTCACATAGGCTTAGATAAGATCTATTGTGTATATTAAAATGTATGTGCAGGAGCATTTTTATGAAAATGTCTTTTGCAAATTGTTCTGTTTCTAGGCTTGATGTGCCCAGGTAAACTGTGTAAGTAGTTTAATAACCTAGTGCTATTTAGAATGTATTTTGTGGGATGTAATTTATTGGACTGTATTTTACAAATTGCTTTTGTGTAAAACCTGCTTGTTGCACCTCAGCTAGGCTTCACCTTGCTCAAACACTCACCAGGAAGCCAAAAGTAGGGATAAACTGTTTTTTGAAAAAGCACACACTGTAAGAGAGTAAAAAATCCAAATAGGTAAGATAAAAAGAGTCCCAAAAGTCAGTTAAATCTCCAATGCAACGTTTAAAGCATGAACATAAATCCAAGGAGCAGGAAAAATAATGAGCTTGAATAATACAAAAGACAAGGAATAAAACGTCAATTTGAGTAATCCAGGAATCAAAGAACAATACATGGGTTTGTGTTCATGGTAAAATCCCCAAGACTTAAAGCAAAACTTGACCAGGGCATGGCTTGAAGCGAGAACCAAGGCAAGAGTTCCTTGCTTTATCTGCTATGATGCTTGATCTGAAAACCAAAAGCTATTCTTTTCCTAATTAAGGACAGCAAAGCATGAAAGCATTCCTTCGACCTTGAGTAGTCCCTCTCGGTCTCACTTTCCCATAGCCTGGCTTGCACCTGGAATTCTTCCCCCGCAGAAACAGCCTTGATTCTCTATCTAACCTCTCTTCCTGCCTGTCAGCTTCTAAAACAGTTTCATTTTCACACAGAGAATCACCCAAATCCCCCTCCATTCTCCCAACTAGGGAATCACCATCCTCTTCTAACATCCCCTGTCTGAGCATCACCAGAAGCATCAGGCCTTGCAGGCCCTGCACCCTCAAATCCCTCATTATCGTCCTCAGCTGGCTGAACTACACCAAACCCCTCATCCTCATCTTCAGCTGGCTGAGCTACGCCATTGCTGTAACCAGAAAGTATTGGTAAGTTTACTATTATATAAGTGCAGATACATTTGTATATCATTTAATTGTGTATTTTAATCTGAAATGTTTTAAAATGTGTCTGTTGACAATGCAAATAATTTCATTTTCTTGCCCATAGCTTCAGAAGAGGGCTTAGAATACCTCATCAATGATGCTCTGTCTTGTTAAATGGGAGGGAGGGCGGCAAATGTAACGTATTGACCTACTGTGCAGGTCTGGTGTGTAAGGGATGGCTGTAAAATGTTGGTTTTTTTTTTAAGGCCAAAAGTCAGACAACCATTTTCTTAGCTCAGAGCTGAGGGGATGAAGCGAACAGGCAGCCATTTTGTGAACACAGAGCTGAGGGGGCGGAGCCAGCAGAAAGCCTTTATGGTATGCGGCACTACCTGATTGGTCAATAGCCCTGGAGGGAGTCTGCTCAGTGAAGTAAGTGGGCAGAGCTAAGCTGATGCCAGGAGGAAAGGAACCATTTTAAGTCAGACTGGTTTTTAGAACTGTAAGAAGGAAGGTTTTTGGAATTTGGGTTAGAAGTGGAAGTTCAGTTTTATTCTTAAATAGTTATTTCAAGAAAGAACTATTGTTTTAAACAGACCCTGGTGATTGGGCTGTTTGTAATTAAGGAACTGTTTAGTGAAAGACTAAAAGTTTCTTGGGTTTTAAAGGTTTGACTGGAACCTGAAGTTTTAAGCTTCGAACTACTTTTGAAACCATAATGCTCTGTACCAGTATACTGCAACCATGAAGCTTCTGTGCCTGTTCTAAATAAATAAACAATCATCTTTCTCTGTTTGACCCAAATAAAAATCTCTGTGTGCCTCACATACAAGCAACACATATAAGGAGTTAGCCTACTGAAGAAATCTTAAATTGGTGGCAGCGAAAACCAAACATCATTAGTAATCCTATAACAGGATAGGGTCGCAGTTAAGGTCCCCTACCCTACTCAGTCATTTACATTTTGGTGGCAGCGGTGGGATGTCAAAGAATTGTGGGATATCTCAAATAGCTGGCCAGAGAGAAGGGAATTCTTTTCAGTGGGATCACTGAAGTTCTTTCTTTCATATTTAGGGATTTTCTTAATGTGAACTTGTTGCATAATTTTGTAAAATATTGGGGAGAACATTTTTGCAAATTGTGCATAATATGTTAACAAGGCATGTTCTATTATTAAACATGAGAATATTTGCAAATATTATTTACATGACTATTTCACTGTTATAGAATCATAGAATTAAAAGACACAGACTGGCATTGAACATGTGCCATTTTGGGTTGCTCTGAGTTTTCCGGGATGTATGGTCATGTTCCAGAAGCATTCTCTCCTGACATTTCACCCACATCTATGGCAGACAATCTCATAGGTTGTGAGGTCTGTTGGAAACTTGGAAAGTGGGGTTTATATATCTGTGGAATGTCCAGGGTGGGAGAAAGAACTCTTTGTTTGTTTGAGGCATGTGTGAATGTTGCAATTGGCCACTTCAAATCAAAGCATTCAAATCAAAGCATGACTGCTCCCTGCTTGGGGGAATCTTTTGTTGGGAGGTTTGCCATTTAACATTGGAAGCTGCCCTGAGGAGAGAGAGGACATGTTAAAAATAAATTATTATTATTATTATTATTATTATTATTAGTCTTTCCACTGAAGAAAACCTAACCCATTTTCTCTCTGATGCTTGGATGAAAATACTGCTCACCACTGAGTATTCAGTGGAACAACACTTTACCTACAAAGGAGGGTATAAGATGGTTTGTTTCTGCTTTTGCGTGGCTTCATGCTCTTAATAAATAGGCTGTGTTTTAATACATGAACTATATACCCAGCATATATACCCAGCATTGCCTGCTTCCTCCGTTCTCCAGCTCTGAGACAGCCTCCATGGCAACACTGGGCAGGCTCTCTTTGTGGCTTTTCCCTTTCTTCCTCCCTTTGATTCATACATATGCCATCTTTCTTTCCCAAAGACATCATAGAGGGCCACTTCACCTAGCAGGAGCCAATCCTTCACTGAGCAACAGACAATCCAGTGACATCATAGAGGGCCACTTGATGTAGCAACAGCCTTTCTGGTACAAACAGGCAGACGTACATATATATATACTTTGACTTTTACATATATAGAATATTTATCCATTGATCAATCAATCGATTGAGCAATAGATAGGTAGGATGGAGAAATGTCATGGTTTATAAAGATCTTATTTTCTATCTTTAAAAAATTCGTTTGTTGTTTGTGTATATTTAATATTTTATCTAACTATTGGCTGCAGTTACTGCTAATCTTGATGGAACATACTAAAAATGATGCCTGGGTAAAAAAAAAACACGGATAACATTAAACATGTCATTAGCTGTGTGGTAGAATTTCCTTTAAAACAGCAGCCATTGATTTCCTAATGTGGATTAAGAACATAGCGAGGGGAATCAGTTTTCTAACACTCTCCATTATGTTACATTTCCATATGATTGCAGCACTTTCCATACCTCCCCTTCAGAGTATTCATGTTGCCTTAGAAAACATTTACCCAAAAAATAAAACTGTATTATTTAAAATGCTTTTTAAAATTTCAGAATAACAGTAAAGAATTATGGAAAAACAAGATGAAATTGCTATTGTGGGAATTGGATGTAATTTTCCTGGAGGTATGTATTGTTTACAATGCTAAGTGAGATATTATTGTTTGCTTGTAACCTTTTTATTGCTGAGAAATACAATTTGGAGTTTAAAACTTTGAAAATAGGTACATATTTGGTACATTTTTTAATTATTGGGTATATTTCATGCATGGTTGTACTAAATATGGCTGGATCTACACTGCCATATAATCCTGTTCAAAGCAGATAATCTGGATTCAGAAACTGGATTATATGGAAGTATAGATGGGGCTTATGACCAAATTAACTGCCAAGATCATCTTCAGTTTAGGACAATTTAGATCTTTGAGCCTTTATAGTACTCGTTATTATGTCTTGGATAGCTTATGTTTCATGAGGAATTATTCTATATATCTTATAAAAAGTAATACTTTTGATATGGAATTTAGACCCAATAAAATGAGAAGGAACGGCCTGGTGAGCTATGCCAACCATGATTAACAAGCAACGTTCCAGATTAAAAATTCACCAGTGAAGCTAAGACAAAGGACAAAGGTGTTTTATTGCATCTTGGCCAAGATGTGATGCTTGCAAGCTCCTGCTCCAAATTTACAAGCATAAGAGAGCCTGTGCTCCACACAAGAGTCGTCATACAACAAGGTCCATTGTTCCAGTTTGAACCATCCCTCTTTTGTTTCTGATTGGCTGAGCTCTGATGATGTGGCTGGAAATCTCTTCCCAGCCACGTGGGGAAGGTTCTGTGGGCAGAGGAGTCTCCAGGAAGTGCTGGCATTCCAGGCCAGTAGGGGTACACAGTGGGGATGATGGGAGTATGAATGTCAGGCCCTGGAGAACAATGGAAGCTGATCTCTGTGATCTTGGCTTAGGATAGGTAAAGAAAAATGCCTATTGCTTGTTATATTCTTTGCCCTTAGGCTGAGAAAGCATTCCTGACTTTGGCTTGAGTTAGGCAGTTTAGTTTCTTATATTTAGTATATTTAAGAATAAGGCAGAATAAAAATACAGTTTATACATTTCAGATTTGAGAAATAGATGCATTATATATTAAAGGATAAAGATTACATAGAAAAGGATAAACATAAGTCTTGGCTTTGGGTGTCTATGCATGGTTATATCTTTTTCTTGTCCAGCCAGATAAAGGATGTTGCAATGCCTCAAAGTCTCCTGTGTCTTCAGCCATGCCTGTGGCCATTTGGCCTGTGGCCAAAACCTGGCTTTTTGAGCAAGCGTTTGGCTAATCAGCGCAATTGTACACAGAATGACGGTAAACTGAACATAGGAACGGTATAAGGATATGAGACTGGATCATGTTTGCGATCGAGGCATTGTATGAATGGTTGTGTGTTTGTTATTGGGTATGCTGTGTTTTAATTGTTATTGTTGTGGTAATTAATATTGTGTAAACCGCATTGAGTCACCTATTATAGGTTGAGAAACGCGGTATAGAAATAAAGCAAATAAATAATAAATAAATAATAAATAAATTTTTCAGTGTGAAACAATGCTGTATAATTTGCTTCCTGACCTAAGTCAGGTAGAGCTTAATGTTTTTCTCTTCCAAAAGTAAAATAGATCTTGTTTAATAGATTTATAGGAATAAAAGTGGAATAAAATATAGTTTAGAGAGGAGAAAGTGAGGTCTGGAAGTGATCGGGAGGGCTAGGAGTTTTATGCAAAGGAGAGAGCCATTGTATCTCATTCTGGCTTGTTAGTCTTGGAAACCTACACATCCCTAACTATAAATCCTTTTTTAAATTAGGGAAGGAGGCAATGGTGTCGAATAACACTTTCTTTTGGAAATGTATGCATTAGTATTTACTGCATAGGTACAGTGTATATAAAAAAATTAGATCATACACAACCTCATAATATCTCTATCTGATGTGGGAAAGTGTCATATTATCATTACATTAGAAATAAAAAGGTATTGTGTCTCAGATCCCATCACATGTTCTTTCTTGCTTTTTCTGTTTTCAGATTTATCACACAAACAGTTCCTGCCCACTCAATAAAAAAACACCTTGGGGAAAAAACTTTGGGAGTAGACCTTTCCTTCCAGTCCCACTACTTTCGAGTAGACCGGAGGCACTGTTCTAATTAGACACCACTTTGAGGACACAGACTTTCCCTTCTAATCCTGCTACTGTTGAACGGACAGGAGGCATTGATATGCATCTTCCCATCCTCCTTTGGGCTCCTCTCCTTCCTCCAATTTCATTGCTCTCCAAACAAAAGTTAAAAATCTAACCATAGCACAATTTTAAAAACCAAGATTCCTATGAAGGGGAAATGACAGGAAAAACAAAGTGGTGATATTTGGAACACTTTTTCCTTCATGTCACTGAAGTGATTCAACATGGGCAGATTTGACATCCCCATTTTTTTCAGTTTCATAGTGATTCCTAAACTCAGAAGTAATCTCTGCCTCTCCCCCACCCCCAACACCCCTGTTTCTAGACAATTCAGATACACTTTCTTCCAGCCATCTTTCCCTGTCATTTTTATTCGTTGAGTATTTGGTTGACGTGAAATTCTCAGGGTGGTTCCACACAGCCCTTTAATCCGGGAGGCATTTGGACATTCTCAATTTTGAACCGGGAACTCCTGGGATAAAGGTACTGTCTGGATGGGCACCTAGTGAAGCCAAAAAGTCATTGATGTAAGAAAATTTTATAAGGAAGAGAAAAAGGGGGTTGATTATATTTTTTTTAGTGTAATTGATTTGAGACAGAGAAAGACACTATTTCATTATCAAATTATACTCTGATATTTACTTTGAGGATGTTTATTGTTTCATTTCTTCTGTAAACATTTCAGTTAGGTTAATTGTCTTTAACAAATTATATTTATACTTGGCAACTTTAATGTTGGGAATTTAATATTTGGGAATCATTAATGCTCCTAAAATATTATGTTGCAACAGGGGAAGGACTCGATAATTTCTGGCAAGTTCTGGTAGAAGGCAAAAACTGTGTTCAAGAAATACCTCCAGAAAGATTTGACACAACAGAGTGGTATGATACAGACAGCAACAAACAAGGAAAAACAACCACAAAACATGCAGCCTTTCTTGATGAGTACGTTTTAAATATTATATCATATTTTCAAGATGGACCATAAACAATCTCCAAGCATATACTAGCTTATTTTATTTGCTGCAGCAGATGTCGGTATCTGAATGTGACAGCAAGAAACAAGATAATTTAGTATGTGCATTTCACATTTCTTGCTATTATGTAGCAGGAGATTATGCTTGGCAGAATACCAGAACCAAATATCTAAATATGTTTTTTATGACATCTAGTTCTAAGTATACTTCAAAAACATTTTGTGGGAGGAAAAGTTAGGAATAAGCAGTCATCTTGTCATAAATATTATATTCATTCTTTCTAAAAAGAAAGCATTTTATTAATTCTTGAAATGTGTAGATGTTCCAAATCACTGGAAGAAAAGGAGTAAAGCCATCCACAGATTTTCTAGCTTTCTTCTTTTCAGGCCTTCATGCTCCTAATGAAGGCCAAATTTGGACTCAGTTATTACTCATGCATATTACAAAGTGGAATAGATGAACCATGTTTATCAAACATTTTATTGTTCTAAAATCAAATATTTCATAAAAAAAATTTCTTTGGAAAATACACAAGAAAAAAATGTCTGCTAGTTCTCTTTTTGCTTTAGTTTACTATTGTTATATTTATTCATATCCTGCTTTTTCTTTCTTTAAAGAGACTCGGAGCTGCAGATCTTCTCATACAGTTTTTACTCTCACTCAGTACTTTGAATTTAAACTTCTTTGTGTGTGCATTGTTAACTGAATGCTTGGTCTCCACTGCTTTGGACCTCATCCCACAAGGGGACTTCATCCCACTTCTCTCCATAGGATCTCCCCCCCTCTACTTTGAAAGATACCCATATTCTATGTGCAGGGAGAGGAGTGGAGTTGATTTCTACCCATCTTCCTATTTATTTATTTATTTATTTATTTATTTATTTATTTATTTTATTTATATACCTATTCTCAACCCCTGGGGGGACTCAAAGTGGTTCACAACAAAGTAGATGGCAAAATTCAATGCCTCACAAAATATAAATTACAACACATAACTAAAATAGCATATAACAGTAGATTAAAACGATATAAAACCTCAAACATAGACAACATAGAACATTGGACATTGCACCAATGCCGATGTTTTCTTGGCTGCTTCATCTTACTCTCTAAATGCTTGCTTTAAATGCCACATTTTAAAGTAGTTTCCTGGACATCAGGAGAGAGGGGGCTGATCTGATCTCGCTGGGGAGGGGGTTCCACAGCAGAGGTGCCACCACTGAGAAGGCCCTGTCTCTCGTCCCCACCAGTCACGCCTGTGAGTGTGGTGGGTCCGAGAGTAGGACTTCGTCAGCTGATCTTAATACCCTGATTGGCTCATAAAAGGAGAGACATTTGGATAGGTAAGCTGAACTGGAAACATTTGGGGGTTTATAGGCTAAAGCCATTACTTTGAACTGTGCTTGGTAGCAAACCAGCAGCCAGTGGAGCTGGCTCAACAGGGGGGTTGTATGCTCCCTGTGAGTCATTCCAGTTAGTAACATGGTTGCTGCCCACTGGACTATTTGAAGCTTCTGAACAGTCTTCAAAGGCAACCCCACATAGAGCACATTGCAATAGTTTATTCGAGATGTAACAAGACTGTGGACCACCGTGGCCAAGACTGACTTCCCATCCATTTTTACACACTGCAGAGATGGAATCCCTTAGGCAACCACTAGATGTAGTCTTCGTCATTTGCTGGGCTCTGTGGGATTCTGCCTTTGAAGTGTGTAGAAATGGAGGACAACTTTCATCTGATGGGGTCCAAGATCCCACTTCCAATATAAGGTCTATTTTTTTCACCCTCTTTCGCTGTTCTTTAAACAATTACTGGAAATATTTCTAAATGTGAAAATATTTAGTTGCCTTGTAAATGAATGTGTTGGCAGTATGATATGATCATTTATGTTATTATTTGGGCTTCTGTTTTTTTGTTTTTGTTTTTAGATTTAACACAATTGACAGTAGACTATTCGGAATTAATGATGTGGAAGCGGAGTTTATGGATCCACAGCAGAAGTTACTCCTAGAATGCACTTACAGAGCATTGGAAGATGCAGGAGTCACTCGAGAAAACATTAATGGTTCTGCAACTGGAGTTTTTGTTGGTAAGATTCTTAAAACATTTATGTGTTTATGCTATTAAATGATTATATGCCACTACACAATTTGACTCCACTTTACAGAATAGAGAAGAGATAATGGTTCAATTAGCACAAATCAGTTTAATGGCATGTTAATTATACCAGTGGAAACATCTTGCATTTCTTACTTCCTCATATGATATCTATTGTTTTTACAGGAATGATGAACCAAGATTTTAGGATAATAAGGGGCAGGACCAGCTGTACAATTAGCCATTATGATGGCACTGGGACAGCAATGAGTATCGCTGCAAACCGGATTTCATATACCTTTAATCTGACAGGACCTTCAATTGCCATTGACACAGCTTGTTCCTCATTTCATTATGCTTTACACCTTGCTTTGCATGCAATTAAACAAGGTAAAGTAATGAGAATGACTACTATTTCTTTAGTGAAATTACTTGTATTTGCCTTTTTACCATGAAACTCGAGTTGGTTTGTCTGACCTTGATTGTCATTAGAGCTCTTCAAGGCTACATAGAGCAATCTGAAATCAGATGAATATCCCTTATGCAAAATGCTTGGAAACAGAAAGGTTTTGGATTTTTGAATCTTGTACTTGTATATATGTACATATTGAGATATCTTCGAGATTAAATACAAGACTAAACATGAATTTCATGCATGTTTCATATCCAATTTAGACCACATCTGCACTGCCATTAAATGCAGTGTAGGATTCGCATTAGCTTGATGCATCCCCACAATACACACAGGATAATGCAGTTGAACCTGGAGTAAGCTACTGTAAGTAATCTGGTTTGTTCCCAGGTTAGAAAAACACCAGCAAAGCTCCATATTGTCCTGGAAAGTTTGGACCTTTCCAAGTGTTTTGGCAGTGTGGTCTGCTATCTCAGGTGTTATTCCCCCGCCAGGTCGACCCATTATTTCAGGTTCATCTTCAGTGCTGGAACCAGTTGCTAAGTATCTGGACTCTTTTTGCCAACCCTTTGTCCCTCTCTGTGACTCCTATATCAAAGACACTAAGCACTTCATTAATGTTATAGAAAATCTCAAAATAGAGGAGGATAGTGTTTTAGTAACTATTGACGTCACTTCACTGTACACCAACATTCCATTAGATGATACCATAGAGAATGTGCTCCATAACAGAACCAAGTCACACCCACCCACACATTTCCTTATGGATCTGGTAGATATAGTTTTGGAGAAAAATTATTTCCGTTTTCAAAATCAATTTTACTTTCAGATCTTTGGTGTGGCAATGGGCAGTCCATTGGCCCCCTCTGTGGCCAATTTATTTATGGCAAATTTAGAGAAGACTGTATTATTAAATCCATCTTTAAATATGTATCACACCAATATTATATATTACGGACGATTCATTGACGACATATTCATGGTATTTAAATCAACCGAGGCCGCAGTAGGATACTCTAAATGGATTAACACCATACATACGTCTATTAAGTTCACCAGCCATCTCAACCTGTCACATATTAATTTTCTGGATGTTACAGTCTATAAAGATCAGAATAAACTTTTGGTCAAGAACTTTAGAAAACCCACAGATAAAAATTCTTATCTTCATTACAACAGCTTCCACCACTTTAGTTTAAAAACCAATCTTCCATTTTCACAGCTCCTCAGACTTAAACGGAACTCAAGCACCAAGGAACAGTTTATTCAGGAAAGTGTCACTTTAAGCCATGAGTTCAGAAATAGAGGCTACCCCAAACACGTAATAAGAAAAGCATTAACCAAAGCTGATAAAATAGATAGGGCTACCTTACTGAAAAAATGCCCCAAACCCACAAAAAATCAAATTATTTGGGCACAAGAACTATCGCACTATTCCAAACAGATTACCCGAATCATCAAAAAGCACTGACATCTTCTTCAAGATATTCCAGGTTGCCAAAAACCACCCATTTTCGGTAATAGGCGTACTAAAAATATAAGAGACTTGTTAATTCATACAGATTTAACCATGTCTACTACTACACCTAAAAGTACTTTGAGAGGCCATTACCCCTATGGACGCTGTAAATGTTGTCCGCAATCATGGAAAACTAAGGAGGTACACAACTATAGGAACAGAGTGGGCACCACGCTCAAACATTTTTCCAATTGTAACAGCAGTAATCTTATCTACCTTCTAACATGTGACTGTGGTTTGTGGTATATTGGAAAAACAACAAGACCTCTGAGAATTAGAATTTCTGAACATAAATCTAGAATAAATCTATGGAGTCCCTCCTATATTCACACTTTACACAATACAAACATTCATCCAATTCTCTCAAATTTTGTGCTCTGGAATGCATCACACCAAAACCCCATATGAATTTGGAAGAACTATTATCCCAAAGGGAAATGTTCTGGATCTTTAAGTTGAAAACCCTTTCTCCTCAAGGACTTAACGAGTCACTTAATTTTAGCTGTTTCCTTTAAGTTTCTGATTACTCTTTATAAACCTGTGGATGACCCTTCAGAATTACTCGCAGTGTGAATTTACTGCAAGCAGAATCACTTTTTGTATAAGCTACCTGGCATGATGTGAGTATATGTTATATGTTTGATGTATCCATTATCTTTACTACTGTAATTGTGCTGGAAAATACTTGTTACTCTATGTGATGTTATGTTTTGTTATAGATAAGAGTCTAGAGTTGCTGAATTTATCAACTCCTGAGGAAGGGGATTGCTTTCCCCGAAACAGGGTACAAAAATACCCGGGCACCCCTGTTGAATGCCATTGGGACTTTTTTTGAAGACTTATTTTAAGAAGCAGTGCTCCATTTTTCACTGGACTTGAGTTGGATCTTTTCCATGAAGATTGTTTTGAGAGTGGCGCTTCATCCTCATTATTGTCTTCAGTTTACATATAGCCTCATGACTCTATGCTTACTTTGTTTATATGACTTTTCTCATTGAATGTATCCCTGAAGCCTGTATACAGTGGAATCTCTATCCAAACCCAGAACTGTTATGTTTGAGAGCGGTTGCTCCTTTTGATTTCTGTGTACCACTGTATTGAGCTATGTACTGGGGATTTTGGTAAATAGAATATTATATGTTTTCTTGATAATACACTTTGACATTATGCATAGATTGTTTTGTGTTTGTACTGATATCTTACAAGTACTCTGGGATATTGTGTAGTACTGCTATCTCAGATCACCATGTGAGGTCATGGAGGCGTGGGGTGGCAATGTTTTCCTGCCCCCCAGCAGCCAAATATGAGTCTAACAGTGTCTCCCACAAATGTTTTTTTCATCCCACAGGAGATTGTGAGGCTGCTCTTTGTGCAGGCGTTAACTGTATTATAGAGCCCCATGTATTCATATCACTTAGCAAAGCAAAGATGATTTCTCCAGAAGGAATTAGCAAACCCTTTTCTACAAAAGCTGATGGCTATGGAAGAGGAGAGGGCTGTGCTGTACTTCTGCTGAAACCTTTAAAGAAAGTAAGAATGCAGAATAATATTTGTTTGACAAAAATACCACTTTTTTCATGAACTCTTAGTTATACTTCATGAGTATGTTTTATTTAACTCCAGTCATAGTTTTCAAATGGATAAGTATTGTTCACAGAAAAATGGTATAACTTTGTAAAATATAAATTATTGCAGAAAACAGGATTTAAAAAAATCTTAATAAATGTATTTTCTTGTTCCTTCTTCCAAAATAGGCGCAGGGAGACTTCAGCAAAATATGGGGAGTTATCAGCATGAGTGCTGTCAATCAAAATGGAAGGTCTGTCACTCCAATCACCAGACCATCTCAGAAGGAGCAAGAAAATTTGCTACGCAGAATTTATCCAGTGCATGTTGATCCATCTACAATACAATATGTTGAAGCACATGGCACAGGAACCCCTGCGGGAGATCCTGTTGAAGCAGAGAGTGTAGGCAATGTCATTGGTAAAAAGAGACCTTCTAACTTCCCACCTATTAAGATTGGCTCTGTTAAAGGGAACGTTGGACACACAGAGTCTGTGGCTGGGGCAGCCGGCTTAATCAAAGTACTTCTCATGATGCACCATGGCAAGATTGTTCCATCCTTGCACTTTTCGGAAAGTACCAGCAGCATAAATACAGAGAAATTAAACCTTTCCATTCCAACAACAGTAGAGAAATGGGACGAGCCAAGTGAATTTGGAAGAATAGCTGGAATCAACTCTTTTGGATTTGGAGGAACCAATGCCCATGTGGTTGTCAGGCAGTTTAAGCAAACCCAAGTTCTTCCTTCAGTCAAAAGGCCTGTAGAATTATTTCTTATCTCTGCAGCTTCTGTTAATTCCCTCAAATTGACAATGGAAGACATGGCTAGATACCTTAAAACAAGAGACACCACATCACTGCCAAATCTGGCCTATACTTCAGCATGTAGAAGAAGTCATGTAACCTACAAACACAGAAAAGCATTTATGGTATCATCTCTCCAGCAGTTAGAACAAGTACTTGGTTCTGGGGCCGAATTGGAAGTAGTTCCTGCAAAGAAGCCTCCACAGCTGGTTTTTGTATTCTCTGGAAACGGCCTGGATGTGAAAGGGGCATTTGAGACTTTATTGAGATCTGAGCCAGTGTTCAGAGAAAAATATAATGAAATTAAAGCAATATTTCAGAAATATCCCACTATAGATATTTTCAATTGGATGGAAAGTGAACAGGAGGATTTGTCAAGGCCTGAGTTTACCCAGCCCTTAATCTTCACGTTGCAGGTAGCTTTGGTTACCCTTCTGCAATATTGGGGCATCAGGCCAATTGCAGCTGTTGGGCATTCGGTTGGCGAAGTGGCTGCTGCCTATTGTGCCGGTTTGATTTCCCTGGAAGATGCTGTCAAAGTTATCCATCACAGGAGCAGGCTACAGTCTAAAGTTACTGGTGGAAAAATGCTAGTTGTTGGGAATATCCCTGTTCATGAAGTGTCAGGAGCCATTGGTGTATATTCTGGCAAAGTCTGCGTAGCGGCATTTAATAGTCCTCAATCTTGCACCTTGTCAGGGGATGCTGATGTCATTGATAGGCTTCAGAAGCATCTAGCTGAGTGTTTTAGCACAAGAAGCATATTTCTTCATGTCTTAAATGTTCCAGCTGCATACCACAGCCACATGATGGATCCAATATTGACAGAGCTGGCAACAAGCCTGTCAGATTTGAAGAAAGGGGATCCAGAAATTAACTTGATTTCAACCACAACAGGGAAGGCTGCTTCAGATGGTGATTTTGTCACTGGCAACTACTGGGCCAGACAGGCTCGAGAAGCTGTTTGTTTTGCAGAGGCTATAGTGACGTCAGCAAAGGACAAGGACAATATTGCATTTGTAGAAATAGGACCACAAAGAGCCTTGCAAAGGTACATACAACAAACCCTAGGAACTCAGACCAAAGTATTTCCTTCTTTGCAAATTTTCAAAGAGCATGAAACACTTTTCAATTTAGTAAAAGGCCTCTTTGAACTGGGATTGAATCCATCCTGGGACCATCTCTTTGAGGGATATCAAGGTATACCAGCATCCTATCCCAGGTATCAGTTTGATCATAAGACGCTTGGGTCATTTAATAACCAGGACAGACATACAACTGAAAGAGTTGGAAACTTAAATCATCTGTTAATCCACAACGTTAGCCATGATACCACTGAATTCGGGTGCTCTTTATCCACAGCACTAACTCCTTACCTGTTTGAGCACAAACACAACAGTGTTGCTTTAGTCCCTGGGGCTCTTTTTGTGGAGCTTGCTCTGGCTGCTGTGTTGACTGGCTCCAGACCAAAAATGCCCATAAATTTATATCAGCTAAGCATTAAGTTCACCTCACCCTGTGTTTTAAATGAGGATCCCCATAATTTAAAGGTAAAATTGGACTCGCAAAAAGAAGGAAGAGATTTCAAAATACTGTCTTCTTCATCAGATGCCGTTTACACATCGGGACGAATCAAACAGAACTCAGAAGTTTGTATTGAAGAAAAGAGCATTGCATATAAAGATATTTTTCAGCGGTGCAAACTGTGTGTCAGTAAGACCGAAGTGTATAAAACTCTGTCAAAGTTTGGGTTTCATTATGGTTCGATATTCAAGCAGCTCAGTGATGTGTTCCTTTGTGAAGAACTGAAGGAAGCGATAACCATTATCAGAGTGATCAAAGAGATTAGGGAGGAAATGCATGAATATGTTATCCATCCAGTGCTCTTAGACTGTTTTATGCAAATGACAGTAGTTGTAAGTCTAAAATCTTCCAAAAGTGGCATGTGGTTTCCATCAAGCATAAATAGTTTGGTAATTCTTCGGCCTTTAGAGGAGGAAATGATGATATATATGAAAATCAACAAATCTACTGAGAACTACCTCGAGTTTTGTGGCTGCTTCACAGATAAACATGGCTCTGTTTTGGTTGAGATGAAACGAGTTAGTATAACTCTCATCAAGGAAACACCCAGGAATGAAAATAATTTGCTTTTTGAAAACAAATGGAAAGAAGCTCCACATTCTACAATGATCCAAACCCCAGGAGAAGGACCCAGATTTGCAGTCTTATCTGACAGGATGGGAGTGTCTCAACAGCTGAAAAAATATTTGCACAAAAGTTCTACCTTTCTGATGTATGAAGAGTGGGAGGAATTATTAGAGCGCAGGACCCCTGAATCCCCTTCTCTGGACAAAATGAAAGCAGAAGTACAAGAGTACGGGGACGTTTTGTTTATGTGGGGAATCCAAAGACTGAATGAAAAAACACCAGACACCATTGTTGCAAGTTTATCAAAGTGTTGTGAAGCTTTCCGTCAAGTTGTTATTGCATTGAAAGAAAAGAGGCACCCTAAATCGTCCATCACGCTCATCACTTACAGGACTGCAGACAGGAATGTCGACCACTTGAACCCTGGCTTCACTTTGTATGGCATGGTACGAAGTTGCATGCTTGAAGCTACCGACATTGCTTTCCAGATTATTGATATCAGCTCAACAAGCACCATGGACATCCTGGCCTTAGTGGATGTTTTAGGAGGATACAAAGCAGATATCTATCCTGAAATCTGGATTAACCAGGGGAATATCTACACTTCTGAAATCAGGCGCACTCAGGTTAAAGATGTGAGTTTCAATAATCTTTCCCTGTCTATCGGCCATAACTCTAAGCTGGAGCCATTTCGTCTTTATACATGTGAGCCTAATGCAGCAAGAGGCATGTTTGCTGAGACATCTAATTCCACTGATTTTTCTCTTGGTAATCACAGTGTAGAACTGGAAATTAAAAGAATACATATCCACACGGAAGAGTATTATCCTGTCAGTGTTTGTAGCAATAAATTTGGAAATGCTATGTATTGGAATTCACAAACCGTTGATAAGTACCAACTCATGGCTTTGGACTACAGTGGAAAGGTAGTTGCAACAGGCACTGAAGTGAAGAAGCTCAAAGTGGGGGATGATGTTGTTTCATGCTATCCGGTGGCTGGATCCTCAAGTGTCATTATTCCAGAAGCAGTATGTTTTAAAACTCAAAAAATGCCATATTTTGAAATAGTTCCCTGTATGTCTTTTTTCAGGATAGCATGGGAAATTGTGCATCAGATGCTTCCAAAAACCAAGCAGAACAGATCCTTGGGCATTATTTCTCCTGATCCAGAGTCAGTGCTGTGCAAAGTACTTACTCACTCAGCCGAGGAAGCCGGCTGGAAAACAGTGTGCACAGCACTTGACAGCAGGCTGGAGGAACGTGTAGCTCAGTGCAATGCACTTGTTTTTCTGGCTCCTGTGGATAGATTACCCGAAGAAAAGTTAGTTAATCTCCCACATCTCCGGGATGTTGTAGTCCTACCGGATAACCACCAGTCTGAATGCATAAGATCTCTGATTGGAAGTGATCATGAAAACTTCAGAATTCATCTTCTCAACCTTGCCACCATTTTCCAGAAGGCTTCTTTGAAACATTCTCAGAAGGCTTTCTCCAACTGGCTGAAATCAACCGAACTGAAGCAGTTTAGGAACATGCCCTGCTCCATTTTCCAACAGGCAGGGAACAGTGAGAGGTCAGACACCGTGACCTCATCCACCTTTGCCTGCCGGTCCGTCTCGCTTGCTGTGCTGAAAGGCAATGTTCAGAAAAGCAGTATTTCTGACATACCAATTTATGAGTCCCAAAGGAAAATATTTAAGCAGAATGCTATTTACATTGTCACAGGAGGGCTCACTGGGCTTGGCTTTGAAACTGTGAGATTTATTGCTCAAAACGGAGGAGGGTGCATTGTCATTCTTTCCCGGAGAAAGCCCAGTCCTGAGAAGCAAAACGAAATACATAATATAGAGAACCAGAATGAAGGGAGCCGGATAATCAGTCTGCAGTGCAATGTAATCTTTCAACCGGAAGTTAAGCGTGCTATGAGTGCAATCAGCAAAGTTTTTCCAAACTGTCCAATCAAAGGTGTATTTCATAGTGCTATGGTTTTACATGATGCAGTCCTTGAAGCTTTGACTCTCGATACATTTGAGAAAGTTTTAAGTCCAAAGGTTGCTGGAGCTATCAATCTTCACTATGCCACTGAAGGGCAGGATCTCGACTACTTTGTGTGCTATTCATCCATTTCTTCCTTTTTGGGGAATTCAATGCAAGCAAACTATGCTGCTGCCAATTCCTTCCTGGATCTTTTTTGTCATTACAGGAGGAACTATGGATTGGCAGGACAATCCATCAACTGGGGTGCCTTGAATCTTGGAGTCTTGGAAGATCAAAATGACATTCAAAATCTTTTGGAATCAAGAGGTATCGCAACCCTACAACTGAATGAAATTTATGAGTATCTGAAAACAAGCTTACTTCTGAATAATACTCAGCAAGCCGTTGCAAAGCTGAACTTCAGGGCTTTGAGCAGTCATTACCTTTCTCGAAATCCAGCATTTAAAAGCCGTATGTATACAATCACAGGAGAATTTATTGGAAATGATGCTGAGCTGCCAGGAAAAACTGTTGCCCATGCTTTGGCTCCCGGGCAAGCTGAAGACTATGTCGTGTCATTGATAAGCCAACTCACTGGCGCAGACACAAGTGATATCTCGATGAATACATTCCTTTTTTCTGCTGGAATAGATTCTATGATAGCTATGTCTTTACAAAATCACATTTTTCAAGAACTAAAGATTGATGTGCCCCTTGTGAAATTACTTGACCCAGAGACTACAGTACTTAGGTTAGCAACACTTGTGGATGAGAAATCTATGGAGGCCAAAATGGCATAATTAGTGAAGGAGAACTGCTGAAAAGCCAACACAAAGATCTTCTCTTGCTAAAATGTTGATAATTTTTCTTTTTTAAAAATATTGTACTACTGATAATAGAGATGCATAATTTAAATTTGATAGCAATTTGTTCTTCTATGTTGATTTCTTGAAACTACCAATTCTGGAATACTTTCTTTGCAATGTTTGTCATATATTTAATGTTCATTTTTGTTTGTCACAACATCTAAAATAGAGAGTTTCAGGGCATTTTATTACTCCTGAACCTTTTAAAAGTAGCTGTAGTGTAAGATTTAAGCTCAACTATGACATTTTTTTGGGGGGGGGGTCATCCATGGCTGGGTAAAGAGGCATTCTGTGCCATCTTGAGAGCAAAATAGAAATAAGCAGTGAAAATGAACTGTTAAAGAAAATGGACTGTTAAATAAGTGAAAATGATGTCTAATAAATTAAGAATATCAACGCTGAACACCAGAGGATTGAAGAAAGATGCAGCAGACATTATTTTCTTACAGGAAACACACCAGAATAAACCAGGATCGAATGTATTAAAATCGAGCTGGAGAAGAAGCTATGAAAAATATTTTGGGTCGTCAAAATCGAGAGATGTAGCTATAATAATTGCAAAGAAATGTAAGTTTAATCAACAAGGTATTGATAGATGAGGAAGGTAGATATATAATAATGTTTGGTGAAATAGGGGAGGATAGATATGTCTTAGTAAATGTATATGCACCAAATGTAAAACAGCAAGAATTTTATGAAAATGTACTAGGTCAGATAGAGAACTATCACCAACAATATGTAATTTTGGAGGGGATTGTAATTCTTATATGGATCAAAAAAAGATAAAACTACGCAAATGACAAAAATTAGAAATAGTGAAACAACTGACTTAAGTAAAGTGATAAATAAATGGCAATTAAATGATGTGTGGAGAATGGTAAAGGGAGAGGAAAATATATATATATACACACTACTTGGCCGAACGTAAAGTTTATACAAGAATATATTACATTTTTGTTTCTAAAAATATATTGCATAAATTGTAATATTGGAATTATTAAGGTTTTGGATCATGTCCTGGTGTCAGTTGAGATTGCTTTGAAATGTGATTATGATAAAATGAGGAGGTGGAGATTGAATGTGAGAGAGATTGTGGATAGAATGAAAACAGAATGGCAAGAAATTTGGGGATTTAATGAAAGGGAAATACCAAAAGGAATACTATGGGATACAATGAAAGCGGTGGCGAGAGGGTTATGCATAAAAGATACAATCTTTAAAAAGGCAGGAAGAAAGGAAAGGGAATCTAGAAAAAGAGATAGAGGAGCTGGAAAAAGAATATGCAATAGACATATACAAACTTATGTAAGGTTGAGAGCTAAAAAAAGAGGAATTGAATAAAATGGAAATAGATGAAGTATAAGAAAATGTAATATACTTAAGAAAAGAATTTTTTGAATTTAGCGATGGGAATTCAAATATATTAGCCAAATTCAAACAGAAAAGGAAAATGGAAAGTATAATAAATATGATTAAAGATAAAACTGGTAAAATATGTAGATCTATGAAAGAAAAACTGAAAGTCTTTGAAGAGTTTTACAATGATCTATACCAAACGAAAGCTAGTTCCATAGAAGCAATCAGCAAATGTGTGGAGGAAATTTGGGAGAGGAGGCTGGAGGAAAAAGACAAAGAACTATTTGAACAATCTGTTAAGAAGATGGAAATAGAGGAAGTAATTAAGAATTTAAAAGCTGGGAAAGTTCCAGGTCTGGATGGTCTGGGAACAGAATACCATAAAAGTTTTAGAGAAATATTGATTCCATAACTATTAGAACTGAATAATGGAATAATGAAAGGAGAGAATATGCCAGAATCATGGAGGAACTCCTTAATAATATTGAATACCAAAACCTGATAAAGATTTAACAGACCTAGGGTCATATAGGCCCATATCATTAGTTAATCAGGACGCGAAGATTTGATCTGCTATAATAGCAATAGAATGAATCAATGCATGCACAAGTATATAAAAAAGATCAGCGTGGGTTTGTAAAAGGAAGACAAATATCAAAATTGATAGGGAGAGTATTAAAAAAAATGTGTGTGTTTCAAGAGAGGAAGATAAAAGCAGGGATATATTTAAAGCTTTTGATTGTGTGGGATGGTGGACATAAGGGAGATTATGAACAAATTTGGAATAGGAAGCAGAATAAACGGATTATTAGAACAACACTATTCAAAAAATTTAGCGGTAGTAAGATAAATGACGGAGTGACAAAAGAAATAAAAGTGACAAGGGGAACAAGACAAGGATGCCCTCTATTGCCAATTTTGTTTGCTCTGGTGATAGAATTATTTGCAAATGCCATTAGGAAAGATAAGAACTTAGAAGGGGTAGGAATAAAGGAAAAGCAGAAGGTGAGCTTATTTCCCGATGATACATTGTTATTTATTGAAAATATAGTAGGTAAAATAGATAGAATAAAGGATCATTTAGAGGTATTTGGGATAACGGGTTTACAAGTTAATTGGAATAAATCAGAAATGATGTTAAAAGAAATGGAAGAGGTAAATGTAGTAGCATTGAGGAAAGTAGTTAAAAATTAATAAGAGAATGAAAATATTCATTTATCTTGGTTTGGAAAAACAGCATTAGTAAAAATGAAAATACTTCCGAGGATCAATTTTATATTTAGAATGCTGCCCCTTCAGATTACAGAAGCAGAGCTAAATAGATGGCAACAAATGATAAATAAATATTGTAATGGTAGTGAAAGAAATAGATTAAACAAACAGTTATGGTACAGATCGCAAAAAGAATGATTAGCACTTCCTAATATTAAAAATATTAGGTCACTGCACACTGCACATCGCACTTATATTTAACCCTACATCCCTCCTGCCACACCAGCACTTTTAACCCAGTACCCTACTCCGGCCGGCCCAGTTTTAATAGTGTCTTGTTGTATTGTTTACCATTATCGTTTTTCTGCTTAACTGTTTTTAATTTGCTTTGGGTATTGTTTGTTGTATTGTGTTTTGGGGCTTCGGCCTGTGTAAGCCGCATCGAATCCCTTGGGGAGATGTTAGCAGGGTACAAATAAAGTAATAATAATAATAATAATAATAATGAATCAAACATACTGAGATGGGTTATAGAAGGAATAATAATAAAAAAGGTGGGTATCAAATGGCTAAAAAGGGATTCGGAAAAAGTGGAGGAAGAAATCTGGATATTTCTTAAGAGTATATGAGAAAAGAAATTAGGAAAATCAGAAACCCAAAGTTGAGCAATATACTAGTAATATGGAACAAATACAAGAGAAAGTTGATAGTGGATGGTTCAATAATAACCACAATTATAATGAAAAAGAAATTTCCAAAAAAATGTAAATATAATAATGAACAAAAAGTTAAGGGGAAAAAGCTTGGACAAAATAGGGGATTGGATAAAGGTTGGAATGAAGAAGAAAATGATTATGGAAGAATTTAGAGAAATAAAATTTACATGGTTCCATTGCATACAATTAAAACAATGGTTTAAAAACGGTAAAAAATAATAAAAATGGAAGTAAGATAAATTAATTCGAACAAATAATTCAAAATGGAAGGGATACAGAGGAGTATGAAAATTTGAAAGGAATAAGAAGATTAAACTGTGATGCCGAATAAGGGAGGAGGAGCCAAGATCTGCTGCCACATGGTCCTGTTACGGACAGGAATCCGTGATGGCTGGGCCCTTGCATTTATGGACATTCAAACTAACTGTAGAAGCCGGATGGCTGAAGGAAAGAGCTAAAAACGGATCTGCACTCAAGTCTTGTGAAGACTGCAACATTTTGTGTGTGTGTGTGGGGGAGGGGGGGTGGCTCGACATAAATGTAATAGGCAAGGCACCCACAAACAAGTCACCCACAAATGAGCTGACATCCCCATTTTTCAGCAGAAACTCATTCTTAAAGTTAGAAGTGTGTTTCAACAGGGAAGCATCAAGAAGCAATATTAAATGATGTGATATAAAGTGGCACAAATTGCCAATACTGACGAAACCTTCATTGTTGCTCTGTGGGTAGACATTTAATACAGCATAATAATACACCTACGCTTATAATATGGGCAAGTGCTACACACCAATAATCAATATTCTATTTGGATGAGAGGGACCAACAATGCCTGCATTTCATTTATAGCAAAACTCAGTGCTGCACTAGATGCAAATGAATAAATAGGAGCATGATTTTTTAAATCCAGGTAATGCAATGGACTTGGGTTTGTTTTTTTAAAAAAATAAAATAAAATCTGTAGCATTTTTAATGCTATAGAGGTAATTTCTTTATTATATCATGAATCACGTTTCATAATGTCCTGAAATCTTTAAAGGAGAGCAATTTTTTTCTCCAAATGACAGAAAACAAATTTAAAACAAGGTGCACAAATGTCAACTTATATTAATTAGATGAAGACTCAAATTGCTGTGCATGGCCTTGGCTTAGCACTGATCTCGAATGGATATGCCAGAGTCCATCAGCATGTCCCAGCAGAAAGAAAGAAAATATTCATGGGTTACAATCGATCCACAATCAGTGGATCTTTGTGGTCACCATCCTAGTTTCTGAACGGTTTTTGGGTGCTCCACTGCAAATCAGTTTTCTATAATTCACATCTTGACTCAGTTTAAGTGGCTGTGTAGAACCACCCAGAGATTCCATCACATTCTGATAGATAGTATCTTAGGATGCATCTACACTGTATAGTTATTGCAGTTTAAGACCACTTTAACTGCCATGGGTCAATACACTGGAATCCTGGGGGATGTAGTTTGGTAATCCACCAGCACTCTTGGGTAAAGAAGGCCAAAGACCTTGTGAAACTGCAACTTCCACAATTACTTCATTGTGTTTTTTTTTTCGTGTCAGGAGTGACTCCTGGTGTGAGAGAATTGGCCGTCTGAAAGGACGTTGCCTAGGGGACGCCTGGATGATTTTTGATGTTTTTATCATTATTGTGGGAGGCTTCTCTCATGTCCCCGCATGAGGAGCTGGAGCTAATAGAGGGAGCTCATCTGCCTCTCCCCGGATTCGAACCTGTGACCTGTCGGTCTTCAGTCCTGCCAGCACAGGGGTTTAACCCACTGCGCCACCGGGGGCTCCATGCATTGTGTTGAGTCATGGCAGTTAAAATGGTGTTGAACTGCATTCATTCTACAGTATAGATATACCCTTTAGGTTTTAGTGGTTTAAACCAACATTTTAAATCAGGCCTGGAAAGTAATACCAACTAGGGAAAGTGTTTCAATACAAAAGAGATATGAGCATTACACTACACACCACTTAGCAACTTAATTGTTAAATATGGCATCAGCTGAACATTCTTCAAGGACAGTCCATGCCAAGCACATCCTAATAATACTCAAGACATCTGGACAGGTGAGTCCATCTGAGGAAAAATCACAGTGCAATAAACAGAAGTGTCCAAGAAGAAGCTTTACCTTTGCTTTGATGGGGGAGTTCAGGAACAGCACAGTCAAGGAATAACGTCAGAATATGCATCAGACCTTTCAGGGAGAGTTTAATTGTTGGGCGAGTGGGCTTAATAACAAAAGGCCCTCCTCATAAATGAACAGCAGAGTCCTTACTTACTTACTTAGGTGTCTATACCAGAGATTTTAAGGTTGGCTTTGAGCCCATCTTTAAATCTCTTTTCCTGTCTGCCAACATTCTGTTTTCTGTTCTTGAGTTCGGAGTAGAGCAACCGCTTTGGGAGACGGTGGTCGGGCATCTGGACAACGCGGCCGGTCCAGCGGAGTTGATGGCGGAGAACCATCGCTTCAATGCTGGTGGTCTTTGCCTCTTCCAGCACACCGACATTTTCCGCCCTTCTTCCCAAGAGACCTGCAGGATTTTCTGGAGGCAACACTGATGGAATTGTTTCAGGAGCTGCACATGACGTCTGTAGACCGTCCACGTCTTGCAGGCATATAGCAGGGTTGGGAGGACAATAACAAGCACCTTGGTAATGTCAGAATATGCACCAGACCTTTCAGGGAGAGTTTAATTGTTGGGCGAGTGGGCTTAATAACAAAAGGCCCTCCTCATAAATGTACAGCAGAGTAACTGAGCAGCAGCATTGTGACCCAGCACCAGGAGCCCTAAGTGACAAAAAGAACAAAAACACACAGGCTAATGTTATATCTTCCACAGCACGCTTTTCTTTGTAGTAAAGCAATATAGTTGCACCATTTACAATAAACAGGTTTCTATAACACAAATAAACAAATCAATAGTAGCTTTACATACAACAGCCTTCACACTGGAGCTTTAAACACAAGGCTTCTCTCACGCAGATTGGCAAGTTCCCTCATTGAGGCAAACTAACACTAACTGGCTTTGGCCTACTAACTCTCCTCAGGGCGACGCTAGCTGTGGCCGACTGACTCTAACAGGCTTCGGCCTACTAACTCTTCCAGTGCCTGACTCACACTTTTGCAATCAAAAATACCTAGTTAATTATACCTATATAAATAAAAAAGGGGATTAACATAACTCAAAGACGACTGGGCGAATTGACACCAAATTTGGACACAAGAGACCTACTAGGCCAACAAGTGACCATCACTAGAAAAATTGATTTTGTCATTTGGGAGTTGTAGTTGCTAGGATTTATAGTTAACCTACAATCAAAGAGCATTCTGAACTCCACCAATGATGGAATTGAACCAAACGTGGCACACAGGACTCCCATGACCAACAGAAAACACTAGAAGGGTTTGATGGGCATTGACCTTGAGTTTGGGAGTTGTAGTTCACTTACATCCAGAGATCTGGACCAAACTTGGCATAAATATTCCATATGCCCAAATATGAACACAGATGGAGTTTGGGGGAAATAGACCTTGACATTTGAGATTTGTAGTTGCTGGGATTTATAGTTCACCTACAATCAAAGAGCATTCTGAACCCCATCAACGACAGAATTGGGGCAAACTTCCCACACAGAACCTCCATGACCAACAGAAAATGCTTAAGGCCATCCAGTCCAACTCTCTTCACCAGGGCAAGAAAACATAATCAAAGCCCTCTTGACAAAGAGCCATCCAGCCATAGATATATATAGATATATATGATTCACACACAGAGAGATATAATATCATAGATTTTATAGGGTCCCCTGAAGAAGGACAATTATATGTTGCATATTCCAAAGTAGGCAAACCAGACAATCTCCACATCAACACTGACAAAGAAACAGAAAGAAATACTGTTTATCCACAAAACATCAAGAAATTACATATATTATTTCTCATTACTTTAGTTTCTAGATGACCAGACTGGGCCACAGCAACGTATGGCAGGGGACAGCTAGTATTTAATATTTCTGACAAGAATATCTTCCAGATCTGGCTGAATCCAGCTTCCAAGATGCATTTCTACGGATAGCAGAACTTGCATCTTCTTGTGGTTTAATTTCAGTATGTTAAAGGTCAGGTATCAGTTTGTGTTCCATGTGATTGATGTAAAATTTAAATACCTTTTTAGATGAATCCAAGACTGGAGTTAAAATTTCTGGAAGAAACATTAACAACCTTAGATATGCAGATGATACTACTTTGATGGCTGAAAGCGAGGAGGAGCTGAGGAGCCTTCTAACCAAGGTGAAAGAAGAAAGTGAAAAAGATTGGTTGCAGTTAAACATTAAAAAGCCAAGATTGTGGCAACCAGACTGATTGATAACTGGCAAATAGAGGGAGAAAACGTGGAGGCAGTGACAGACTTTGGATTTCTATGTGTGAAGATTACTGCAGACGGACTGCAGCCTAGAAATCCGAAGATGTTTACTCCTTGGGAGGAGAGCAATGACCAACTTTGATAAAATAGTGAAGAGTAGAAACATCACACTGGCAATGAAAATCCACATAGTTAAAGCAATGGTATTCCCTCTAATAACCTATGGATGCAAGAGCTGAACCATAAGGAAGTCTGAGCGAAGGAAGATGATGCTTTTGAACTGTGGTGCTGGAGGAAAATTCTGAGAGTGCCTTGGACCTCAGGAAGTTCAAAGCAGTCCATACTCCAGGAAATAAAGCCTGACTGCTCACGGGAGGGAAAGATATTAGAGGCAAAGATGAAGTACTTTGGTCACATAATGAGAAGACAGGAAAGCTTGGAGAAGACAACAACGCTGAGGAAAAAGGAAGGAAAAGGAAGAGGGGCCGACCAAGGGCAAGGTGGATGGATGGTATCCTTGAAGTGACTGGTTTGACCTTGAAGGAGCTGGGGATGGCCACTGCTGACGGGGAGCTCTGGCGTGGGTTGGTCCATGGGGTCATAGAATCATGAGTTGGAAGAGACCTTGTAGACCATGCAGTCCAACCCCCTGCCAAGAAGCAGGAAAATCTCATTCAAAGCACCCCTGACAGATGGCAATCCAACCTCTGCTTAAAAGCCTCCAAAGAAGGAGACTCCACCACATGCTCTTGCGAGATTTAAAAACAATTTTGTACCTGCCAGTAATAGGTTCACTTGATCACCACCTTTTTTTTGCAAAACAAAAAAAAAATACATCAAGGGAACCACTGACCACATAGGGAAGTTGATGAGGAAACACAACATACAAACTATCTACACACCTACTATGAAAATCCAACTAACGCTACATTCAGCAAAGGACAAGAGGGACCCTTTCATTTCTACAGGAGTCTACTGTATAGCATGCAGCTGTGGACAAGTCTACATAGGGACTACCAAATGCAGCATTTCCCAAACACGAATCAAGGAACATGAAAGGCACTGCAGACTACTTCAACCAGAGAAGTCAACCATAGCAGAGCACCAAATGAATCAACCTGGACACAGCATATTATTTGAGAACATACAAATGCTGGACCACTCCAACAATCACCATGTCAGACTACACAGAGACCAGGGGCCACTCTTCAACATTAGTACCAAAAAGGTTACAAATCAGTTTTTGGTCAACTTTAGATTCGGTTTGGTTATTTGGGGTACTGATTCAGAAAATTGCATTGGATAAACCACATCAGCTCTAGTTTCTGATACAGAACATATGCCGTCCAGTAGTCACCATCTGGTCACCCACAGAAAACCATATTTAATCATCTAGAACTGATGTGGTAAAAGTAATCTTTTGTGGGTAGTCTTCCTCTCTCCTTCTGACATCCTGTTGCCTCAGCACCCTAAAAGCGTTTTGTGAGACTAGTCACTCTTGTTGCCACATGGTTTCGAGGCAATTGTGTAGTAATGGGTTGTAGTAATGTGTAGTAATGGGTAATCCATGGACCACAAGTTGGGAACCCTTGATATACAGGGTACTAAGGGCACTCACAAATCACTGCTCGTAATTCTGATAATGGCACACATTACAAGAAAAATTAGGATCTGTTGATCTTCTTCAGGGATCTCAATACAGTGGTCCCTCACTTATCGTAGATGTTATGTCCCTGGAGCTTCCGCGATAAGTGAAATTCCACAATGAAGGGGCACCCCTCACCTTCCCTCCACACCCCCTTATCTTCCTCTCCCTCCTTCTTGTTGCCGCATGGGGCCTCTTGCTGTCGTTTGGGCCCCACAATGCCTCCTCAGTCACAGGGCCCAAGCGGGAGCAAGAGGTCCCATGCGGTGATGAGGAGGAGGAAGAGGAAGGTAAGGAGGGTGAGGGGACGGCTCTTCTTCCCCCCTTGCCCTCCTTACCTACCTGATCCTCCTCTTCTTTGCCACCTGGGGTCTCTTGCTGCGATGCCGCATGGGGCTCAAGTGGCAGCAAGAGGCCCAGGCAGCAAAGAGGAGGAAGAGGAAGGTAAGGAGGATGAGGGGATGGCTCTTCTTCCCCACTCGCCCTTCTTCCCTTCCTCCTCTTCCTCCTCTTCGCCACCTAGGGCCTTTTTCTGCGACATTGCATGGGGCCAAGCGGAAGCAAGAGGCCCCAGGTGGCGAAGAAGAGGAGGATGAGGAAGGAAAGGAGGACAAAATTCTTTTTTTTTTTTAAATAAAAACTCTCGCAAAACAGCAAGTCCACGATAAGTGGACCGCGAAGGAGTGAGGGATCCTGGTATTTTATTAGTGGAGCTGCGATTTTGTGGCTGTGGCTCTGCTGCTACTTGTTTGGATCTCATCACATTAGAGAAGGCAAGTGGAAACCTTCTAACTTGGGGGCCACATACTAGCACTCCCTGCTAGAAGGACTGGCTGCCTGGTGATGGAAGGAAGGAAGGAAGGAAGGAAGGAAGGAAGGAAGGAAGGAAGGAAGGAAGGAAGGAAGGAAGGGAAAGAGGAAGGAAAGAGAGAAGAAAGGGAGGGAGGGAGAAAGAGGGCTAGAGGGAAGGAGGGAGGAAAGAAGGAAGAAAGGAAAGACCAAAGGAAAGGAAGGATGAAATGGGTGGATGGATGGAAGGGAGAAAGGAAGGAAAAAGAGAAGGAAGGAAGAAAGGGATGAAGAGAAGGATGGATGGATGGATGGATGGATGGATGGATGGAAGGAAGGAAGGAAGGAAGGAAGGAAGGAAGGAAGGAAGGAAACAGTGAAGGAAAGAAGGAAAGAAAGGAGGAAAGGGTGGAAGGGAAGGATGGAAGGAGAAAAAGGGAGGGAAAGAGGAAGGAAAGAGAGAAGGAAGGAAGGATAGGATGGTGTGAGAGAGGAGGGTCTGAGAAAAGAGCCCAAGGGGCCAGGCCCGTAGCCAGGATTTCGTTTCGGGGGGGGGGGGGCTGAATTTTTTTTCAGGGGGGGTTTCGGGGGGGGCTGAGTTTCGGGGGGGGCTGAGTCTGAGTGAAAGAGGGTCTAGCCTAGCAAACCTTTTGTATCATTACCTCAATACCCCCATGCATATGGGATATATTGAGTATGGTGATCAGATCATGATATGAATAAACATAACAGTTTAAATAATGCACCAATAAGGCCTTTTCGCGAACCACCATGAAAATTTCGGGGGGGGGGCTGAAGCCCCCCGAGCCCCCCCCCCCCCCCGGCTACATGCCTGCAAGGGGCCACATCCGGGCCTGGGTTTGCCCATACCTGCGCTAGAGAATGAATCAACTTTAAATCCGGTTACTGCCTCCTGCAGAATTCTGGGGTTTATTGTTTAGGGAGGAGCCTTTAACAACCTTACTAAATTACAAACCCTAGAATTCTGCAGGAGGCAGAAACTGGATTTAAAGTTGATTCATTCTCTAGTGTGATGAAGTACTTGTCACAATAAATTGGTCTTTCTAAATCTTAGTCACATCTCATGAGGTTACTTGGGTTGTGATGCTTGAACACCATTAAAAACACCGTTTAACACTACAGTACATAGTCATGTACTGCCTACGTGTTGGGAACTACAACTGGTATAACCAGCCAAACCTAGTCTGAGCCTGTGTCAAAAATATTTAGGACAACTAGGAAGTGCATTAGTATGGATTGCTGCACAGAGGTAGGAACGGTGATTCTTTGACATCGTTCATTTGTAACTTTTCTTGAAATTGATCTTTATGAGCCCTGAGAAATCCATGCCTCAGGTAGGTCTTACTTAAACAGTAATTACGTATTTGTTAAGGAAATAAAATTTAATAGAGAAATCTACTTTAAAATAATATGGACTTTGTTTGTCTGTGTACTATAATTATAGTAATGGAATTCTATTATATAGCTGTGTATCACATATCATATTTGTGTATTTCTGTTTATAGTGGGCTAAATCGATTAGCCTCATTGAACTAAAATAAAATTCCTTTGATGGCGGTGTGTCTGTTGGCATCTCTGAGCATTCCTTGTCTAGGAAAATCCATTTAAATTCATGGATGGTTTCACATAAGCTGATAGGTGACATGAAGGCACGTACTCCCTATAAGGAGGATTAACAATGGATTTAACACATCCTTGAGTCCCCCTGGGGAGAGAGGGCAGAATATAAATAAATTATTATTATTATTATTATTATTATTATTATTGACACAAAAGCACAGTATGTCACAGCAAACGAGATCTATATGCTGAATTTCGTATCACAAAATCACAAGTCGAACACTTCCCAAGTGTCTTTATTATTATTATTATTATTATTATTATTATTATTATTGGTAGGGTTCTGTTTTGTAGTTGTGTTCTGGCTGCATAGTTCTGATTCACATTACACAGTGGTTCTCAGCATTCCTAATGCTGTGACCCCTTAATACAGCTTCTTATGTTGTGGTGTCCCCCCAACCATAAAATTATTTGCGTTGCTACTTCATAACTGTAATTTTGCTACTGTTATGAATCTTAATGTAAATACGTGATATGCAGCATGTATTTTCATACACTGGACCAAATTTGTCACAAATATGCGATACAGCTACATTTGAATACTGCTAGGGTTGGGAGGAGGTTGCTTTTATCATTTGGGTGTTGTAGTTGCTGGGATTTATAGTTCACCTACAATCAAAGAGCACTTTGAACTCCACCAATAATGGAAGTGAACCAAACTTGGCATCCAGAATTCGCATGAACAACAGAAAAAAAACTGGAAGGGTTTGACCTTGAGTTTTGGAGTTGTTTGAGAGCACTGTGGATTCAAACAATGATGGTTCTGGACCAAACTTGGCACGGATACTCAATATGCCAAATGTGAACACTGGTGAAGTTTGGGGAAAATAGACCTTGACATTTTGGAGTTGTAGTTGCTGGGATTTATAATTCACCTAGAATCAAGAGCATTCTGAACCTCACCAGTGGTAGAATTGGGCCAAAGTTCCCACACAGAATCCCCATGACCAACAGAAAATTCTGTGTTTTCTGATGGTCTTTGACAGCCCCTCTGATACCCCCCTCGCGACCCCTCCAGGGGTCCTGACCCCTAGGTTGGGAAACGCTGACATAACAGAACTTGTGTGCATGATGTCCTGTAAAGCAAGGGACTTGACACACTAGCGATGTCTCATAGAGGCAAATGGGTGGCGAAATATGTCAATATGTCAAGTGTTTGTCATTATATTGTATCATGTTTTTCAATAATGTTATTATTTTTGAACTTTTGAAAACAAATGTTTTGGTTTAATCTTTCAAAAATTATTGTAAACTGCTTTGAACCCCACCTTAGGAGAAGGGATAAATTAATAAAGGGATACTTCCAATTCAACGGAAAAAAATGCATTAAAAATGCTCTCATATCCCCGAAAGAACATTTGAAGGGGTATTTGAAGGCATATAATTAAAACTTATTTTTATCAAGGGTGAAGAAGGGAGAGAGGCTCCTAATGTCATGATCTAGATCAGGCATGGGCAAACTTGGGCCCTTAAGCGGCTGAAGAGGAAAAGGAAGGGGCCTGGGGCTGTTAGGAATTGTGGGAGTTGAAGTCCAAAGCACCTGGAGGGCCCAAGTTTGCCCATGCTTGATCTAGAGTATGTTCAAAAAAATCTACAGTGCAAGGTGAATCTGATCCAGAGTACTAGTGTTGCTAATAGAAATGACGTATTAAAATTGGTGTTTGGTATTCATTGTGATGAAACTATGACATTAGCTCTATTTCAGGTTTTGTTGTGGTATAAACTAATTAAAGTGTTGACATAGATATCTAGGTGAAAGGCCTTTGCCTTCATGCTTTGCTCGTAAATCTCCCAGAAGCTTTCATCTGTCTCCTGTTGGAAAGAGAATGGTGGTGTTGAAGCACTTTTGATTGCACTTACATTATTATTCATTAATATGGGGGGGGGGGCACCTTTTATGGGTGCATCTGAGGGGTTGCAGGTGGCGCAATGGGTTAAACCTTTGTGCTGCTGTACTGCTTACCTGAAGGCTTGTGGTTCGAATCCACAGGATGAGGTGAGCTCCCTCTGGTAGCCCTAGCTCCTGCTAACCTAGCAGTTTGAAAACATGCAAATGCGAGTAGATCAATAGATGCTGCTTCAGTGGGGAAAGGCAAAAAGGCGCTCCATGCAGTCATGCCAGCCACATGACCAGTAGGTGTCTATTGACAACATAGGCTCCTTGGCTTGGAAATGGAGATGAGCACCTCCCCCAGAGCTGGAGATGAGCACCGCACCGCCTCCAGAGCCGGAAATGAAAAGGGAAGTCTTTGCCCTCTGCCTGTGTTATTTGTGTCCTATTGTATTTCATTGTAACAAGGCACTGAATGTTTGCCTGTGTCTGTTTATATGCTGGTGAATAGGTAACTACAGAATGAGACTTTAACAGCTTGAATAACGGATTATGCATTTTGGAAAACGATTTGAACATGAGATTATGGCCTGGCATTTTATATGGTTTTAATCTGTTTAATTGATGGATATGTGCTTTAATTGCTTATATGTTTCGATTGTTTATATTTTGAAGATATGTGTTTATTGTTTACCTGTGAGGCATTGAATTTTGCTGGATTTGTAAGGCGCCTTGAGTCTCCCCTGAGGTAGAGAAAGGAAGGGTAGAAATGAAGTAAGTAAGTAAATAAAGAAAAAAAATCCACTCTGAGTGTCCTCAGGGAGAAGGGAGGAATATAAATAAATAAATAAATAAATAATAATGATCTATACTACAGAATTAATGCAGTTTGACACAACTTTAATTGCCATGGTACAATGCTATGAAATCATAGGACTTGTATTTTCACAGACTTTAGCCTTTTCTGTTAAAGAGTGCTGGTGCCTCATTAAACCAGAAATCCCAGGATTCCATAGCATTGAGCCTTGGCAACTAAAGCGGTGTCAAACTGCATTAATTCTATAGTGTAGGTGCACCCTGAATTACATTTCAAAGGTTTTCCCTCCTACAGCTGCTATAGCTGTTCTACTGAATTCTTAAACGGATGTTTGCTGCTTCTGCTTGTTGGTTCTAGTCATTCCCCTTATGTACAAATAGCCAGTTATAATCTATAATCAAAATAAAACTGTCCACAAACAACAGCGTAGAAATGGCAATTCTGAAGTAAAAAATGTAACTCAAATAAATTGCATTAAAATGATAACAGTAACAGCCTAACATAAACTGATTGCTGCAAAGTTTGAGAATGTGAAATATTTCAAGGAGGAATGTTGTCTTCTGCTGTGATAAGATCAAGGGGAATGAAACAGAGATTGGATCATAATTAATTACGAGGGCGTAATTCAAATAACTCATCATGACTCATTCTTGGAAAGGCATTGGTCCCAAGTCTTTTAGAACATGTGATGTGGAATCGTATTCAATTTTCTTTATTGTGCCTTGCATAAGGAGGATAGTTCTGTGTATATAGGAACCCCTTATATAAAAATATGGCAGCTCAGGCACTGCTTGTGGCTAAAATCTGAATGAACTGGTCAAAAAACCAGAAAGCACTTGAACAACAATTTTAATATAATTGTAATAGATTCTTAACATAATCATAACATAGTCGAGACAATGTGTTGTTGCACTTTCAGTTGGCCGCAGAGATAAATGTGTTTCAAATAATCAGAACTTCCTAATTCTTGCATGGAAAAGCACCATAGCAATTAAAATGATGCCAAGGAGTATTAATTCTACAGTGCAGATGCATCCCATATTAAAAATACAATTTAACTTAGCTATTCTCACTGAGTGATTAGATCTCTAATTAACGAGATGTAAGATTGTCATGCACTCATTTATCAGAGGTCTATATTCTCTCAGCTTTAGTAGAAGGCAAAGGCCAACCCCCTCCGAACAAGTCTTGTCAAGAAAGTCCCATCCAAGGTTTGCCTTCTTCTGTAGCCTGTGGCCTGCCATCTGCTGTCTATAGTATATGTGGGACACACCTACACTGACCACTTGAATCCGCTCCCTGTGGCAGCTAAATGCACATAGATGTCAATACCTCTGGGTCCCTGTAAGTGAGGGATTGTCAAGCATTACCCAAAAAGGGACTTGTGCACATCGAAGTTAATAGCTCTGCACCCCGGAAGTAAAGGAGTGTGCTTTGTGATCCTTCACTTCTGTGGAGCAGAGCTACTTAAATTCTTAAGCATTCTATCGCACATTTGCTATTTAACAATACTGGCCCTATACCACTTGAATAGTGATAGCTTTCAGAATATTGTAGATGTTAAATGCTTAGAATACGTAAAGATCCCTACCAAGAACAAAGAAAATAATATTTTGTTCTAGAAATTAATAGTTGTTTTGCTTTCGTATTGACAGTGCTTTACAAATCTTCAATATATATATGAGGGTTATCTGGAAAGTAAGGTTACAAGCCATGTAGCTCTTGCGGGGAATTGTCACGGGGGAAGTTGACATCACTGCCATGTAGTGGGAAGCCAGCGGAAGTGAATGAGCAATGCCAGTTGTCAGTAGCTCATCGACTTGTGTTGTGGTGAAGGTTAGAGATGAGCGTCCTCATTTCATTTCCCTCCAAGTGCAAAGTTCACACTGTAATACATTGAAGCGATGGTCCTCCGCCATCAACTCTGCTGGACCAGCCACGTTGTCCGGATGCCCGACCACTGTCTCCCAAAGCAGTTGCTCTACTCCGAACTCAAGAATGGAAAATGGAATGTTGGTGGACAGAAAAAGAGATTGAAAGATGGGCTCAAAGCCAACCTTAAAAACTCTGGCATAGACACTGAGAACTGGGAAGCGCTGGCCCTTGAGCGCTCCAGCTGGAGGTCAGCTGTGACCAGCAGTGCTGCAGAATTTGAAGAGGCATGAATGGAAGGCAAAAGAGAGAAACATGCCAAGAGGAAGGTGCGTCAAGCCAACCCCAACCGGGACCGCCTTCCACATGGAAACCAATGCCGTCACTGCAGGAGAAGATGCAGGTCAAGAATAGGGCTCCACAGTCACCTATGAACCCACTGCCAGGACACCGAACTTGGAGGACTATTATCCTTGGATTACGAGGGATCGCCTAAGTAAGTCAATGCTAAATGTATGAACGCCGCTGCGATTCATTGTGAAATTGTTTCAGTTTATGGACAGGATGTAATGTTAATATAGTAAAGGTAAAGGTAGTCCCCTGACATTAAGTCCAGTCATGTCTGACTCTGGGGTGTGGTGCTCATCTCCCATTCTAAGCCGAAGAGCCGGCGTTGTCCGTAGACACCTCCAAGGTCATGTGGCCAGCATGATTGCATGGAGCGCTGTTACCTTCCCGCTGGAGTGGTACCTATTGATCTACTCACATTTGCATGTTTTCGAACTGCTAGGTTGGCAGAAGCTAGGGCTGACAGCGGACGCTCACACCGCTCCCCGGAATCGAACCTGCGACCTTTCGATCAACAAGCTCAGCAGCTCAGTGCTTTAACCCACTGCGCCACCGGGGGCTCCCCTAATGTTAATATAGCATATGACAAAATGGGTACAGAATACATTGTGAGACCATGAAGATACTTCGCAGAGCCATCCGAAACAAAAGTCGTGGAATGCTTATGGCGGGAGTCTGTCTCTTTCATGATAATGCACATCCGCACACTGCTCATGCAACACAAGAGTTGTTGACTTCATTTGGTTGGGATGCCACCCCTCTCACAGCCCTGATCTCACACCCAGTGACTATCATCTGTTCTCTAAATTGAAGGAACAACTTGGTGGAAAACACTTTTCCAACAATGACGAGGTGACAAACTGGCTGAAAAAGGCAAAGGGAAACTTCTATAACACAGGCATCAAAAACTTGTCCCACAGATGACAAAATGTATTGAACTGAATGGTGATTATGTGGAAAAATAATGTAATACCTATACTACAATCCATGTACATTTTATTAAAATATATTCATTCTTTTAAAAAATATTGTAACCTTACATTCCAGATAACCCTTGAGGAATCACAGGTGCTTTATTCTGACACATTTGAAGCCAGACACATTCATCATAAGGAGCTAAAATTACTTTGTTAACAAAGAGTCATTCTGAAAAAGTCCTTATGTCTCAAAGTCAGTTTGCACAAAGTCAGTCAAGCACGTATCCTCTCATTATTTATCATTCTCTTTTATTTTCTAGGGGCTGATTTCCTTGTCTAGCAGCCAGCACAAATTAAAACATAAAAGATGACATCTGAGATTCAAGTTGCTATTATGGGAATTGGATGCCATTTTTCAGGAGGTAATCCTATGATAAATAAAAGCGAATTTACCTGCACATTTTCCCTTTTCCTCATTCCTCAACTTTTCAGTTACTCTACAGAAAGAGGTATTGTACACTTACCATCTTCATAAGAACTTTGGTAATTCAAACTAAGGACTTATGATCTGAAGTTAAACATAAAAGCAAAATAGAAAGGTTATACATCTGTAGCTATGATGCTTAAGATATTGTGGCATACTGGAAACACCACCAATTGATCCACTACAAACTGGGGATTTGGCATTTCTTCAAGCACACTTCGTATCTTTGATTTCATTTACTACTTAAACTCTGAATCGTTCTATTTCTCAAACATTTGCTATTTAAAAATAATGGCCCTATACTCCTTGAATAGTGATACCTTTTCAGAATATTGTAGATGAATATTTAGATTATGTTAGTGGTTCCCAACCTGTGGTCCATGGACCACCAGTGGTCCGCAAGAACGAAAATATGGTCTGTGGCCTCACCATTACTACACCGTTACCTTGAAACCATGCGGCAATGAGACTTACTTTTACTTAGGCAATCCCTCATAGCCCAAGGATGATGGTCCTCCAAGTGTAGTGTCTTGGTGATGGGTCCATAGGTGGCTGTGGACCCCTATTCTTGATCTGCATGTTCTCCCTCAGTGAGGACATCGTTTTCCAGGTGGAAGGCAGACCTGGTCAGGGTTGGCTTAATGCACCTTCCTCTTGGCATGTTTCTCCCTTTCGACCTCCATTTGTGCCTCTTCGAATTCAGCAGCACTGCTGGACACAGCTGACCTCCAGTAAGAGTACTCAAGGACCAGAACTTCCCAGTTCTTGGTGTCTATGCCACAATTTTTAAGGTTGGCATCAAGCCCATCTTTAAATCTCTTTTCCTGTCCACCAACATTAAAATTCCTGTTCTTGAGTTGGGAGTATAGTAACTGCTTTGAGAGATTGTGATCGGGCATGGCGTAGGAGCATCAATTCAATGCTGATGGTCTTTGCTTCTTCCAGCACACTGACATTTGTCCACCTGTCTTCCCAAGAGATTTGGAGGATTTTTCAGAGGCAACACTGATGGATCGTTTTAGCGAGACCAATGAGAGCAACTGGTCTCGCAAAACCCTCTTATAGTGCCGAGGCAACTGGGATGTCAGGAGGGGAGAGGCTGACTACCCACCAAAGATTACTACTACCACATCAGCTCTAGATTACTAAATATGGTTTTCTGTGGGTGAGCAGATGGTCACTACTGGGTGGCATATGTTCTGCATCAGAAACTAGAGCTGATGTCGTCTATCCAATGTAATTTTCTGAATCGGCACCACAAATAACTAAACCAAATCTAAAATTGACCAAAGACTGATTTGTAACCCCTTTGGCACTAATGCTGGAGAGTGGTCCCTGGTCAAAGTGGTCACTGGTCAAAAAAAGATTGGGAACCACTGGATTATGTAGAGATCGTTACTAAGAACAAATACAATAATTAATATTTTGCCATTGAAATTAATATTTGCTTTACTTTTGTATTAGCAGTCATTAACAAATTTTCAATATACGTAGAATCACAGGTGCTTTATTCTGACACATTTGAAGCCAGAAACATTCTTCATCAGGAGCCAGAATTTAGTATACTTAGTTAACAACCAGTCATTCCGAAAACGTCCTTATGTCTCAAAGTCAATTTGCACTGTGCCAAGCACGTATCCTCTCATTGTTCACCATTCTCTTTTATTTTCTAGGGGGCGATTTCCTTGTCTAGCAGCCAGCACACATTAAAATATAAAAGATGACATCTAAGATTCAAATCGCTATTGCGGGAATTGGATGTAACTTTCCAGGAGGTAATCCTATGATAAATAGAAACGAATTTACCTGCACATTTCCCCCTTTTCCTCATTCCACAACTCTTCAGTTATTCTATAGAAAGTGGTATTGTACTTTTACCATCTTCATAAGAAACGTCTGTAATTCAAACCAAGGATTTATGATGTAAAGATAAACATAAAAGCAAATCTAGAAAGGTTATACATGTGTGGCTATAATGCTTGAGATATTACTGTGACATCCTGGAAATTCCACCGATTGATCCACTACAAACTGGGGGCTTTGCATCTTTTCGATCACACTTCAAATGTTTGATTTCATTTCCACAATAACAAGACATTAAAAATGCTTCCCTCCCATTAAAACTATTTGAACTCTGAATGAAATCCCAAAATATTGTGAAAAAGAGGACATTCCATCTGCTTTTTTCTTGAAAAAGTATAAGAGGATGTGGAATTAGGAAACTTCTGGGCACAATTTCAAATTGGCTCCCAAGTTCAATTTTTACTCAACTCAGACTCACTTCTGGTTTCCAATATAAGCTTTTAAAAATAATACCAGGCATTGGAAAACAGTTTCTGAAAATGCTCTGGACGTCATCTTTGGCTGAAATCCTTGTTTAGTGCCACACATATTAGCCAACAGTACCTTCATTTCAACATATATTGTGAATGTTACGAAATATAATGAAATATATTATGAAAATATATTATGTATAGGCAGTTCGGCTTTTACACCCTAATTAAAATCATAAAGTTAAGTCTGTAGGAAACTACCATATATACTTGAGTATAAGCCAACACAAATATAAACTGACTCATCTAATTTTACCACAAAAACCTGGGAAAACGTATTGACTCGAGTATAAGCTGAGGGTGGGAAATGCAACAAAATAAAAATACATACTAATAAAATTACATTAGCTAAGGCATCAGTAGGTTAATTGTTTCTGAATATTTACATGAAAGTGTAATTTAAGATTAGACTGTGCAACTCTGATTAAACCATTTTTCTAATCTTCATCAATGTAAATGTGCTTGTGCATCCTTCCAATAATAATAAAGAGAGTAAAATAATAAATCTAATAATAACACTAATAATAGAGTAAATAATAAATGTAATAATAATAATAAATAGAGAATAATAATAAATGTAATTATAATAACACAGAGAGAAAAATAATAAATGTAATACAAATAAAAATAATAGAGTAAAATAACGGAAATGTAATAACAGTAATAATAGAGTAAAATAATAAATGTAATAATAACAATAATAAATAGAGGAAAAATAATAAATGTAATAATAATACATAGAGAAAATAATACATGTAATAAAAATAATAGAGTAATGTAAGTGTAATGTAAGTGTAATAATAATAAATAATAATGTAAGTGTAATAATAATAAATAAAGTATAATAATAATAATAATAATAATAACGAAGTAAAATAACAAATAACTTTGACTTGAATATAAGCCAAGGGGGCTTTTTCAGCCTTAAAAAAGGGCTGAAAACCCCAGCTTATACTCGAGTATATACTATCTCTTAGGCGATGTGCTATCATCAGGGTTAATTTTGTGCAAGATTTTTTTCTCAGATGTAATGCACTCCCCTACCAAATTATATGTTATTCATACATACAAATCCCAATTACTAAGATATTTGCACTCTGAAGTAAAACCACCCTCATTAGGCATTTTTAAGTAATGACAGTATACGCAAATTGACATCCTGTCCTGACTTTTGGACATGACAATGAATGGATACATTTTAATCAGCAAATTTCAGATGGATTGAACAGGAAAGGCATGGCATTTTGGAAATAAAGACAGTACAATTAAACATACTTCCTTTGTTTGTCTGTTTCCTCATTCAACAGGTGAAGGACTGGACAATTTCTGGACAGTGCTGGAAAATGGCAGAAACTGTACTATAGAAATACCTCCAGAAAGATTTAACATTAGCGAGTGGTATGAGCCAGATAATAACAAGCCAGATAAAATATGTACAACTCGTGCTGCTCTTCTTGATGAGTAAGTCTTAAATCTTGCCAATAAAGTACAGGCAGCCCCGAGTTACAAACATCTGACTTACAGATGACTCATAGTTAAGAACAGGCTTTTTTGTGTCATGAGTGACTTGAGAAACTGCAAGTCGCTTCTAGTGTGAGAGAATTGGCTGTCTGCAAGGATGTTGCCCATAGGACACCTGGATGTTTTGATGTTTTACAGTCCTTATGGGAGCCTTCTCTCATGTCCCTGCATGGGGAGCTGGAGCTGACATAGGGAGCTCCAGCTCATCTGCACTCTCCTCAGAATCGAACCTCCAACCTATCGGTCTTCAGTCCTGCTGGCACAAGGGTTTAACTCATTGCGCCAGACAACAGGAAGTGAGAGAAATCTGTCCCTCAGAAGGGAAATTCATTCCTGAAAGAATTATCATGTGGAAAAGGTTTCTTAATTGAAGCTTTCTCACCAATCCTTGTTTCCACAACAACACATTTTTTTCAAAATCCAATTATCACAGAGACAAAAGTGAAGTGAAATCTTCTCAACAAGGGCACAGACAGCAAAGGAAACACCATAGGGGTGTTAATCCTTCCCTATGCTATCCAAAACTAAAATATATGCATGTTTGGCTGGAGTTATACTTCAAAAATGTACCTGTTCTGACTTACAAACAAATTCAACTTAAGAACAAACCTACAGAACCTATCTTGTTTGCAACTGGAGGACTGCCTGTATTGACACTTTCTAGATTTGCAAATTGAGAGCAAGGCAGAGTTTCCATCTGAACTGAGAGGATAACTGCTTTAAAAAATTCTTATTTCTTTTTCAGAGAAAATTCTCCCAGTTGTGTTTTTGGTATTTATTTAGTATTTATTCAAAAATAGATAAGAATACCATAAGAAGGCTGTGCTTTTGGTATTTATTTAGTATTTGTTGAAAAATAAATAAGAATACCATAAGATCTGAGCAGAAAATTGATCATAAGCTATGGGGAAACATGTGCGTATTGGTAATGTACATCTCTCTTTTCACGCTTTTTTGGTGCATGGTTGAGATCATGTATTGTGCTTGCATAGTGTAAATTTCCACTGATATGTCAATTTCAATGATGCATCAGGACTTCAACTAAGAAGAAAAGACATGGAGGTGGGGGTGGGGGGTTATTGTGGGCGTGGCGGAAGGCACTGCATAAAGTGAGCTGTGTCTGTTAGGTTAAACATCCCAAGTCCCAGAGAGTATTTTGAGAGAGTTTTGTTGGGTTTAGGTTTAGGTTGTTGTGTGAGCAGACACAGCCAATAGGGACGTGTGGGACTTTTTAGCTGGGAGTTTTAAAGAAGAGAGCTGGAGTTCTGTTTCAGTGCTCAATTGAGACAGCTAAATGTGGATTGTGAGAGACTTGCTCCAGCCACCTGCAAAGGCTATGGTACTGTATGTTTGTGTTCTTGCCACAGGAGTGGGTAATTATATTTCCAGCAAGTGCAGTTGGTAAATAAGTAAGTAAAGTAAAACTTTATTTATAACCTGCCCTATATCCCCATGGGGACTCAGGGTGACTCACAACATAAAAGGCAAACATTCAGTGCCATAAAAACACAACAATAAATTAAACAATACAGATAAATAATCTAAAACATTCAACCGTATAAACAAATCACACAGAGAGCAATAAAACACATCACACAATATCAATAAAAACAGGGTTAAAAGCAATATCCATATTTCATTCCTTGTTTCGTGGGCAAGATCTTCAAACATTCACCTCTCCATATGCCCGGGTGCATAGAAAGGTTTTTAGTTGCTTCCTAAAAGGGTACATTTCTGGGGCCATTCTGCTGTTTGGGAAGGAGTTCCAGAGACAGGGAGCAATTGCAGAGAAGATCCTCTCTCTTGTCCCCACCAACCGCATTGAGATGGAGGTGGGACCAAGAGGAGAGCTTCCCCTGATGAGCACAAAGTCCGGACAGGTTCATATGAGGAGAAGCGATTGGCCAGGTAGTCTAGACCTGAACCCTTTAGGGCTTTAAAGGTACTTTAAAGTACCTTTAAAGCACTTTAAACAAGCACTTTAAATTTCACTTGGTAGCAAACCGGAAGCTAGTGCAGCTGCCGTAACATGGGAATTGTTCTCTCCTTGTATGATGCTCCCATTAGTAACTTGGCTGCAGACCTCTGAACCAGCTGAAGCTTTCGAGTGCTCTTTAAAGGCAGCCACACATAGAGCATATTGCAATAGTCTAGTTGAGATGTAACTAAGGCATGTATTACCGTGGCCAGATCTGGGCTCTCATGGTACAGGTGCAGCTGGCGCACAAGTTTTAGTTGTGAAAAGGCACTTCTGGCCACTGCTGACACCTGAGGCTCCAGGGTCAGCGATGAATCCAGGGTCACCCCCAGGCTGCATACCTGTGTCTTCAGGGGGAGTGCAACCCTGTCCAGCACAGGTTGTATCCCTATACTCTGGTCTTTCTTACGACGGAACAGGAGCACTTCTGTCTTGTCAGGATTTAATTTCAATCTGTTTGCCCTCATCCAGTCTATTACTGTTGATAGACATTGATCGAACAGCTGAACGGTATCCTTGGCTTTTGGTGGAAAGAAGCAACAGAGTTGGGCATCGTCTACGTAAATGTAGCACCAAACTCAAAAACTCTTCAGTGGTTTCATGAAAATGTTAAACAGTATGGGTGACAGAATCTTTGAGGGACCCCGCAGGCCAATAGCCAAGGGGTCGAAGAGGAGTCATCCAGCACCACCTTCTGGATTCAGTCCTCTAGGAAATAATGGAGCTACTGTAAAACAGTGCCTCTTAATTTCATCCCAGCAAGACGACCCAGAAGGATACCATGGTTGATGGTATTGAACTCCACTGAGAAGTTCAGGAGAACCAACAGGGAGACACCCCCACTTTGTAGATCATCTATGTTTCAGTTCAGTTCAGTTGGTGACCATCTTGGAAGAGAAGGTCCAGCAACTTGAAGGCCTTGTATCTACTCTTCAGCACTTTAGGGAGCATGGGTAGAACAGATTGTCCTGAATGACAAACACACAAGCAATGTCTCTGAAAAGGAGGTAGAAATTGAGAGGAATGTGACACATAGAAAGACCAAGAACCATTCTGTGAGTTCAAAGCTGCAGAATTAAGCTGAAGCTTTCTGCCTTATCACTGATAATGAAGAAGAGGAACAGAATCTCCAGAAAACTTTCAGATTACCTTGGAAAATTCAGAACATGGAATGGTTCCTCTCAATCCAGAGTGGAGTTGTGTTCTACTAGGGGACACACTACAGATAGGGACAGAAGCCATGATTTGTAGGCCTGATGGAAAGTCTCAAGAGGTGTGCTGTCTTTCTGGAGCAAAACTCCATGATGTAACAGAAAGGCTAACAAGACTCCTCAAGTCCATTGATGATTAACCCCTTTCTTTGATATATGTTGAAACCAGTGCTACTTCAAGGCACAGCTTTCAAGATATCATAAGGAATTACAAGGGTCTGGATAGAAGGATGGAGGATTTTGAGGCATAGGTTGTCATTTTGTTTCTCCTCCCAGTTGAAGAACATGGTGAAGAAGCGAAGGAATGGTAGAGAGAAACAATGGGCTCTGCAGATAGTACCACCAGGACCTGGGCTTTTTGGACCATTGTCTAAAGTTTCATGAAGACAGACTTCTGGCAAGTGATAGGCTGCAGCTCACAGAAGCTGGCAAGAATGTTTTTGCTAAGAGGTTTAGTAACTTGATTAGGAAATGCTGGCATATGAAGAGCAGCTAATGAAGTTGGGTGTGTTTAGTCCTGAGTAGAAAAGGTTGAGAGATGACATAATAGGCAGGTTAAAATATATAAAAGGAACAAAACTCCATGATGTAACTACAATATTTAAGGTGATGAAAGTTTGTTTTTTGCTGGTCCAGAGACTAGATCACAGAGCAATAGATTCAAACTACAAGAAAAAGAGAATGCACCTAAAGATTAGGAAAAACTTATTTATGTTAAGAGCTGTTTGACAGCGCAATACACTACTGTACTTTGGAGCATGGTAGATACTTCTTTGGAGGTTTTTAAACAGAGGCTAGATGGCCATCTGTTAGAAGTGCTATGATTGTGTATTCCTGTATGATGGGGTTTGTACTGAATGGCCCTTGTAACTCTAGAATTCTGCCTTTTTTCTCTGGTGCAAACTTTCCAAGCCAAATGCAACATTGGATTGGGTATAATCTCTGCACTACAAAAATAATATTAGGATAGTAGCTGCTGTGTCTCGTCTAGACCATTTTTATGTTAATATCAACAGCATGTGGAATTACACTTTCATTGATTAAAGTTTCACTTTGTTGCATTAAGTTGTTAGTTGTTTATCAGTAATGCTGAATACAGCATATTCTCTTGCTTTCAATTTTTTTTATTTTTTAGATTTAATGCATTTGACAATCAGTTGTTTGGCATCAGCAAGAAGGAAGCTGAACACATTAATCCCCAGCAAAAGCTGCTCCTCGAATGTACCTACAGAGCACTGGAAGATGCAGGAGTCACAAGAGAAAACATCAGTGGCACCAAAACAGGAGTTTTTGTTGGTGAGCAATTGAACAATGCAAAAGACTTCTCTGATTAAATTACATAAACTGGGATCAGCAATGGGCTTCATAGATGCAGTGTTCTGCCATCATACTTATTTACTTTGGTGATCCCTTGTAGCCTGAGGAAGATGGTCCTCCAAGTTTAGTGTCTTGGCAGTGGAAACGTAGGTGGCTGTGGAGACCTATTTTTGATCCGCATGTTCTTCCACAGTGAAGCTTCCCAGCTTTGATGTCTATGCCACAGTTTTATGGTTAGCTTTAAGCCCATCTTTAAATCTTTTTTCCTGTCTCCCAACATTCTTTTCCATTCTTGAGTTGGAAGTATAAATAATAGCTTTGGGAGACAGTGATTGGGCATTTGGACAACGTGGCCAGTCCAGTGGAGCATCGCTTCAATGCTGGTGGACTTTGCTTCTTCCAGCACGCTGTCATTTGTCTGCCTGTCTTCCCAAGAGATTTGCAGGATTTTTCGGAGGCAATACTGATGGAATCATTCCAGGAGTTCAGTGTGACATCTGTAGACAGTTCATGTTTCGCCGGCATATTGCAGAGTTGGGAGGAAAATAGCTTTATAAACAAGCACCTTGGTATCTCTACGAATGTCCACCTTGGTATCTCTGCCCTCTAAGGTGAAGTGACATACAGACACCTGGGTATGTGTATGCATGGTTTCATCAGCTCTAGCTCTCTGAGTGCCCATTAGTAGAAACTCAGGATTGATGTGAAACAAATAAGTGTTTGGAAACACATTAAAGTGTTAGTCAGTGATTGAAAAATATAACATCTATATCCACAGGTCTAATGAATCGAGACTATGAGTCCATGGCCAGCAAGGCAGTTGCCAAAACAACCAATTACGATGGCACAGGGACAGTATCAAGCACAGCAGCCAACCGAATTTCATACACTTTCAATTTGAAGGGATCATCACTTGACATTGATACGGGGCACTCCTCATTCCTTTCAGCTTTACATCTTGGCTATCAAGCCATACAACAAGGTATGTGAATATTTGGTGGGAGTGTTCTAAAACACCCACACCCCATTTAATTAATTAATGATTTAATTGTTTAATTTTGAATCAAAGGTTCTGCTAGTAGAATCAAGCCAGGGATTTGATTGCCTACAGAAAAACCGCTGGGTACAAGATAGGATCTTTCACACCTAGCTTTGTGTTGAAGCTGGCTGGTTTTTATCAAAGCTGAATTTCTCCCAAAATTCTTCACCCCTGCTTTCTCAAAATGTTATTAATAAGGGAATCTCACTTGGAGTTCTATTCTGCCTGCCCTCTGCTATTGCAGGAGGTACTAGATTGAGCTTAGAGGGGGAAATTCAATCCCATGAATAAATAAAGTTTCCCCATGTATGGCATGCAGCCCCCTGAATCTGTTATGATGTGCTTCAAAACCTCAACATTCTTTTTTGGGACAGAAAACAAAATGAAAAAAATGTGTTGAATTGAAGCCCCAAATATTTTATTTGCTATAAAAACCAAGCCTTTGAATTTAAAGATTCCAGGAGTAGGAAGAAACCCACTTTTACATAGGTTGTAAGATCTCCTTGTAATACTTTACACAAAACAAACCTCATTTTGGGAGCCAAACTTGACTTCTAGTGATTTGTGGGAATTAAAAAAAATGTGGCCCTGTGGATTTAAAACTGACCCTCATATCTGCAAAGGTTCCTGTTGGGTTTTATCCCTGGACTGCACATGTCTTTGTGTCATCAAGTTTCTAGTCCTCAATAAGTAGCTAGTCTAGAGGCCAGGGCCAAGCTTAGAGATTCCTTTCCCCCACACTCCTATGCATGTTTTCCCAAAGGACTGTTTGTCCTTACTGTTCGTCACTGTCTCTTTCCCCTTTGATGATGTAGTAATTGAATTATATGAGTTATATGAATTATATTCCTCTTAAGTTTAAACTGTCCCCGGGAAGACCATGCTTTCTGCTTTTTCTTTCTTTCTGTGAGGATGTATTTTGCCTCTCTGTAGGCAAAATGTAGCTGCATGGACTTTGTTTACCTTTTACCTTCTTTAGAAGATGAGATTTAGCAAGATAGTTAGCTCCAATACTTTTGTATCATGAATATATTTCCTTTTGCTTAAAAAATATTTTGAGCCTAAAGTTTGGTTCACCTGCAGTCCTAAACCATCCTAAAGATTAGAAGGCTATCCCTTCATACCACATGTAAGTTCCTGCTGATGGTGGAGTTTATTCTTGGTACTCTGCTATATTTTGGTGGAATTACCCCAACAGTTAATACTGCCTTGACCAAAGGTAAAGAACATTTTTCTGCCAAAGGGCTGGATTCTATTCCAGACAAAATATTCATTACTACAACCCAGGGGGAGGAGCAAAGGAAATAGAGTATGGCCAAAACTATCAGCGTAGTTTAGATTAAAGCTTTTATTGCCAGTAGCTAAGTATAAATGAGATTAGAAGACATTTCGGCCTTTTAGACTGGAGCCCACCATTAAGCGTTTATTGCCAGTAGCTAAGCATAAATGAGATTAGGAGACATTTAAGCCTATTAGATTGTATCCCACCATTAAAGTGTTATTAGACTGTATCCCACCATTATCTCACCATTGGGAGAGATAAAAAGAGAGAAGCTACTCTGTTGTGTAACTCTAGTTGTAGCAAGCCCCTGGAGAGCAGTTTGATGTCCATGCTGGTTTCCTTTTGGCGCTTTGTAGAAGACAATGTTTATCAACCTCTTTGGAGCCTAAATGTTCACTCCAAAGAGCTTGTGCACATGGTTTAAATTGTTTTAACCTATTTTGATCTATTTAAAATACCCCATACTGATTTCACTTGGATGCAGGGTGGGATATTAATATTTAAATAAATTCATAAAAGACGTATATGACAAAAAATATAACAAGAACTATGCCATAAATGTGACCTCTTCTTGTGCATATAAATACGATACCAGTTTTAAACTGTTTCTGCCTTAGTTTACCTTTTTATTCATTTGATACAGGAGACTGTGAAGCTGCTCTTTGTGGAGGAGTAAATTGCATCATAGATCCTTGGAAGTTTGTCTCTCTCAGTAAAGCAAAAACGTTATCTCCTGACGGAATCACTAAACCATTCTCCAAGAAGGCAGCTGGATATGGAAGAGGAGAAGGATGTGGTGTTCTTTTGTTGAAGCCACTGATGAAGGCAAGTGCTTATTTATTTTTTTTACTCCTCATTTCCACAAGTGGTGATACATGATAGATTACACTCTGGGGATTTATAGTTTTTAAAACATTTATTTTAAAGAATGCAAGCAGAACATAAATAAGAATACTCCCTTTAGATGGCAAACTGGCAATTTCATCACAGGCTCTCCAAGAGAGTTGCTGGGTCACAAGATTCTCCACTTTCATATGGTGAGAATAGCAAACTAAAATTGAGGAGACCACAGTTCACATGTCTACTTAGCCATGCATGATGTTCCCTGTGTGACTTTATTTCTCAAGCCCCTTCCACACAGATGTATAGAAACCCACATTACATGCTTTGAACAGAGTTATATGGCAATGTGGACTCAGATAATCCAGTTCAAAGCAGATATTGTGGATTATCTGACTTGATATTCTGTGTTATATGGCTGTGTGGAAGGGCCCTCAGCTTATTTCACAGTTTCTCAGCCAAGGTTTCCTAGAACTTTAATCTTCCATATGAATTTTCTAGGGGTTCTTCAAAAAATATTTCAAAGCTGTAGATGTATTAATTTTTGTGCAGTGGTTTCCTAAGACTCGACCCTCGTGCATATGGTTGTCATGGGAAGTGAGTAGAGGACAAGGAACATATAAACTGTTGGATATCTTTGGGCCCTTCCACACAACCATATAACCCAGAATATCAAGACAGGAAATCCCACAATATCTGCTTTGAACCTAAATATATGGCAGTGTGGACTCAGATAACCCAGTTCAAAGCAGATATTGTGGGGTTTCTTGCCTTGGTATTCTGGAATATATGACTGTGTGGAAGGGCCCTTTGTAGGATGCATACAAGAGCTATTGACATTATACATCATTATGTATTTCTTGCCTCTTTCCTTCAATCACAGGCCCAGGAAGATTTCAACAAAATATGGGGTGTCCTCAGCATCACTGCAGTCAGCCAGAATGGAAAAACAGTCTCCAATCTGCTTCAAGTAGAACAAGAAAAGTTATTGCTCAGCATTTACCCAACACAAATCAACCCATCAGCAGTTCAATACATTGAAACCCACAGCATAGGAAACCCTGCTCAAGACATTGTAGAAGCGGAGAGCTTAGGAAATATCATTGGCAAGAAGAGGCTTTCTAATTTGCCAGTTCTCAAGATTGGTTCAATTATGGGAAATATTGGACATACAGAATCTGCCGCTGGAGCAGCCGGTTTGATCAAAGTACTTCTCATGATGCACCATGGAAAGATTGTTCCATCCTTGCACTTTTCAGAAAGCAGTAGCAGCATAAATAGAAAAGAATTAAATCTCTCAATTCCAACTACAGTGGAAGAATGGGTTGAATCTAGTGAATTTGGCAGAGTTGCTGGAATCAACTGTTTTGGATACGAAGGGAACAATATTCACATGGTTGTCAGACAGGTCAGGCAAAGTGAAGTTCCTACTCCGGTCAAAAGGCCTGTTGAATTATTCATCCTTTCTGCAGCCTCAGGTTGCTCCCTCAAACAGACAATGGAAGACACAGCTAGATATGTTAACAGAAATGACTCAATAAACTTGCAAAATCTGGCCTATACATCGGCATGTAGAAGAAGCCACATAAACTATAATTATAGAAGAGCCTTTCTGGTGTCTTCTCTGCAACACCTTCAACAAAAGCTTATATCTGCAGCTACAATGGAGGTATCCCCATCTAAGAAACCACCACAATTGATTTTTGTGTTCTCTGGTAATGAGCTGGATTTTAAAGGGATATGCACAGTTCTGCTGAAATCTGAGCCTGTCTTTAGAGACAAATGTGCTGAAATCAAGAAGGCTTTTCAACAGCTTTCGCCCACTGAAATTGAGGAATTAACAGAATCTGAGAACAAGAATTTGTCCAAACCTGATATTGCCCAGCCCTTAATTTTCACGTTGCAGGTAGCTTTGGTTTCCCTTCTGCAATATTGGGGAATAAAGCCAATTGCAGCTGTTGGGCATTCAGTTGGAGAAGTGGCTGCTGCCCATTGTGCTGGTTTGATTTCCCTGGAAGATGCTGTCAAAGTTATCTATCACAGGAGCAGGCTACAGGCTAAGTTCACTGGGGGTAAAATGCTTGTCGTTAGGAATATCCCTGTCCATGAAGTGTCAGAAGCCCTTTCCCCATACTCCGGCAAAGTCTGTGTAGCGGCATTTAACAGTCCTCAATCTTGCACTTTGTCAGGGGATGCAGATGCCATTGATGGCCTTCAGAAGCATCTAGCTGAGCACTTTAGCACAAGAAGCATATTTCTTCATGTCTTAAATGTTCCAGTTGCATACCACAGCCACATGATGGATCCAATATTGACAGAACTGGCAGCAAATCTGTCAGATTTAAAGAAAGGGAATCCTGAAATTGACTTGATTTCCTCCACAACAGGGAAGGCTGCTTCAGATGGCGATTTTGTCACCGGCAAATACTGGGCCAGACAGGCTCGAGAAGCTGTTTGTTTTGCAGAGGCCATCGTGACGTCAACAAAGGACAAGGACAACATTGCATTTGTAGAAATAGGATCCCAGGGAGAGCTGCAGACATATGTCACTGAAACCTTAGGAGCACACCACAAAGTTTTCAGATTCATGCAAATTGACAGAGAATACATGTCTCTTCTTAATATGGCAAAAGATTTGTTTGAACTGGGATTCAATGTTGATTGGCAGCATTTTTATGAAGGGTATCAAAGTATACCAGCAGCCTTTCCCAGATATCAATTCGAACATAAAAAGCTCAGGTCGCATCAAAACATCAGCCAGCAAACAAGTCATAAAGATAGACACTCAAGTCATCCTTTGATTTTCAGTACAAATAAGGAAAGCTCAGAATTCATCTGTACCATCTCTGAAGCCCTCACTCCATATTTATTTGAGCATAAGAGTCACAATGTTGCTTTAATTGCTGAGGCATTCTTTGTGGAACTAGCTTTGGCTGCTGTGATGACTAGATCAAGACCAAAACTGCCCTTACGTTTTTGCCAAACGAATATAATGTTTACAGAACCATATATTTTAAATGAGAATCCCCATGTCTTGAAGATAGGAATGGAGTCACAAGAAAGACTATCTGAATTCAGGATCCTCTCTGAATCAACCAATGTGGTGTATGCATCAGGCCAGGTTACTAAGTATCCTGAAACACCACTTGAAGAAAAGATGATTTCTTCCAAAGACATTTTTCACAGGTGTAAGTCTGTTATTGGAGAAAGTGAGGTTTATGAAGCTCTGGCACAGCTGGGATTTGAGCACGGTCCTACCTCTAGGCAGCTACGTGACATATTTTACTGTGAAAATCTGAAAGAAGCTATAACAACTTTAAAGGTGAACAGACAAATAGCAGTGGAAATGCATAAGTATTATATCCACCCACTACTCTTGGATTGTTTCTTACAGATGGTGGTGGTGCTGGCTAAAGTCACGAAAAAGAACAAAATAGGCTTCCTTTCCAGCATAAAGAGTCTCATAGTAGGTCAACCTCTGCAAGAGGAAATGATGGTGTATGTAAAGTTAAGCAAGTCTGCTGATAACTGCTTACAGTTTTGTGGATGCTTTCTAGACAAGCATGGATCTGTTTTGGCAGAATTGACAGGTGTTCAATTCACTTTTGTAAAAGAAACTCCAAAGAATGAAAATGAATTTTTGTTTGAAACTAACTGGAAAGAGATCACTTCTGAGCAAACAATGCAAAATCTACCAAAGGCTCCTAGAGTTGTAGTGTTTGCTGATAAATCGGGGATAACACAGCAGCTCAAGAATTACTTACACAGTGAGTCTAGATTTGTCCCTTATCATGAATGGGACAAGATGTTAGTAGGCAAGAGATCTGATGTGAATGCACAGAATAAGATTAATCTAGAGCTGCAAGGATATCAAGATGTTCTGTTCATGTGGGGTATCCAAAAACTGAATGAATCTTTACCAGAAAAAGTGGTGAAATACTCAGTGAGGTGTTGTGAAGCATTTCGCCAGGTTGTTATTGCATTAAGAGAGAAGAAGTCCAATTGCTCCATTACAATAATTACCTATAGGACCTCAGAAGGGAAAGTCGATCACATAAATCCTGGTTTTGCATTGTATGGCATGACTCGAGCTTGCATGTCTGAAGTCCCTGAAATTTCATTTCAGATTATTGACATCAGTTCTACAAACACAATCGATATCTCAGCTTTAGCAGATGTTTTAGTCAAATATAAAGCACAGGATTACCCAGAAATCTGGATCGATGAAGGAAGGATCTACACTTCTGAAATTGGACGCACACAGATTGAAGCCGCTGCCTTCAGTACACCTTCCTACCCACTCCAGGATTCTGAATGGTGCATTCTGTTCACAGCAAATCCATATGATGTGAAGGATCTCTCAGCAAAAGTGACCAGCTCACAGATCCAGCTTGATAAGCACAGTGTTGAGGTTCAAATTCAAAAAATAAGTATCCACTCAGAAGACTATTTTCCTGTTAGTATGTCAAGTTGTATGTTTGGCAAAACCTTGTACTGGAATTCACATACAACAGATACACACAAATTATTAGCACTAGATATTAGTGGTGTTGTAACTGCAACGGGTGCAGAAGTGAAAAAGATAAAAGTAGGGGACCATATTGCTTCATGTTATCCAGTTTCTGCAGCGTCAAGGATGAATATTCCAGAAACCATTTGCTTCAATACCCAAAAATTTCCATTCTTCAGAAACGTGCCCTGCATATCATTCTTCTGGATTGCAAATGTTGTGTTTCATCAAAGGTTGCCGATGCCAAAACATGGTGAACTATTGGGTATTATTTCCATTGAACCAGAGTCAGTTTTGTGCAAAGTGCTTACTTTTATAGCCCAGGAATTAGGATGGAAAACAGTAATTACCAACCATGTGACTGGAGTCTGGCAACGTGTTAATCAATGCTCTGCTCTCATTTTCCTGCCTCCGCTAAATAGAATATTTAAAGAAGCTCTAACTTGTCTTTTCCATCTCAAAGACATTGTACTTGTTTATGGTAACAAACAGCCAGAGTGCTTAAAGAATCTGACTGGAACTGATCATGAAAACATCCAGATCCATACGGTTAATCTTACCCATATTTTTCAAAAAGCATCTCTATTGCGATCTCAGAAGGAGATCTACTGCTGGCTTAAATCAATGAATATGAAACCATTAAAGCAGCTGCCATTTTCCCTTTTTCAGCAAGGAGGTGAGAGGTCAGATAATACGGCATCCTATTTCAACTGCAAAAGTGTCCCAGTTGCAGTGCTGACAAGTGATGAGGTAAACAGTAAGATATCAGACATCAGAATGCTTGAAACAGACAGGCGATTATTTAAGCAGAATGCCATTTATATCATTACAGGTGGACTCACTGGGCTTGGTTTAGAAACTGTAAAATTTGTAGCACAGAATGGAGGAGGTAAAATTGTGATACTTTCACGAAGAAACCCCAGTGCTGAGATGCAAAAGGAGCTAAATGATCTCCAAGATCACTGCAAATGGAGCAGAATAGTTAGCCTGCAGTGCAATGTTATTTCCATGTCTGAGGTTGAGAAGGCCATGAAATCCGTTGGTAAAATTTTCCCAAACTCTTCTTTTAAGGGTATATTTCATTGTGCAATGGTTTTACATGACGGACCTCTTGAAACACTCACCATGTCTCACTTTGAAGAAGTTTTAAATCCAAAGGTAGCAGGGGCAATCAATCTTCATCGTGCCACACAAGGGCAGGAGCTTGACCATTTTGTATGCTACTCCTCTTTTTCGTCATTTCTTGGAAATGCAACTCAATCAAACTATGCAGCTGCCAATTCCTTTCTGGATCTGTTTTGCCATTATCGGAGAAACAGTGGGCTTGCAGGACAATCCATTAATTGGGGTGCTTTAAATCTTGGAATTGTGCAAACTCAGCACCAGAGTCAAAGTAATGCACAACATACTAAGGGTTTAGAGGATCTACAAGTGAATGATATCCACGAGTATCTTAGAAAAACCTTAATTCTAAACAAGACTCAGCCAGCTATAGTAAAACTTGACTTTCAAAGATTGGCCTGTCATTTATTATCTGAAAATCAGTCACTGAAGAGTCGTTTTTATAATCTTGTTTCCAAAGAATTGGGTAGTAATAATCCTGAATTCCCTGAGAGAGTTGCATCCCAGAATCTGCCTCTAGAGGGACCTGTTGATTATGTTGTCTCGCTTCTGAAAACCCTGGTTGACACAATTCCTGGTGATCTATCATTACACACACCACTCTTATCACTAGGAGTTGATTCTGCATTGGCCCCTGTACTACAGAATCGTATCTTTGTGGACAGAAAAGTCAAAATATCTCTTGCAAAATTACTTGATCCTCACTCAACTGTTGCAACTTTAATTTTAAACTTGAAAGAACAGTCCAGCACAGCAGATTACCATGCAGCTGAAGGTACTGATTCTGGAAGCTGGTTGTAGGAACGATTTTCCCTTCTAAGATTGCAAATGAAGAGCACAGCCTAGAAAACTCACAGCAACCCAGTGATTCCATCCATGAAAGCCTTCGACAATACATTCCAAATGAACTTCCCTAGCATTTTGCCAATTATTTCATTTCAGAAATAGTTTGCCATGGAAGACAGGTTGTTAGTTGTAAACAAATCTGTCTACAGGACATGGTCTGCTGATCTTTAATGTGATTGGACAAAAAAAATGTATAGAAATCGATTACCATTATGCTAGTTAAAAAGTCTCTAATTGGACAGATAGATGCTGGGGGCATTATAAAACTAGCTCTAGAGAAGTGGTTCCTAACCTGTGGTCCATGGACCACCAATGGTCCGCAAGAACAAAAATATGGTCCGCGGCCTTACCATTACTACACTGTTGCCTCGAAACCACACAGCAATGAGAGAAACTGGTCTTGCAAAATCCTCTTATAGTGCTGAGGCAACTGGGATGTCAGGAAGGGAGATGCTGACTACTCATGCAAGATTACTACTACCACAGTAGCTCTCAACCTTTGGGTCCCCAGGTGTTTTGGCCTACAACTTCCAGAAACCCCAGCCAGTTTACCTGCTGTTAAGATTTCTGAGAGTTGCAGGCAAAACATCTGGGGATCCACAGGTTGAGAACCACTGTACTACCACATCAGCTGTAGATTATTAAATATGGTTTATTGTGGGTGAGCAGATGGTGACTACTGGATGGCATATGTTCAGTATGAGAAACTAGAGCCAATGTGGTCTATCCAATGCAATTTTCTGAATCAGCACCCCAAATAACCAAACCAAATCTGAAGTTGACAAAAACTGATTCGTAACCCTTTTGGTACTAATGTTGGAGAGTAGTCCCTGATCAAAGTGGTCCCTGTTCAAGTGGTTCCTGGTCAAAAAAGTGGTTGGGAACTATTGCTCTAGAGGTACCATTGTGACCTCAAATGCCAGCCTCTCACATATCAAGATAGCTGTTTTAATAGGTGATAAATGGGTTGCTGGTAAGAAATGGGCTATTCAAATGACAGTAATAATGATGGTGGTATTTCTTATCCTTGTGCTTTTATGTTTTCAAACACTCAAGATTGTAATGCCCATGGCTAATGGTTATTTTCCTTGCATGCTGGTGTTTACTTCACAGAGAAAAGCAGATGATATACAGGCAGTCCCCAAGTTATGAACATGATAGGTTCTGCAGGTTTATTCTTAAAGTGAACTTGTATGCAAGTCAGAACAGGTACATTTTAAAAGTCTAACTGCAGCTAGCAAGATATACACTTTGGCTAGCATAAGGGTTAACACTCCTGTGGTGTTTCTTTTGCTGTCTGTACCTGTGTAGATTTCACTTCACTTTCTGTCCCTTTGATAATTGAATTTTGAAAAATGTGGTTTGTTGCGGAAACAAATATTGGTGAGAAAGTTTCAGTGTAGACACCTTTTCCCCATGATAACTCTTCCAGGAGTGAATTTTTCTCACCTGTCTCACCAGCTGTTCTTAACTATGAGCCATTTGGAAATAGGATGTTTGCAACTCAGGGACTGTCTGTACACGTTCAATCCACATTAAAATATGATGCCATGTCTGCAGTGTAATGTAATGTGCCGCAAGGAGAAAATACACGTGTGTGTATGTGTATGTGTGTGTGTACTTATTTTCTCTTTCAAGTCATTTCTCCCTTCATCTTTTTGTTTAGTTAGGTTGGCTTACCACTCATCAATCAGTGCCCATGTCCTTGGAATTATGGAAACATTCCTGATTTATGTTTTGCTACCTTTATACTCTGTAACAGGCATGGGCAAACTTTGGCCCTCCAGGTGTTTTGGATTTCAACTCCCACAATTCCTAACAGCTTATATGCTGAAGTCCAAAACACCCGGAGGGCCAAAATTTGGCCATACATGCTCTATAACCACACTATTCAGGCTTCACAGGCTGTCCATGCCTTATAGAGCTCCCCCAATCACCTCCAATGGGAAATAAAGTTGCATCAACATTGTACAATTAATGCAGTTTGACTGTGCTGACTCAATACTATGGAATAATGGGAAATATTGTTTTACAAGATCTGTAGCGTTTCCGCCAAATCGTGTTGGTGCTTAACAAACTACAAATTTCAGGATTCCATAGCATTGAGCCAGGACAGATAAAATGATGAGAGACTGAATTAATGTAGATGCAATCCGAGGCTCAGCCAATGCCTCCAAACACTGGGTTAGACCAGCAGCTTCATTCCTCTTCACCACATAAAGGTAAAGGTAGTCCCCTGACATTAAGTCCAGTCATGTCTGACTCTGGGTGTGGTGCTCATCTCCATTTCTAAGCTGAAGAGCCAGCGTTTTCCGTAGACACCTCCAAGGTCATGTGGCCGGCATGACTGCATGGAGTGCCATTACCTTCCCGCCAGAGCGGTACCTATTGATCTACTCACATTTGCATGTTTTCGAACTGCTAGGTTGGCAGAAGCTAGGGCTGACAGCGGAAGCTCACGCTGCTCCCCGGAATCTAACCTGTGACCTTCGATCAACAAGCTCAGCAGCTCAGTGCTTTAACCCACTGCGCCACCGGGGCTCCTCTTCACCACATAGGGCATAGGGCTTACTAAATAATTCTGGGTTCTCCACTTGCTATTGTTCTGGTAACTATATTATATTGTATTAATTATTTATTTACACTATTTACACCTTGCCTTTCTCTACCTTCAAGGGGACTCAAGGCGGCTTACATAGAGGAAATTATTCAATGCCTTAAAAGGTGTACAATTCCAAAATATTAAAAATTAAAATTAAATCAAAATTAATAAATATGAAACATTTAAAAACATTCCGTTCCATTCTATAGCAACAAGATAGCTGTTCAGTAGTTCAACCCCATCCAGATTTTTTAGTTCAAACATGGAGTTTTTTTTAAAGATGATTTATTTTTCAAGTCTCTACCAACATTGCCAAGATACAGTACAAGGGTTTACAAGTGATGAGAACTGGACCGCACCCTCTCCTCCATCACAATTTATTTCCAAGTAATCTTTTCTGATGAGCAAACCATATGAATTCTCGATATTTACTACAAATTGCATTATAAAATCTAATATACTTATAAATAAAAGCTATAGCATATCAAAGAGCCCTGTTTTCCTAGTAAATAGTAATTTTATATATATTAAAATTAAAAGTAGAACAACAAAATAGAAGCATTAACAATAGTTACATCAGACACTCAATATATTTTCAAGATTTGGAAATTCAAAATGAACCCCTTTGTCATTATTTCCTCTGTTGCATTAATCCTTCCCAAGTGGACCCATAGGTAAGTAGAAGGTTTTTCCCCTCATTTTTTTTCATTTACATTAGAAATCAGTAAGAACCGTGTTACCCAAAAGATATTCTTCTTCTTCAGTTCTTTTGTTTGCCATCCTTGCTAGTAGGGTCCCTAAAGTTCATATTTTCCTTGACAGTTTCTATCATAAAATCAATTGAATGTTCTTAATCTCATTACCTGCATACTTTTACACCTATGGTGCAATAAGGGTCTTTGGACCATAATAAAATGTTGTTTTTGTTGTTGTCACAAAAAGAACAATTTGTCAGCAACCATACAGTACTTTTATGGGATAACTATGTCTTATTTCATAGGGAAGCGGTAATCAAAATCTTTGGTTTGATTTATTTCAGACGTTTCTTTTTATACCCTTTAAAAATCCTTCAAATGGCATTGATCCAGATTAAAAAATAGTATGCTACATATATGTATAAAAGCTTCTTTGGTGATAAAAATGCAACATAAGTTGGTTGAAAATATATCAAGTTTCTTCCATCACAACATCACTGATTTTCTAGACATGTCTGACAAATGTGGCATTGAGTGAAGACATGTACCCAATTAAAGGACTGACATCTTCACATTCAATACTGAAAGTGTCTTAGGTTTCAGAAGTAATCGTACTGCATGTTACACATTAAACCACATATGTCAAATGCAAAGTCTACAGGCCAAATCCAGCCATCTATGTCATTTTATGTGGCCTACAAGGCTTTCAGTGCCAAGGCACAATAGTTACATATTACAGGTAAAGGTAAAGTTTTCCCCTGACATTAAGTTTAGTCAAGTCCAACTCGGAGTGGTGGTGCTCATCTCCATTTCTAAGCCGAAGAGCCAGCATTGTCTGTAGACACCTACAAGGTCATGTGGCCAGCATAATTGCATGGAGCGCAGTTACCTTCCTGCCAGAGTGATATCTATTGATCTACTCACATTTGCATGTTTTTGAATTGCCAGGTTGACAGAGGCTAGGGCTAACAGCGGGAGCTCACTCCATTCTCTGGATTCGAACTGCCAACCTTTCGGTCAGCAAGTTCAGCAGCTCAATGGTTTAACCCGCTATGCCACCGGGAGCTCCAGTTACATTTATACAGTCTTGCAATTACAAACAGCCCTTTGAAGGAACCTTAAGGCCAACATGGTCATCAGAGAAAATGAGTTTGGCAAGATATCCAGCATGAAGCTGATAGTGGGTCCTTAATTTAAAAAAAAAACTTAGATTTTTCCCCTGAATACCCTAAATAAGGCTTATTTGGGAACACCCTAAGATAATACTAGTGATATAGCCACTTACTGAACTTCGGTGACTTCCATTAATATTCTTCTCTAGAACAATTTCACAACATTTTGTTAAAGAATTATTTCAGACAGATATTACAAAAGCCCACACTCTAATCCACAATAATGCTGAGAATATCACAGAAAACACATGGAAGATATGTGGTGAGAGAAAATGATCTTGCAGTTCCTCTAAAATTGCAATCTAGAAAAAATAGTTTTAGAAAAATTACATTGCAGAAAAAATATAGCTAAATGACAACATTCATGTTAAAAGTGCATATCCCTTGCAATTAACTGCATCGGGATTGTAAAACATTTAGAGGCATTTTGAATTTTCTTAGTGCAAGAAGTTTTAGCTTGTGTATATGTGTGCATGTGCTGTTAAACCACCTGATGACTTGTGGTGATCCCATATATTTCATAGGGGTTATTAAGCAAAGAATATTCAGGCGTTTTTGACAGATCTTCATTCTTCAGCACCTGTTATTCATTGCTATCCCCTCATCCATGGACTAACTAGGGCTATTCCTGCCTAACTTCCAAGATGAGATAGGATCTGATTGCACATGAGACAGTGGCATTCCTTTTCCATTTGAAGTATGAGACCCTTCCATAGCAGATGGCTGCTTACTAATGGGATACTGTGTCTGGGATGAACTACTGCAAAAGCCAAATAGTGTTAAGAACACAGGAATAAAAATGAGACCATGAGCGGCCCCAAATAAGATTACTAAAAACATGATCTTAAAAAAGGTCCTGAAAATATATGTGGTTGCCATAGAGAGCACAGCTACTCCCAACACTGTGGAAACTGCTCCCTGTAGAACAGGGTAGCCAAGATGGTAGAGAGCATCCACTGCCTTCTCATTCCCACTGGGCTTCTCACTAGAAACAAAGGCATAAGAAATATGAGCAGAAAAATCGACGGAAAACCCAATACAAATCACAAGGTTGATCATAGATATGGAGTCAAGATTCACATTCCAATAGGTCATGAAACCTGCTACACCAACAATAACAGAGGCAATAGCAAATGTGACCCACAAGGAGCAGATGGGATGGGGAATGAGTAATAAGGAAATAAGCAACATAACTCCTGTAGCGATCAGAATATTTTGAATGGTGTTCTGAATTATTACAAGGTACTGATCAAAGTAAATAAAAGCTGGGTGATAAACTATCATTGGTATCTTGCAGTCTTCAGCAAGATCTCTCAGTTCATTTAAGAGGATTTTTTCATCAACTGCAGTAGTAACATTAACTGTCTGTATGAAGAACCGTGATGCTGATACTTCAGTAACATTATAATTAATGTCCCACTCAGAATCTGGATTTGCTTTAAACAATACAGATAAATTGTCAATGAAAACATTGCTGTCATTTATATTTATGGGCATTCGTTGAGCAATGCTTTCATATATCTTCAGCCAAGACTCTGATAATTTTGCATCCACGTAAGATGAATTTTCTAATGCTTCCATGCAGTTCTCTATATCTTTACGAACAGATGGATCCCAATATGCTACACTTTCAGTGACAACAACCATAACCCTTGGACCATAGCCAGAAAAGTACTCCTTTTCCCAGTCGTAATACGGAACGACATAGGAATGGTCACTAGCAAGGTTTCGAAGATAGATTCCCTCTTTAATCTGTATACACCCATAAATGCAACTTCCCAGGTAAATAAGATACAGGATCACTACCACTGCTTTGGTCCAAGACTGTACAAGGAAAGGGCCATAGTACTTTCTAAAAAATCCATTCATGGGATGTTCAGGCTCTGCTTCATTGGACTCATCAAAAGACCCTCCTACACAGCAGATATTATACAGACAGCCCTGAGAATCCTGAGGCTCACGATTGACTTTCATGAAGGTGAGCCAATGTCTGTTGCTTTCTTCTCTTCTACCATTTAGAGCAAGGACAGCCCCAAGGAATGACAGGTTGTAAATGTAGCAGAACACAAAAGCGGTTCCTGTATAGATGCAAAATGACTGAACTGATTGGAAGGAAGTTGCAATTCCAATGTAGAAAGCTAAAACATCAGTAAGTGTTGTGATGGTAATGGAGACAGCTGCCTCTGCGTAAGTATCAGCCATCCGATTTCTGATGCTGTCCTTGACTCTTGTGTGTTGCCAGCAGGACACCAGGATGAACATGTCATCAATACCAACTCCTAAAGAAAGCAGATAAGATTATACATCAATTTCCACAAAGCATATAGATCACGGGTGTCACATGCATTGTCATGAAGGGCCACATCAGCCTTATGGTTGCTTTCAAAGGGTCATCTGTAATTGTAAGACTGTATACATGTAAGTATGTTGCCCTGGCATTGAAAGCTTCACAGGCCACATAAAATGATGTGGCTGGCCAAATTTGTTCTGTGTGCCTTGTGTTTGACATACGCGATACAGATCAAGCAAGAGAAAAACTGTTGTTGGGTTTTTTTCCAAATTATGGCAACTATAAATTTTCTTGGCGCAATTTGTTCAGGAGGGTTTTGTCATTGTCTTCCTCCAGGGCGGACTGTGACATGCTCAAGGTCACTCCATTGATTTATGTGGCAGAGTGGATATGCAGCCTTCTAAACAAGTGATCATTTTCCATGAAAGCTTGTGTTTAAATAAAAAACAGTTAGATTAAAAGGTGCTTCCATATTTGTTTTTCTCTCTCTGCTTCCTTCTTCCTTCTCAAGCAATTGTCTATTTTTTCAGATGGAAATAATAGAAATTTAGTAAGTAATATAGATGTGTTGGCTAGCTTACACCAGAAGGCTGGAAAAATACTCAAAGCAAGTGGGGGAAGTAATCCCGACTAGATACTTCTCTAAAACGAAAGAATAAAGAAATCAAAAGAGAAATCCGGTTGAAAAGTACCATTTTGAGTAGCAACGTTAAAAGGAGGAAAAACCCATGAGAATGAAGCACAGTAAAATAGCTAATATTCTTATTGAAATGGCAGAAGTGGACATTTTTCACTGACTCTTATTGAGGTATACCCATCAAAAGCTTACAGGGTGCATTTAAATGTGTATACAGAGAGCCTTCTCGGTGGTGGCCTCCCAACTCTGGAACTCCCTCCCTAGGGAGATCAGACACGCTCCCACCTTGTCCTCCTTTCATAATCAACTAAAAACCTGGATGTTCTGGTGCGCTTTTGACTAAGCAGCTCACCAGTAACTTTCTTGTCGCTATTTGAAGTCCCGCACTTTACATTGGCATACGTTCTACCTCAACATGTGTTACGACAGTATTTCCTGTCCAGTTTACTGTATTGTTGCACTTTCCTGCACTCCTGTAAAAATGTATTGCACTCATTGAATCTGTACCTCAGCTATGTTTCTTTCAGCCGTATTGTTTTTATATTGCTTTCAATTGTGTTGTTATTTGTTTTATCTGATGTTTTAATTGGTTAAAGTGTTTTACATGTGTGCTTTAATTGTAATCTTGGGTGTGTCCCTTGTAAGCCACCCCGAGTCCCCTAGGGGAGATGGTTGGCAGGGTATAAAAATAAGGTTGTTGTTATTATTATTGTCCCTCCAAATTTTCTGTTTTGACTTTTATGGACTTGATTATTCATAAATTTGATTAAAATGTCTCTAGGAATCTCTTATTTCATTCAGTGTTACTCTTTGGTCAACTTCCTCTAGTCATCCTGGAGTCTAGGAATCTCTAGGTCAGTGGTTCCCAACCTGTGGGTCCCCAGATGTTTTGGCTTTCAACTCCAAAAAATCCTAAGAGTTGGTAAACTGGCTGAGATTTCTGGGAGTTGTAGGCCAAAACACCTGGGGACCCACAGGTTGAGAAGCACTGCTCTAGGTCCTCAAGTACAAATGACCAATCTCCAGCAGAAGTTGACCATAAAGTCAATCTGGAAGACCCAGAAATGCCTAGAGATCATTCTCTGAGGTAAAAAAAAATATATATAGAAAATTCAGGTAAAAAATTATCAATTTTTTAAATTCACATTTTTCACTTTTACAGGGGCGCTAAGCCCTTAATCCTAGCAAATGTGGAGGCTGACAGTAGTTCCTCACTTACCTAGTATAAGGAATGGTGCATTTGCAGCCGTGATGACAAATGGCACCCCACAAAACAGCAGTAATCCAAAGCTGCTGAGCACAGAGAGGCCTGAGGACAGCACTCCAAAAGCTGCGACCCACACTTTTGTTCGTACACAGTCAAACCTGCAAAACAGATTGAGAAAAGTGAAATGAAAGTTTCACAAAGCATTTACATCCAGAGTATCAAAATAGCCAGATATACAACATTTCCAATAACCAAGGAAATGAAAACAGTTATTTTTACAAACGGAAGCTGACATTCTCAGATATTGATCAAGGCTCTCTACACATTCAAACACTGCCTCTAACATTTTTCTCTGTATGTTGAGTGTAGGGCCAACCTTATCATCGGCTGCAAAGAGAGAGGCAAGTAGTCATGAGACATAATGTTAGGAAGACAACCTTGTATATATTATAGTCTACAACAAGCTCAATACAGAACAAGTAGTGTTTCATCTACTTTAGGTCCAACAATTAACTGTGTATTACTTGTTAAATATAAATATCTCACGCTTATTGACTATGAGCTACAGAGAGAAAGTTGGGTAGAATGGGGAGGGGGCTCACACAATCACAATGTAAGAATTTTTTTCTTTCTTCCAACAATTACCTTGAGCATGACATAATTGAAAAGAATATCGTTAAGGTATATGTGATGGAAAAGAAAGGGATCACTTCCTTGCTGTTTTTTTCAAACTCTTGCTGTCTAGATAGCGAAGTAAAATAGGCCACCTGTCCGAATAACAAAAAGAGAGAGAGAGAAGAGAATCACCTGTTAGATATTTTAGCTTACTATTAGATAAGGTCCCAATCCTATGTCCACTTACCATTGCCCTAATGGTTTTATTTCTGAACAGGCTTGTACTATAAACACTAGGGCTCTGCAAAATTTACATTTTCTATTATAAATTGGATCTAATTTGTTAGATTTGTGCATATGATGCGATAACTGAAACGCAGGCATTGCACACGCCAAAAATTTAAGAATAAATTTTTTTACCTGGTATTTTTTTCTAAGTTACATAATTTGTTACTCTTGTTATAGTAACAAAACAGACACAAAACTTTAGAAATTACTCACCATCGCCCCCTAATTTTGTAATGGGTATTGAAACTTTTTTTCATCAAATGCACAGGCCTAATAAATTCATACAGTCAGCTCTCAGCATTTGCTGGAATTAAGGCTGCAAGACCCTTGCAGAAGTGGAAAAAATGTGAATAAAATATAACTGGAGAGAACACTCTCTAGGAGAACCCTAGGAATTCCAGTGTAATTCTAAGTTCAATATCCAACACAGTTTTAACATAAGTCCTGGTTACGCTGCCATATAAAATCCAGACTATCTGTTTTGAACTGGATTATATGGCAGTGTAGACTAATATAATCCAGTTCAGAGAAGATAATCTGGATTTTATACAGCTGTGTAGATGGGGCCACAGAGTCACTTCAAAGGACTTGAGATTTCTTGCGAGAATACAGCAATCAAGTCTGCAAATGATCAAATTTCCACAAGTGAAACCTGCAAATATGGAAGGATCATTGTATTCGGAAAAGTTTAAAGGATATTAAAGTTAATTGATGCAAGAAGAATCTGCAACAAGTTTTGGCATGTCCTGAAAACTTCATTCTAGTCCTTTTCCCCTGGTGTCGTTTTACCTCTGAATGCATAGTTAGGATTCTGTGGCTGTTGAGCTCTTTGTCTGAAGTGTTTGTTTCACTGTTTTATTTTTGTTTTGCCCAACAACGATTCATTCCCATGAATATGCCAACATCTCCCACTTGTTTCTCCAGTGTCCACACTTTGGCTACATAGCCATCAGCACTTTGCATCTAAGCTCACTAATGGGAAATATGATGAACAGAAACTAATAACAATGGTAATAACAATAACAATACATCCTTCCTCTCAAAATTCAAGGTTGCTGGCAAGCTACATAAAAGCATAACAGTTAAAATTACAGCATTACAGGCTGTACCTCTCACGGTAAAGCTCCTTTTTATGCAATCTTTTTAATAGATTAGAAATGTCCACAACATAATAAAATCAAAGCAAGCATGCAGTGATGAAACAGTAAATATTTAATTATTTCCTGGATGTCATTTTTAATTACAGAGGATTAAAAATTAAACAAATATGTGATATGTGTGCGCGCGTGTAGTTCTCTTCTGAATCAATCTTACCAAGAAAACCCTAGGATAGAGTCATTGTAGGTTAGAACCCACAGAACAATAAAGTGAAAATGACCCAAACACAGGCACTAAAAAGAACTTCATTGTATTGCGGCCACCCCCAAACTGGTGTCTTCCAGATGTGTGAAATCTGGTGTCATCTCAGCAGCTGGCGAAGGGCCCTCCCTGCATCCCAACTACCCCTGCCCTGGCATCACAGGGAGAAAATAGGGAACCAATATAGTTCCATCATGCTTAGGCCCAGAAGCATATGAAAGGCCATCCCTCTGTGTTGTGATTTTAATTGTTTTGAAAGTTATTTTATTCAGGGTTTTTAAAAAAATGACTGAGATTTGATGTTGATCCATTTTGAGAAAATTAAGCCCAGACTCTAAAATACAACCTGCTGTGCAGTCTTTTGAAATGAACGCAAGAGAACACTAGTCAACTCTAGATAGGAAATGATTGTGATATCACAATATTGTGGAAATATAGATAGCAAACTCTGTTGTTATAGAAATTTGTTTCAAGCAATATGGGGGAGGGGAATCAGGTTTACTTGGATTGTGGGCAGGGCTTTTGGACAGCTGGTAAATCACCAGCAATGATAAGATCTACCAACCAAAAGGTTGCTAGTTCGAAGCCCAGCTTGGCATGAGCTCCCGACTGTCAGCCCAGCTTACTGTTGAACTAAGCAGTTCGAAAACAGATTGAGCTGTAAGTAGTGAAATTAGGTACCACTAAAACAAGTGGGGAAGGTATTTTACGACACCATAAAAAAGAGGGATGGGGATGGTCGGGGAAGGGGCCCTTTGATGCCACGCATGGAAGGACAGGCGTGGGAAACCCTTTGAGGTATAGAAAGGGCCCCCAAAGGCCATCCAGTCCAACCTCATTTTACAGTAAAGGAAGACACCATCAAAGCCCTCCCGACAGATGGTCAACCATTTGGAAGGGAGTCCCAGAGGCCATCCAGTCCAACCTCCTTTGTCTGTCTGTATGTCCATCCATCCTTCAATCCATCAATCACTCCATCTACATATCTATCTACCTACTACATACCAACCTATCTATGTTCTATCCATCTACCTTCTGTTCCATCTATCAATGTCCCTTCCATCTGTCCCTTCTGTCTATTGCTTCAACTGGAATTCCTCTCTTATCTGAGGGTCACAGCAACGTGTGGCAGGGTATAGCTAGTTATATATATATTAGGCCAGGAGCGACGAGAAACTGAAAGTTGCTTCTGGTGTGAGAGAACTGGCAGTCTACAAGGACATTGGCCAGGGGATGCCCGGATGGTTGATGTTTTATCATCCTTGTGGGAGAATTCTCTCATGTCCCTGCATGGGGAGCTGGAGCTGACAGAGGGAGCTCAACCCGCTCTCCCTGTTGGTCAACAGTCCTGCCGGCACAAGGGTTGAATCCACTGCCCACTGGCGGCTCCCAGTATGATGAGCTCCCAAGGCCCCAAGGCTCCCATGTCCAGGAAAGAATGGGAAGGCAGTGTAAGGACTCCAGTATGATGAGGTCCTTACATTGCCTTCCCATGCTTTCCGGGACATGGGGAGCCTTGGGAACATTGGTTGGTACAACCATTCCCTCCAGTGAGGTCTTCTAGGGAGGTGAGGAGGCAGAGGACCTGAGACAAGGGAAGGATGAGGGAGAAGAGAAGTGATTGGGGAAGGAAGTGGGGCAAAGAGGAGGATTGGAGGAGGAAGAGAGCCAATCCGGAAAGGGAGGAGAGAAGAGGAGTGACTGAAGAAGGGATGGGGGAGAGGGCAGGCAATTGGGGAGGGGAGGAGGGAGAGATGGGAAAGGGAGAGAATGGGGAATTGGGGAAGGGGAGAGTGGGGGGAGATTCCTTCTCTCCCTCTTCCCCATCCCACATCACTTCAGGTGACAACCACCTGGTGGGACCCTTGTCATTCCTGGAGCTGCTGTAACAGGAGAAAGTCGGGAGGCTGTGCAGAGGTCATGAACTGAGTTGGGTACCAGAGGGCAGTTGGGACACCCTCTTACCTCCACAGCAGTGTGATGGACTTTGGTGGTGGAGGATATGAAATTCATCCCAAGACAGATCCTATATGCTCCATGTGGATGGCCCTAGGATGAGGGTTGTGTGTAGATTAGGCATGGGAGCAAACTTTGGCCCCCCAGGTGTTTTGGACTTCAACTCCCGCCATTCGGAGCCTTTCCTTTTCCTTTCCTTTTTGGGAAATCTGAGCTTTTCGAGCTATGTATCTCATCCACTTTGTTTCTAACGATGTTTTAAATCCTTTGTTCCCTCACACAATATTCAACTAGCCAGTTGTCTGGTTTAGCATTGTAAACTGCAATCAAAACAAAGGGAGTAAATTACAAAGGAAAAAAAAGTCAACCCTTGAACATGCCCAGAGAAACAAAAAAGTCATGGGAGGATGGGGAGAAGGAAGTAAGGAAGGAAAGAGACAAGGAAGGATGGAACCAAAGAGCAAAGGAAGCGAGAAAAGAAACAGGTAAAGAAGGAAGAAAGATGAAGGGAAACAAAAAGAGGGAAGGAAGGAGAGAAAGAAAGAAGAAGAGAAAGAGGGAGGGAAGGTTGGCCACAGCAACGCATGGCGGGTACAGCTAGTAAGTAAGTAAGTAAATAAATAAATAAGTAAGTAAGTAAATAAGTAAGTGAATGAATGAATGAATGAATGAATGCCTGGTGTAGAAGCGCCCTTGGGCCTGCCCTGAACCCCACCGCCACTTACCTCCAGGGAGGTGAGCTTCAAGGAGCGGAGAAGCTGTGGGGCGCTGTCGAGGAAGTCGTGGAGCCAGCGCTTGCTCTGCTCCATGGGTCCGGCGTGGTCCTCCTGCAAGAAGTAGAGGAGGCGCAAGGCCTTGGCGGCGCGGACGGGGCGGGAGGGGTGGTCCCCGGGGTGGAGGGCGACGCCTCCCAGGAAGGGTCCCAGCGGGAAGCGGCCCATGAAGAGCGGGAAGGTCAGCTTGGGTAGCAGTGTCTGGATGAGGTCGGGATTCCCTTGCACGGCGCTCAGGAGCGGGTTGGGGCTGGTGCAGTTCCCGCCGGGGCCGCTCCTGGCGCAGACCTCCTCGAAGGAGAACCCTGCGCCCCTCCGCACCGCCGCGTCCAGCGCCAGCAGCTCCGCGAAGGCTTCCGGCGTGAGGATGGAGTCTTTTCCCGGGGCGGCCACGGCGATGATAGCGGCGTAGGAGCCTTCGGTGCTGAGCCTCTGGGCGGAGAAGCGCCGGCTGTCGTCGGTGGGGAAGTCCGTCTGGACCAGGCGGCGCTCGCTCTTAGCGGGCCCCTTGACCGGCGTGAACTGCTCCTCGATGTCGTTGGCTTCGCGGGCCTTGAGGTGCATGAAGCCGGCGCCCAGCCCCGCCGAGAGGGCCAAGGGCAGCAGGAGGAAGGGCCACGGGTGGGAGCCCACACAGGCGCCCAGGGCCCGCAAGGCGCGCGAGAGAGGGCGCTCCACGCAGTCCGTGTGGCACCTCCGGCCCGGCATCGCTCCTCTCTGGCGCGGAGAAGAGAGCTCCGTTACTTTCGGTTCTCGGCTCGGCTTGAGGAATGCTGCGGGAGGATGCGGCTCTATTTTGGGCTCCCAATTGCCGCGCCTCCCTCCCTATCTTCTTTCTGGGCGTGGCTGCCATTTCCGAGCAACCGCCTGGTCGAGCCAGGCTCGGAAAGAGGAGGCGTTGCCATAAGTGCAAGGCGGGGGCGGGTCTTGGTTGAGAGACAGCCAGCGCCCATCCTTTCCCCAGAAGAAGAGTCAGGGGAAATCCCCGCCAGACAAAAGGCCCTTCAGTTATATACGTTTCTCTTCTGCGAACTGCATTTTCTTTTCTTGGGGGAAATTCTAGGAAATCCAAACTGGAGTAGAAGAGACACTGCCTGTTGCACTTGAGCTCTGAACAGGCCTGTAGCGAGGGGGGGGGGGGGGGGGGGTTAGCGGTTCAACAAGTATCTGGCCCCAGCCTGGTTACAGCCTGTGCTGGATGGGGTCGCACTCCCCCTGAAGGCTTGGGTGTGATCCTGGATTCATCGTTGAGCCTGGAGCCCCAGGTTTCAGCGGTGACCAGGGGAGCATTTGCACAGCTAAGGCTCGTGCGCCAGCTGCGCCCGTACCTTGGGAAGTCTGACTTGGCCATGGTAGTCCACACTCTGGTTACATCCTGTTTAGACTACTGCAACGCTCTCTACGTGGGGTTGCCTTTGAAGACGGCCCGGAAGCTTCAATTAGTCCAACGTGCGGCAGCCATGTTACTTACAGGAGCGGGACGCAGGGAGCACACAACCCCCTTGTTGTACCAGCTCCACTGGCTGCCGATTTGCTACCGGGCCCAATTCAAGGTGCTGGCGTTGGCCTATAAAGCCTTAAACGGTTCCGGTCCAAGATACCTATCCGACCACATCTCGACATACGAGCCCACCAGGACTTTGAGATCTTCCGGGGAGGCCCTGCTCTCGATCCCACCTGCTTCACAAGCACGGCTGGCGGGGATGAGAGATAGGGCCTTCTCGGTGGTGGCCCCTCGGCTGTGGAACACCCTTCCCGTGGACATTAGACAGGCCCCTTCCCTGTTGATATTCCGCAGGAAATTAAAAACTTGGTTGTTCAAGAAGGCGTTCGAACAAGAAGTGCAATGATTGGTAATGACTACAGGAATGGAATAACGGATAATGATACTGGATGGTGATTTGGATGATGAGACGACGCTGAATGGTTTTCGTAGTAATGACAATGCTTTGTGTAATGCTTTTGTATAATGTATTTGTATAATGGTGAGAATTGTTTTTATACTGTGTTTGTATTTTGTCCTTCCCATGTTGTACACCGCTGTGAGTCGCCCCTGGGCTGAGAACACCGCTGTGAGTCGCCCCTGGGCTGAGAACAGTGGTATAGAAGCAGAGTAAATAAAATAAAAATAAATAAATCAACCCCCTCCCCCCAAATGTTTCAGATTTTTTTTAAAAAAACCTGGTTTACTCATAAATTTTAACTGGTTAACCCAATCCCCATGCTAAGTCTATGAGATGCAAAATCTTAAGAGTCCCACCAGAACTGCAAGCACTATCTCAAGCAAATATTGACAATTTATTCACACTGTCATTACTTGCAGCAATAGCTGATGTAGTGAAGCAACCAATTTGGGTGTGTGTGTGTGTTGAATGCTCTCATTAAGGAGGCCAGACTTGGTGGAGGTGGTTGACAGGGGCGGAGCTGCAGGCTATTGAAGGCTGCTCTGCCCCCTGCTATGCTCTTTGCTTCAGCTTGAGCTAGGAGGCAGGTTTTGACCCCCCCCCCGTGAAATTTTCACACACACCCCCGAAAATTTCAACCCCTCCCAATTTTTTTTTCTGGCTATGGCCCTGGTTCTGAAACACATTTTCACCACAGACCAGATAATCCAGTAAGTCAAAGTTTATTTACACCAGTTGTACCCATACCTTAAGAAGTCAGACTTGGCCACAGTGGTCCATGCTCTTGTCACATCCCTGTATAGATTACTGCAATGCACTCGGCGTGGGGCTGCCTTTGAAGACTGTTCGGAAGCTTCAATTGGTTCAAGGGATGGCAGACAGGTTGCTCACCAGAGCAACTTGCAAGGAGCACACAACCTCACATTACGCCAACTCCACTGGTTGGCAGTTCAGAGTGCTGGCTTTAGTTTATAAAGACCTAAAGAGTTCCGGCCCTGCATACCTGCTTGAGCGTATCTCTATGAGCCACTTCAGAGACTAAGATCTTCTGCAAAACTAACAAAATGAAGTTCCAACAGACCTCACAACCTCTGAGGATGCCTGCCATAGATGCAGGTGAAACATCTGGAGAGAATGCCTCTAGAACATGACCATATAGCCTGAAAAAAACCTACAACAACCCAGTGATTCCGGCCATGAAAGCCTTTGACAATAAATTTAACAAAATGAAGTTCAAGTGACAAATGCAATATACTCCACTTAGGCAGAAAAAATGAAATGCAAAGATACAGAATGGGGGACGCCTGGCTCGAGAGCAGTATGTGTGACAAAGATCTTGGAGTCCTCGTGGACAAGAAGTTAAGCCAACAATGTCATGCGGCAGCAAAAAAAGCCAACAGGATTTTGGTCTGCATCAATAGGAGTCTAGTGTCTAGATCCAGGGAAGTCATGCTACCCCGCTATTCTGCCTTGGTTAGACCACATCTGGAATATTGTGTCCAATTCTGGGCACCACAACCTGGCAAAACGGCACTACCTAGAAGAATCCACCTTGTGCGACTGTGGAGCAGAAAAAACAACTCTGCACGTGTGTGCTTGTCCACAATGTCCTGCCTCATGTACAGAGGAAGAATTGTTTAAAAGCTGTTGCTGGTTTTGGTCAAAAATTATTTAGCTGCTTGTGCTCCTTCTATTTTAATCAGTTTTATATTTATGTTTGCAATGCTTTTCATATGAAATAAATAACAAGCTCTTTAGCTTTCTCTGCTAAATAGTGTAAGTGTAACTATAAACTACAAATCCCATAATTCCATAGCATTGAGTGGTTAAAGAGGTTTCAAGCTGCATTAATTCTATTGTGTAGAGCCAGTCTAGGTGACAAACCCAATAGTGGCAGGTGAAACACTGTCTCTAGTCTCAAACAGCTGTGCTTTCTCTAGTTGGGCCAGTTGTGGTCACAGTAGTTGAGCAATTTCATGAAAACAGGAACTGAGCATAGCAAAAGGAGGGGTTGAAATGACTTCTGTGCAGAGGCTGGTTTTTCTTTTGTTGTTTCTGGTTCTCCCTCTCTTCCCTCCCTACTCTCACATAATGCTCTTTTTTTAAAGGGAAGCTTCAGGAAAACCCAAATGACACACCACAGATCCTACATGCTAAAACCTGGGTTTAAAGCGATTAGTATTGTCATTATTTTTATCCAAAAGAGGGGCCATCTTTGCTGGGAAATTCCATTTCCTTCCTGGAAGCTGGGTTTAGAAACAAAGGCCGCCCCAGATGTTTGTAAGTAATAACAAAATTGGAATGCTACAATTTGGCACATGTTTGAGAAACTGGAAGGCCTTTCCAACACAACGAGACTTGCAGATCCACACCCCACAATTATAGTACTCTGATGCCAGCTGAATTTCCCTAACCCCACAATCTAAAGCAGCATTTCTCAACCTGGGGGTCAGGACCCCCTGAGGGGTCATGAGGGGTGTCAGAAGGGTTGCCAAAGACCATAAGAAAACACAGTTTTTTCTGTTGGTCATGGGGTTCTATGTGAGAGGTTTGGCCCAATTATATCATTGGTGGGGTTCAGAATGCTCTTGATTGTAGGTGAACTATAAATCCCAGCAACTACAACTCCAAAATGTCAAGTGTTCACCAGTGTTCACATCCACCAGTGTTCACATTTGAGCATATTGAGTATTCGTGCCAAGTTTGGTCCAGATCCATCATTGTTTTAGTCCACAGTACTCTCTGGATGTAGGTGAACTACTACTCCAAAACTCAAGGTTGGTGCTCACCAAACCCTTCCAGTATTTTCTGTTGTTCGTGGGAATTCTGTATGCCAAGTTTGGTTCAATTCCATTGTTGGTGGAGTTCAAAATGCACCTTGATTGTAGGTTAACTATAAATCCCATCAACTACAACTCCCAAATGACAAACCCCTCCCCAACCCCACCAGTATTCAAATGTGGGCATGTTGGGTATTTGTGCCCAATTTGGTCCAGTGAATGAAAATACATCAGTTATTTACATCACAATTCATAACAGTGGTAAAATTACAGTTATGAAGTAGCAACACAAATAATTTTATGGTTGGAGATCACCTGACACGGACCCTGCTACATGATCTTGGAGGTGTCTACGGACAATGCTGGCTCTTTGGCTTAGAAATGGAGATGTACACCACCCCCCAGAATCGGACACATCTAGACTTAATGTCATGGGAAGCCTTTACCTTAACTAAGTGGTTTGATTAATTTTTTAAAAATTATTCCACCCACATATTATAGACCACACTGCAACCAGGTTGTCTTTAAATTGTTTTATATTTATTATGAATTTTTAAATTGTTTTGGAAATTACCTTGGGCTTTGCTTTGGGAAAAAGGCATACAAAATGCAATGCATAAAGCAAACAGACAAATAAACAATAAATAAATAAATAAATACATACATACATAAGAATTCTGATTTCTCAAACACACACCTACTTTGCTCAAGTTGGCATCACCAGCTGCCACAACTACGACCAAACTGCATTTCTTTTCTGTGTCACATCCTCTTTCCACAAATGCATTTGCTGGCTGTGATGATTTCCAGCCGTGAATATAATTAGTGGTGTTTGTGGTTTATTTTTCCACACTGACAGGAGGCAACTGCATAATGTTTGCATCTACAATATGAGGTCTTTCAACATTTTATGACTTGGTGGTGATTCTAACTTTCGTAGCTCTCATTTACAAACCAGTACAAAAACCAAAAAAGGTTAAAAACACAGGAATAAAAATGAGACCATGAATCGCCCCAAATATGATAACCAGAGACATTATCTTAAAAAATGTTCTGAAGATGTATGTGCGTGACAGAGAGAGAACAAGCACTCCCACAAGGGTGGAAGCAGCTCCCTGCACAATTGGATAACCAAGGAGGTATAGAGCGTCTACTGCCTTATCATTTACGTTGGGTTTCTCACTGGCAACAAAGGAGTAAGAAATATGAGCAGAAAAATCGACAGAAAACCCAATGCAAATCACAAGGTTGATCATAGATATGGAGTCAAGATTGACATTCCAAATAGCCATGAAGCCAGTCACACCAACAATAACAGAAGCAATAGCAAAAGTTACCCACAAACAGCAGAGCGGATTGGGAATGAGTAGCAAGGAAACTATTAACATGACACCGGTAGCAATCAGAACATTTTGAATGGTGTTTGGAACTATTACAAGGTACTGATCAAAGTAAATAAAAGCTGGATGGTAAACCATCAGTGCTATCTTGCAGTTTGCAGCAAGGCCTCTCAATTCATTTAAGAGATGTTTCTCATGAACTGCATCGGTAATATTGACTGTCTGTATGAAGAACCGCGAAGCAAATATTTCTGTAGTACTCGAATTAATGTCCCACTCAGAGTCTGGACTTACTGTAAACAGGTCAGATAGACTACCAATGAATATGGTATGGTCATTTATATTTATGGACATGCGTTTAGAAACAGATTCATAAGTTCTCAGCCACGACTCTGATAAAGTTTTGTCTATGTCAGATGAGCTTTCTAAAGTTTCCATGCACTTCTCGATATCTGTGCGTACGGATGGATTCCAATATTCTACACTTTCAGTAACAACAACCATAACCCTTGGACCATATTCAGAAAAATATTCCTCATTCCAGTCATAATACTGAACAACGTAAGAATAGTCTACAGCTAAATTTCGCACATTTATACCTTCTATGACTCGAGTACACCCATAAAAACTACCGCCCATGTACATGAGATACAGGAGAACCACTACTACCTTTGTCCAGGTGTGCATAAGAAAGGGTCCATAATGGTATCTGAAGAACTCATTCATGGGATGTTCAAACTCTGTTCCTGTGGTCTCATCAAAAGATCCTCCAACGCAGCATATATTATATAGAACGCCCTGAGAATCCTGATGCTCACGATTAACTTTCATAAAGGTGAGCCAATGCCTGTTGCTTTCTTCTCTTCTACCGTTTAGAGCAAGAACAGCCCCAAGGAATGTCAGGTTGTAAATGTAGCAGAACACAAAAGCGGTTCCTGTATAGATGCAAAATGACTGAACTGATGGGAAGGGACTTCCAATTCCTATATAGAAGGCTAAAACATCAGTAAGTGTTGTGATAGTAACGGACACAGATGCTTCCGCATAGGTGTCAGCCATCCGATCTTTAATGCTTTTTTCCATTTTGGTGTGTTGCCAACAGGACACCAGGATGAACATGTCATCTACACCAACACCTGGACAAATGGTAGAGATATTATGTGTCACTTTCCACATGCCAGATGAGACAGAGGAACAAAACCAGTAATCAAGAATACAGAAGACAATGGTGCATCGAGTACAAGAGCTGGTGGGAACAACAGCAATGCTGGAAGAACATTTTGGAGAAACAGAGAAAAAAGAGAACACCCAGTGCCCTTATTCACATCAGTGGAAGCAAAAGCTAGACTTGGGATTTGGTGGCTTAGAGAAAGGAACAGATGAAAATACATATAAATGGAGGGTTAGCACTTTGGCAAGTTTCATAGGTGGAGGAGAGGTGGACCTGGAGGGGGATATGGATCAAGTGTATGGAGATACATCTTTACATCTTATAGAGAGACTATATGTACCAGACTCAGTAAGGAAGGCCCGGGAGTTTTGCAGAAGAATACAGTTGTCTCTCCACATTTGCAAGTTTAACTTTTGCAAATGTAGTTATTAATTATTAATACTTATTATTAATTCTATTACTTCAGCAGAAGTTGACCATAATGTTGCACTGGGGGACATAGCAATTTCTAGACAGACCACTTCTTGAAATATTTGTAGATCTTCCGTTGAGGCTCTTTGGTCAACGTCTAGTGGAGTCTGATCAAGGACCTCATTATATGGAAGTTTCTTTTTGTTTCTACCCGTTTCTACACACTTCAAAGACGGAGCCTATCAAACAACGCTTCTGGTGATTGCTTGTTGGACTCCATCTCCACAGAGTGTAGAAACATTTGGAAAATGGAAATCTCCAGAACTTTTTGGAGATTTTATGATATTTGGAAGTCACCACATTTTGAAAAACGATGCCATAACCTCTTGGTAAAATCGTCACCTGTTAGTCATAACTTTTTAGGAAAATTGCATTCATGCAGACAAAGATACAGAATTTCAGACGTGTTCCTTTTAGTTGCCCAAAAAAATCTGCTCTCCCTTAAAATATATTTGTCTTTAAATCATGCTCTCAAGAGAGAAAAATAAGCAGACTTCTTTAAAAGAAATATAGTTGGTTTACTCATAAACTTCATGTATTCAGCATACAGGTACTTTGCATATCAATCCAGTTACAAGTAGATTTGAAGTAGGTTCTCTGTATTGGTAATGCAAGGCATCTTTTTCATAACCAACAGTCCATAATCTGAAGCATCTCTCTGTTCTGAGAGTCTAATAGAGCCTCTACAGTCTGTTTTAACTAACTTCTAAATTGTATTGGTTTTACTGAAGTCTCTAAGCAAACAGTTCCTACTGAATTCTAAAGTGTTTCTAAAATGGAGTCAGAGTCCTAAACAAACCTAGTTCTGATCACATGGTCTGCAGCCCCTCCTACAACAATGCGTTAAAGTAAAATTGCAAACTACTATAGACATATAGAATACAGTAAACAATTATATGTAAAATAAATAACTAGTGGCAGCTTGAGAATATTGCTATTTCACCTGTGAACTTGACCTTGCCCCCTTCAATTTTACCTTTGCAATGCACACCAGGCATGAAAATGGTAGCGGACACTGCTTGGCACCTGGAGTGACAATATCATGCCGCTCGTCAGCTTAGAAATGGAGATGAGCACCACCCTCCAGAGTCGGACACGACTAGACTTAATGTCAAGGGGAAACCTTTACTTTTTATATATAATTATTTTATTAGACTGAACTTGAAAAAAAAAACATAGATCAACCCAGAATTCCCTTCACAGCAAAAGGAATGTATAGATGGAGAAAAGAAGAAGTTCAATTTTGTGCATAAGCATAGATAAGGAAACCCCACAAGAAATATATATACTTGCTCACTTACCCAATATAAGGAATGGTGAGTTTGCAGCTGTGATAACAAATGGCACGCCACAAAACATCAGCAATCCAAAGCTACTGATGACAGATAAGCCTACTGACAGTACCCCAAAAGCTGCCACCCACACTTTGCTTCTCACACAGTCCATCCTATAAAATAGATTAAGAAAAACCAAATTGGATTGTGAGTTTCATGGTCCCTACCAAACTGTATTGGCTGCAGCATTGGTCAATATTTGAGTTACATTCTCCATACCCATAAGGGAAAAAATGCAATTCATTTTTGAAACAAGCCCAGGCAGTCCCCCAGTTGTATCAAAACTTCTTAAGATTTAAACATTGCAACAAGCTATATGCGGGACTTCATGATTCAGATCAGAACTGGGATTTATAGACTGAAAACTTACAGAATATCTCAGTTAGAAGAGACACATTAATTAATGGTATTAACACTAGTGCTGACATACTATTCAGTAAATGACTGTTGGGCTTATCTAGATGGGACAACCAACAGGATTAACTCCCAAAATTACATAAACACACATATTTTTGTATATTGGTTACAATCTTGGAAATATAAGTCCCCCTGCAATTCAAGTGCTACATACTTTATATCAGGACTGCACTCAAAATGCAGTTTCCACTTGTTTTCTACAGAGGTTTAGCAATATGTTTTGGAACCCTGGGTAATCACCATGCCTGTCTTTTCAGCAATATGCATAAGGAGAGTCCGAAAACCCAAGTAGCTTAATGGCCTATATTCTATCAGTTCTTGATCTACGTCAGGGGTAGAAAGCTAGTGGATCTTGCTTGATCAACTCCAAGCCACTTTCAAATACTTTAGATTACCACAGGGATATCCTCACAACAATATATTGTTGCTGGGGAAATCCATGTCCCATCTGGCCTCTGTGGGGACTGCACAGAGAAATCAGGGGGAAGAGGAGAATTCAAGGAAAAGGGTGTCGGATGATGTCATGGGCTCTACTAATGTAAAAGTATAGGGATTTCTGGGTTGCTGTTAGTTTTTCAGGCTGTACGGCCATGTTCCAGAAGCATTCTCTTTTGATGTTCCTCCCCCCCTTCCTGACAACATGGCAACCTGGTCAGTTCTTATTTTATTTTAAGGCTTTGTGTGTGTGTGTGTGTGGGAGCTGGGTGGCGGTGGCGGCTCCATTCCAGTGTGGCAATTACTGCACTGGAAAGAGGAAAAGCTCTGGGAAAGCTCATTTCTTTTGAGTACCTGTGGGGGCTTAAACCCACTTTGGAGCAGGTTTAAGCCCAGTGTGGAAGTGCCCTTAGATTAGTCCTCCAGGTGGGTTTTAAATTACCTTTGATGAATAAATCCCATTCATTTATATGGGTCTACTTTAGACAGGACCAATTAACCCCCAGCTTTTTGCTATCTCGATTTTGCTCGTCCAGCCTTTCCTAGAGAACAGTGGTTCCCAACCTAATTTTGACCAGGGACCATTTGACCAGGGACCCCTTTCCAACATTAGTACCAAAAGGGTTATGAATCAGTTTTTGGTCAACTTTGTCGGTTTGTTTATTTGGGGTGGTGATTCAGAAAATTGCATTGGATAGACCACATGTGCTTGCCCATTTAATAATCTAGAGCTGATGTGATCTATCCAGTGCAATTTTCTGAATCACCACCCCAAATAACTCCAGGAACAGGCCTAAAAATGAAGGTGCCAAGGCATCCCCACTTCCAGACACCACATGGAACAGCTCCGCTCAGGGGGAGGGAGGAGGAGGAGAAGCAGCAGTCAGGAGGCTTGTTGTCACGCCTTTTGTGGATAGTCTTATAGTGCTGAGGCGACATCCCTGTTGCCTCAGCACTATAAGAGGGTTTTGCGAGGCCAGTTGCTCTTGTTGCAACGGTGTAGTAACAGTGAGGCTACAGACCATATTTTAGTTCTTGGGGACCACTGGTGGTCCATGGACCACAGGTTGGGAACCAGTGCCCTAGAGTGTCTAGCTACATAATAAAGGGAAAAGTCAATGTCTCCCTCCTCCCAAGACAAGGGGGAACACATTACCTTGAACACAACACAATTGAAAAGAATATTGTTAAAAAATATGTGATTGAGACAAGTGGGATCACATCCTTGGAGATTTTTTCAAATTCTTCCTGTCTGGACACTGAAGTAAAATACGCTACCTGTCAGGTTGGGGGTGAAAACAAGAGGAAGAAAATAAAGAATTAAATATGTTTTCTTTCTTAAGGGAAGTCATAATACTAACATTAATAAGAGTAACAACAACAACAACAACAACAACAACAACAACAAAGAGGATGGAATTATACTAAGAAAGTCAAAGAAGGTTAAGGCAAAAGGGAGGGAGGAATTGGAGGACTTAAAAGAAAGTTGAAATTCTCTGCCAGTCAAAACAGCAGCACGGCAGGGATTTTATATAGGAAATTGAGGAGATGAAAGTGGGGAAAAGGTTCAAGAAACAGGACTTTATTACCTAGCGAGAAGGGAGGGAGAGCGCAGGAAGACAGGGGGAAATTGTTGTGGAGAAATGGAATGAAGATAGATAAGAGGCACCGAGAGAAAAGGACAAAGGAGGCAGAGAGGTGTGGATGGAAGGAGGGAGCTTGCATGCACGTGTTTTAGAAACTTTAAGAACCTGTAGTATAAAAGGCTGAGTTGCATCTCAACCTCATGGCACTTATTTTCCCTGTTGCACACCCAATAGCTTTGCTCTGGCCAAAATAACTCGGCTGCATTTTAATCTCCTTGCCTCTAGTGTCAGACTGAAACAGAGATACTAGGGATTTGGAGCAGCACCTAACCTCAACAATAATGTTATTTGTTACTTACTGAACAGGGTACCCCAAATCATGTAGGGCTTTAAAAGTCATATCCACACTTGGTACTTTGCCTAGAAACTAATTGGCAGCCAATGGAGTGATTTTAGTATAGACACAACATACTCCCTCCTAGATGTTCCCAACCAATCCGGCTGATCTGTTTTGAACTAACTGGAGTTTCCAAACTTGGTACAGAGGAAACCCAATATACAGCACATTGCCTATGTCTAACCTTGGGCCGATAAGTCATTGCACTACTGCTTTTAGATCTTCCAATTCTAGGAAGGGGCAGAACTGAAGTCCACAATAAGCACTGCTGACCATCTCATCTACCTGGACCAACATTTGGAGATACAGATTAAAAGAACTGGAAATTCTGGTGGCCTGTGTGATGAGGTTGAAAGGCTGTTGGGTTGCAATTCCCATTATTCCCCATCTGCATGGCAGATAATCACAAGTGAGGGGAGTTGTCCTTCTAAGGCAGCGTTTCTTAACCTGGGGAATTGGACCCCTGGAGGGGGGCGTCATGAGGGGAGAGCACAGGAGGCTGGAGGGAGGCTTGCGCCAGCAAGTTGCAGGGGTTCTGTGTGTGGTTCAGTTTCATCGTTGGTGGAGTTCAGAATGTTCTCTGATTGTAGATGAACTATAAATCCCAACAACTTCAATTCCCAAATGACAAAATCAATCCCCTCCAACCCCACTAGTATTCAAATTTGGGTGTATCGGGTATTTGTGCCAAATTTGGTCCAGTTAATGAAAATACACCTGCATATCAGATAGTTACATTATGATTCACAACAGTTGCAAAACTACAGCTATGAAGTCACAACAAGAATAATTTGATGATTGAGGGTCACCACAAAAGTGGCAGACTCAAACCCAGAACCTCAGCCAATGGCTGATACGAAATGAGAGACTCCCCCCTGGGCACACAGAGGACTGGGTGACTTGGAAGGCGCTGAACAGACTGTGCTCTGGCACCACAAGATGCAGAGCCAACCTTCAGAAATGGGGCTACAAAGTGGAATCCACGACATGTGAGGACATGCGGAGAGGAGCAAACCACTGACCACCTGCTGCCATGCAACCTGAGCCCTGCCACATGCACAATGGAGGACCTTCTTGCAGCAACACCAGAAGCACTCCAAGTGGCCAGATACTGGTCAAAGGACATTTAATCAACTACCAAACTCACACATTTTGTATTTTCTCTGTTTGTTTGCTTTGTTCTGTTAGAAATGTAATATAATTGACTGGCTGCCCTGACACGAGAAATAAAATAAATAAATAACCACAACATGAGGAGCTGTGATGATGGGGTCGGGGCATGAGGAAGGTTGAGAAGCTGGCCCTCTCCCTCCATGCCCTCTCCCTCCATGGTTTCAAGGCCCAGGGAGGGTGAGGTGGTGTTAGGGGCGCCCACTGACCCGGATGGAGGTGAGCTGCAAGGAGTAGAGGAGCTGTGGGGCACTGTCGAGGAAGTCGTGGAGCCAGCGCTGGCTCTGCTCCATGGGTCCGGCGTGGTCCTCCTGGAGGAAGTAGAGGAGGCGCAGGGCCTTGGCGGCGCGGACGGGGCGGGAGGGGTGGTCCCCGGGGTCGAGGGCGACGCCACCCAGGAAGGGTCCCAGCGGGAAGCGGCCCATGAAGAGCGGGAAAGTTAGGGTGGGCAGCAGCGTCTGGATGCGGGCGGGATTCCCTTGCACGGCGCTCAGGAGCGGGTTGGGGCTGGTGCAGTCCACGCTGGGGCCGCTCCTGGCGCAGACCTCCTCGAAGGAGAACCCCGCGCTACTCCGCAGCGCCCGCACCGCCCCGTCCAGCGCCAGTAGCTCCGCGAAGGCTTCCCGCGTGAGGATGGAGTCCTTTCCCGGGGCGGCCACGGCGATGATAGCGGCGTAGGAGCCTTCGGTGCTGAGCCTCTGGGCGGAGAAGCGCCGGCTGTCGTCGGTGGGGAAGTGCTTCTGGACCAGGCGGCGCTCGCTCTTGGCGGGGCCCCTGACCGGCGTGTACTGCTCCTCGATGTCGTTGGCTTCGCGGGCCTTGAGGTACATGAAGCCCGAGCCCAAGGAGGCCGCCACCACCATGGGCAGCAGGAGGAAGGGCCACGGGTAGGAGCCCACGCAGGCGCCCAGGGCCCGCAAGGCGCGTGAGAGAGGCCGCTCCAGGCAGTCCGTGTGGCACTTCTGGCCCGGCATCGCGCTCTCCGAGGGAAGGAAGGCAAGCAGGAAAGAAGGAAGGAAAGAAGGAAGGGGCTCCCGGAGACAGTTGGCCCCTCAACCGCCCCTCCCTCGCCTTGGAAGCATTCCACCGGAGGACCAGAACGTCCGCGTCCAGGACCTTTCTACACTTACTCATCACACGAAGCAAAGAATCCACTGAAAATCCGGTTGCTGCCTCCTGCAGAATTCCCGAGGTTTGTAGTTTAGGGAGGAGCCTTTAACAGCCTCCCTAAACTACAAACCCCAGAATTCTGCAGGAGGCAAAAACAGGGTTTTCAGTGGATTCATTCCCTGGTGTGATGAAGTGTACAGGCAGTCTCCGAGTTACAAACATCCGACTGACAATCAGCTTGAAAGAAAGTAAGGGCACACACACATACACAGACACATATATTTCTCCCTCGAGGCACATGCGATTCATGACATTGCACTGCAGACAAGGCATCATGTTTTCATGTGGATTGAGCATGGGCAAACATCTGAGTGACAAATTATGAACCTATATTATGTATAGGCCCGGGTGCTGAATGTGGCCCCTTGGGCTCTTTTTTCAGCCCCCCCCCCTCACCATCCTATCCTATCCTTCCTTCCTTCTTTTCCTTCCTTCCTCATTCCCTCCCTCCCTTTTTTACCTCCTTCTTTCTCCTTCCCTTCTTCCCCCTCTCCCTTTCTCCTTCCTTCTCTCTCTCTCCCCCCCCCCCCCTTTTGCCTTTCCTTCCTTCTCACTTCCCTTCCTCCATTCCTGTGTTTCTCAACCTGGGGATCAGGATCCCTGGGGGGGGGGGGGGGGAGAGAAGAGAGGGATCGTCAAAGACCATCAGAAAACACAGTATTTTCCTTTGGTCATGACCGGAAAATTCCGTGGGTCGGGGTGAGCTCCCACAGTTTGTCCTAGCTCCTGCCAACCTAGCAGTTAGAAAATATGTAATGTGGATAGATCAATAGGTGGGAAGATAAAAGACACCCATGCAGCCATGCCGGAAAAACATGCTCAGGAGGGTCTACGGACAACAAGCTCCTTGGCATGGAAAAACGGAACAAGAGCACCTCCCCATGGCCAGAGTTGAGCATTACCTCCAGACACTAGAGATGGAAAAGGGAAACCTTTGCCTTTGTGTATTGTATGTCATTGTTCACTATATAAGAAGGCATTTAATGTTTGTCTATATATGTGCATACTGTAATCCGCTCTGAGTCCCCTCGGGAAGATAGAGCAGAATAATAATAATAATAATAATAATAATAATAATAATGTGATACATAAGAAGATTAGTACACAGCAAACAAGATCACTATGCTGGCTTTTGTATTTGATTACATGTCAGAAACTTCCTAAGTGTTTAGGATTGTGTGATGTATAGGCGAATAATGTGTGCAGAGCCAAGTAGGGTGCCCTTTTGCAGCTGACAGATGGTAATTTTGTCAACAATAGTAGTGACAGTGAGTCACCCGGGAAAATTCCTGCCTTGATGTTAACAGTTCCATAGCTTTCATTGTCCACAAACAACTTAGTTTTCCATTGTTTCATTGCATTTCAGTGAACTTGCTAATATTTTCACAAACCCCAATGACATCCAGACATTTGATGATCCAATTATGTGGCAGTGAGTCAAATGCTTCTTTGTCTTCTTCTTCCTCTTCTTCTGGATTACTTCATTGGCAGTATGATAGACAAGATGACTCTTGGGATACTTTCCATCTATACAGCTTTATAATTCTATGAATTGCATATGGTAGTCTGACACAGTGTGCTGTGCAGTTGGGGTTGGATTGTGTTTGTCCCCATGACAAAGGAAAGCAGTTTGGATCCTTTGAAAATAGTTGTGATTCACACAGAAGGATTCGTCCGAGAGAGAAGAAAACATATCACAGAAATCAAATAAATATATGCTGTTTATTATGCACCCCTCCTATTGACAACAATTCAGAAAGGACTGTAGTAATGATACAGCATGGATCAATATAGCTAAATGACACACACTAAAGCCAAATATAATATATCTGCAGAGTTAAAAGAAAGCCTAACTCCACCTTGAGATGAAACACCAGGCAGAGCTCTCATTTTTCTGGTCAGTCGTGTTTTTAAGTGTTAGCCAGTGATGCTTGTGTATATACGCTGAGTACCTCATACTCTCCTCTGAAAAGGTGGGATGAAACAAAAACTAAACTAAATAAATGAATAAACTGAGGAGGATAATTTAATTTAATACTCACACAAGATATATGCAAATCAGTCCTCTTGACACTGCAAGGGCATTGCTTACTCAAAGATATTTTAGATTTAAACATTTGAAGCTATGAATCTTGCCGAATATTTACTTCTGATAAATCCTACTTCGATGGTCTCATCTCATTTATAGATGAAAGGAACTTTGAACTGGGGTAGTGCATAACATAGACTTCCCTTGTTAAAACATAAGAGCCCTGTCTCCTTCCAAGATGAGTCCATTTCCTTTGACATTTAGATCTGGACTTGATTTGCCATATACTGCGTATTCTCAGATATTCATTCCATTGAAATCAAAAGGAATTATTCCTGGCAGATATGTTAACAAAGAACTACAGCCTAAGAAGGACAATTCTGAGAAACAACGATAATACAGAACTTTTGTCAGTTAAGGAACTGGATGTAAGTTATTTCGTGTTCACAAGATGTTCACCAAATATCTTATGCAGAAGGTAGAAACAATTTATGGATTTAGCACATCACTTGCCCATCTTTTTCTTCCATATTTATGTTATGACTGGCATGACTCTGAACTGTGAGCAGCATCCAAGACTCTAATACAGGAAGGTTAATGAATCGTCACAGTGATGTATAGATTGTTAAGTAGAATGGCTCCAAATAAATCCCATCATCTCATTCTATATTAATTTAGGGGTGTACCACATTGTACATGAATCCTTGTGGCATGTCATAATGTACAAACATGTAGTGATCTTCCCAACAAACCACAAATCATTTATTATAAGTATTATGCTCTACTGAAAATAGGTATTCTTTGCTAAGGAGCAGTTCTTGTGCTACAGAAGAAATCCTAGTGAGATGCCTTCCTCGTTCATTAAAAAGCCACATGATCATAAGGCCTTGCATTTACGGCAGCTGTTATTGATTTTTTTCATATTAGCGGTAGCCTCATTTCTAGTGTTTTGATCTAAAAATATGGCACTCCTTAACACGGGGACTTTTGACATCATTGTTTTTGATGCCGTCTGTTTAACAATTAGGCACAGCTTCTAAAGAAAGTTAAGAAAACAGGAATAAAAAGGAGACCATGAGCAAGCCCAAACATAATCACTAGAAATATTATCTTAAAACAGATTCTGAAGACAATTGTGTTTGCCAATGCTAGTACAAAGACTCCCACAAGGGTGGATAAAGCTGCCTGTATTATAGGATAACCAAGTCGATACAGGGCATCCACTGCCTTCTCATTCACTTGGAGTTTCTCGCTGGAAACAAAAGCATAAGAAATATGTGCTGAGTAATCTACGGAAAATCCTATGGAGATAACAAGGTTGATCATAGATATGGAGTCAAGATTAATGTTCCAGTAGAACATGTAACCAGACACACCGACAATAACAGATACAATTGCAAACGTTACCCATAAACAGCAGAAAGGATTGGGAATCAGCAATAAGGAAACCACTAACATGGCACCAGTTGCAATCAGAACATTTTGAATGGTGTTTTCAATTATCACAAGAAATTGATCATATAATATAAAAGCTGGATGATAAACTATCATTGGAATCTTGCAGTCTTCAACAATGCCTCTTAGTTCAATTAGGAGATTTTTCTCATCCACTGCAGTCCTAACATTGACTGTTTGGATGAAAAACCGTGAAGCTGATATTTCAGTAGTAGTAAAATTAACATCCCACTCATATTCAGGATTTAATCCAAACAGGGTAGCTAGATTTCCAATGAAATCATTGCGATTGTTTATATTTAGAGATATTGTCGAAGTGACCATTTCATAAATCCTGAGCCATGACTCTGATAAATTCCCCTCTATGACGGATGAATTTTCTAGTTTCTTCATGCAGGACTCAATATCATTACGAACAGATGGATCCCAATATGCTACACTTTCGGTAACAATAACCATAATCCTTGGACCATACTTGGAAAAGTATTCCTCTTCAAAGTCATAATATGGAATGATGTATGAATTATCAACAGCTACATGTCGAAGATCCATACCTTCTTCTACTTGAATACACCCATAAACACTACTCCCTATGTAAAGAAAATACAAGATTGCTACAAACGCCTTGGCCCAATTGTTCATGAAGAAAGGCCCATAATAACTTCTAAAGAATTCATTCATAGGGGGTTCAAGCTCTGTTCCAGTTGTCTTATCAAAAAATCCTCCCGTGCAACACATACGATACAGACAACTCTGAGAAGCCTGAGGCTCAGGATCCATTTTCCTGAAGGTGAGCCAATGTCTGTTGCTTTCTTCTCTTTTACCATTTAGAGCAAGGATAGCTCCAAGGAATGTCATGTTGTAAATGAAGCAGAAGAGGAAGGCTGTCCCAGTATAGATGCAAAATGACTGAACTGACGGGAAGGCAGTTGCAATTCCAATGTAGAAGGCCAGAACATCAGTAAGAGTTGTGATGGTAACTGATACGGCTGCTTCTGAGTAAGTGTCAGCCATCCGTTCTCTGATGCTTTGCTTTACTTGCGTACGTTGCCAGCAGGATACCAGGATGAACATATCATCAATTCCAATTCCTAAGAGAAGGAGGTTTAGAAATAGACGGTATAAGTACACACATGCCCATTTGAAGAATGTATAGGCAAACTGGGCATGCTTAGGAATTAATACTTATTTATTGGAAATCCTAAATACAAGTAACAAAGACTAATTTGCTATGTGTTCATTCCACATCTCCAATAATACAGTCAGTCCCCCACATTTGCTAGAGTTAGGGGTTCCACAAAAGTATTTATTTATTTATTTACTATATTTATATACTGCCTTTCAAACCCCGGGGGGGACGGGGGGACGGGACACTCATGCTGGTTTACAACATACTAGTATAGAAAAACTGAGAATAAAAAACAACTGCTTTCTCTTGTAGACAACACCTCTTTAGGAATCCCTAGGTCCTTCAGCATAACTCCATGGCCAACATCTACCAGAAGCTGATATAGGATTGTACTGGAGGACCTACACATATCTAAAGAATTTTATGAATATTTTGGCTTTCCGGTGCAACTATTATTTATTTATTTACAGCATTTATATACCGCTTTTCTCACCCCTAGGGGGACTCAAAGCGGTTTACACATAGATAATGGCAAAAATTCAATGCCTTAAAACTACAATATTAAAACCATACTTTAAACATAAATCATATTAAAAACAGTACATCATCAAATATCAAAACAGTTATTAAAACCATAAAACAATCTCATCAGTTATGGTTAACTACCAGCAAAAGTTGACCACAGCGTCACGCTGGAGAACATGGAGAGAACATAATTCACTTCGGGTCCAACCTATCTTCGAGACTGCATCTCCTTCTACTAACTGGCGTGGACATTAAGATCTGCTGGGAAGGCCCTTCTTTCGGTCCTACTACCGCCTCAAGAAAGGTTGGTGGGAATGAGAGAGAGGCCTTCTCAGTGGTGGTGGCTTCCCGGCTCTGGAATACCCTACTTAAAGAAATTAGATTAGCCTCTTCTCTTCAGGCCTTCTGGGTGAGTCTGAAAATATGGCTCTTCAGACAGGCCTTTGATGCTGAGTAATCCATGGCCAATGTGATGAATATGAGAGGTTGCTTACCTGTAACCGTAGTTTCCCTAGTGTTGTGCTGTGAATTCGCACTAATGGTACTTCTGCGCATGCGCAGCCTCGCTTCGGAATCTTCAGTTAATTTTTAAAAAGAAAAGCGGTTGGCCCCGCGCACACTCCCCAGGATAGCATAAATAGCCCGCGGCTGGCCAACCGCCTCCAGATCTCTTCCGCCGCTAAAGCAGCCAGAAGGAGGAGGCATGACAACTGCGGGGAGGATGGGCGGGGCCGTGCGAATTCACAGCACAACACTAGGGAAACTACGGTTACAGGTAAGCAACCTCTCATTTTCCCTACGTGTCTGTGCTGTGAATGCGCACTAATGGTAAAAGACTAGCGAGCTACCCACCTTGGACGGCGGGAGTCATGCCACCGCAGAAAAAAGGACTGCACGACCAAATTCCGCGTCCTTCTTGGCCTGGAGATCCAACTTATAGTGTGATACGAACGTCAACGGTGTTGACCAGGTAGCGGCTCGACAAATGGCATCCAAGGGCACACCCTTCCAAAACGCTGTCGTAGTAGACATCGCTCTCGTTGAATGGCCTCTTACGCCTGTAGGAAGCTCACGTCCAGATTTTTGATATGCCAACTTGATCACTGAGACTATCCATGATGACAGGCGTTGCGATGATACAGGGAGGCCGCAAGAGTCCTTCCTATACTTAACAAAAAGTTTTGGTGTTTTCCTGACGTCTTTCGTTCTACTAAGGTAGAACGCCACGGCCCTGCGGACATCTAACAAATGAAGACTACGCTCCAAAGGGGAGACAGGATTCTGGAAAAAGGATGGCAAAATAATCTCTTGTGACATATGAAAGAAAGATGTCACCTTGGGAAGAAAGGAAATGTCCGTGCGGAGCACAATTTTATCTTTGTGGAACCGGAGGTATGGTTCATCCGATCTAAGTGCGCAAAGTTCACTAACACGTCGAGCTGACGTTATCGCCACTAGGAAAGAAGTTTTCCAAGAAAGATGTGACATATTGCATGTTGCCATAGGTTCATAAGGCGCACTTTGAAGGGATGAAAGGACAACCTCCAGGCTCCACGAAGGGATAATCGGGACTACTGTTGGCTTAATGTTCCCGCACCCTTTAAGAAAAAGCTTTACTAAATAATCTGCAAAGAGGGAGGGCATACCCTCTTTCCTCCTGTACCAAGATATGGCCGCCAGGTAACACTTAAGGGATGATACTGATAAACCTGAATCTGATAACGAAGCTAAGAAATCTAACACTGCAGAGGTTGACGCTCTAACGGGATCATGGCCCTGTTCCTTCATAAACTTGGAGTAACGTGCCCACTTATATACATAGGAGCGCTTAGTCGATGGCTTTTGCGCTGCATCTAGTATAACTCTAACCTTACTAGATATATTCAAAGATGGTTCTAGCTGTCTGGGGTGATCCTCCAAGCAGTGAGCCTCAACATGTGGACGTCCGGGTAAAGAACCTGTCCGCCCTGTGATGTCAGTAGGTCTGTCCTGTTCGACAGACGTCTGTACCTCCCTCTGGACATCTCGAGAAGAAGTGAGAACCATGGTTGGCGGGGCCACCATGGTGACACTAGAATGCAGTTCCCCCCGTCCCTCCGTAGTTTTGAAATGACCTTCGTCAACAGTGGAAAAGGAGGAAACGCGTAGAGGTAATCTCCGTTCCATTTGAGAAGGAACGCATCCCCCAGGCACCCCTGTTCTAGAGCTGCTCTCCTTCGTGCACAATATAGGGGACACTTCGCGTTCTCTCGAGACGCGAACAAATCTATTTTCGGGACTCCCCAGATCCTGAAGATCGTACTGAGTTCCTTTTGATCGATAGACCATTCGTGGTGTGACATGGGGGCCCTGCTTAACTCGTCCGCCAGAGTGTTCTCCTCCCCTGGGAGGTGAACGGCCATCAGGTAAATCTCTCTTGCTATACACCATTCCCAGATGTGCATTGTTAACCTCGACAGAGTCTGAGACTTTGTCCCTCCTTGCTTGTTTATGTAAAACATTGTTGTCGTATTGTCCGTAACCACCTGCACTACCTTGCCCAACAGTGCCATCTCGAATGATTTTAACGCCTTTTCTACTGCAAGCAATTCTAGTATGTTTATATGGGCTGTTGACTCCTCTGGGGTCCACACACCCTGGGCAGTAAGACCTTCGTAATGGCCGCCCCATCCCCTCAAAGAGGAATCTGTTGTGACAACACTTGTTGGGTCGGGAAGCTGGAAAGGCAGACCCGCAGATACATTGTTTGGTTCTGTCCACCACAATAGAGAACGCCGCACTTCTTCCGGCATGTGCAACCGCGCATGGGGGTTGTCCAGGCCAGGGCGGAAAACCGACAGAAACCAATTCTGAATGGGTCTGAACCGCAACCGGGCATACGGCGTGACTGCAGTCGTAGACGCCATATGCCCCAGTAACACTTGAATTTTCTTTGCTGACACCCTTTCTGAACAGAGGATTCGCGCAGTCAGGGACTTGAGCGACGTAAACCGGTCCTCTGGTAGGAACGCCTTCTGTTGAGCTGAGTCCAAGATCGCTCCAATAAACTGAATCCTGCGGGTAGGTAGCAGATGGGACTTTGCTGTGTTTACCACGAGGCCTAGGGACTGGAGAAGAGAGAGTGTTATATCAATGTGTACATGCAGGCGATCACATGATTTCGCTACCAACAGCCAATCATCTATATACGGATAAACCGTAATGCCCCTAGTCCTGAGGTGAGCAGCGATCACCGCCATACACTTTGTGAAGACCCTAGGAGCTGTGGTAAGGCCAAAAGGCAGGACGTTAAAACTGAAGGCCCGGTCTCCAACCATGAAGGCGAGATATTTCCTATGATGCTCAGCCATAGAAATATGAAAATATGCGTCCTTCAAATCAATTGTAGCGAACCAAACATCTTTATTTAGAAGAGGGAGGATCATAGAGAGAGATACCATGCGAAACTTCCTGGAATCAATGTACATGTTCACTCCCCTTAAATCTAGAATTGGACGCAAACCACCACTTTTTTTAGTTACTAAAAAATAACGAGAAAAGAAACATTCACCAAACATAGAACGGTCTATAGGAGAAATAGCCCCTTTAGCCAAAAGTGTTTCAACCTCTTCCAGCAATGCTGGAGACTCAGGACTTGCTTCCAAATGGCCCAACGGGGGCAATGAAACAAACTCTATTGAATAACCCTCCTCAATAATTTGGAGGACCCACCTATCGGTGGTAATCGCAGCCCATGCGTGCGTAAATGGTCTAAGTCTATCTTTATACCAAATGTGGCCAACAGGTAAGGAAGGGTCAGATGAAATAACCCTGGGTTGCTGACTAACACCAATAGAGGAGTCGTCAAAGACGACGTCTTGAATTCCCTGTGTTCTTGGCCTTAGATTGGTATGGTTGATACCTAGACTTCGAACCATAATTCTGTTTACGATTAAACTGGAACTTGGAAGAAGTATTCCTATTTGTCTGATTAGCATTGTACCCATTGTAATTTGTCCTACGGTAAAATGGTGACGTCTGCTGCCAACGAGGCTTCTGTTGGTTACCTGGCTGCCATGGGTATGGGTACGGGTATTTAGCTGCTTGTAGGACCTCCCGTGAATGTTTAATCTTTTCGTCTGTTGTTGGATCAAAAAGACCCCCCTCATTCATAGGGAGGTCTTCCGCCAACAAGCGGCTTTCTTCCGATAAAGTGGAGGCACGAAGCCACGCATGGCGTCTTATAGCCGTGGCTGAGGCGAGAAGTTTACCGGATGCCTCTGCCATATGCTTGGCAAAGTCTTTCTGGAATCTAGAAAGAATAAGAGCTTCTGCCTGGTACGCCTTAGGAAGACGACGGTCTTCAGCCGGCAGGAGATCAATAAAAGGCAGCATTCTATTCCAGAGAAAACTCTGGTATCCGCTCATAAAGGTCGCATAATGAGCCATCCTAGCGAACAACCCCGCAGCTACATGGACTTTCTTCCCAAGGGAATCAATCTTTTTGCCCTCCTTATCCGGGGGTGTAATAGAATACTTCTTAGGCCTCTTTGACCTAGCTGCCTCCGCCACCACCGTGTTAGGTGGAGTGGGGTGGGCAATCCAGCGTGCCACTGAGAGATCCACTTTGTAAAGGAGATCTACCCTCTTTGGAACAGCAGGGGCAACCGACGGAGACATGTCGGGGACCTTAGTTAGCTTTAACAGGTAAGGCAGAGTTGGAAGCAACATGGATGGGGAATTATCCTGCTCTTCAGATGGAAACATGGGATCGTCCACTGTGGAAACTGGTTTAGGAGTAACAATGCCCAGGGCAGTTATCATTCTTCCAATCATCTGTGCAAATTTATTATAGTCCTCAGCACGGTTTACATTTGAGTCCTTGTCCTTCCCCACATTTGAAGAGTCCATCACTTCCACCGAAGAATCAGAGTCCACATTGTCAAGAGAATGTTGATCCTCAGCAATAGATGGCAATGGAGTATTCCTTTGAGAATAGCAGTTTCCCTGATGCTCATGTCTAACATGCATAGGGAAAGTCTCTTGATGTTGCAGTAATCTACAATCTTTATTTTTATGTCTTGGATGGTGAGTAACCTTCTGGTTTGGTGGCATAGGAGGAGGGCCACAGTAAATAAATCTTCCTTGGGGGGTAATTTCATAGACCCCTGGATGAGGGAGAGGAAGATCTCTTTCACCTCTTTCTCTCCATCGGGAGGAATGTGTGGATGAAGCAGACCTGGCCCTGCGGGCGCGTGCACGCCTGCGCACCCTTGCAGAACATGAGGAGTCAGAACATGAAGTTGAGGAAGTAGATGAGGAGGAGTCGCTGGAGCTGGAATCCCTGCGTCCCCTTTTTCGCTTATGAGTGCGCGAGGGAGCGCGCGCACGACGCCGAGACTGGGTCCCAGCGACTGGCATCCCTGACGTCGAGGCGGCAACAGGCATCCCCGACGCCGAGGGAAGCGTTGCCATGGGCGCCCGTCCTGGCTCCTCCCCAGAACCTGCCTCTTGAGCTGTAGGAGGAGCCGGCGCCGAGAGTGTAGGCATAGGAGGCGTCAAAGTCTCCTCCTGCGCACGCGCGGGGCGTGCTCCAGCCGGCCTCGGCCCTCTTTCAGTTTCACTTTCCTCCCTTGCTCGCACGGGGCGAGCGGAGGTCGATGCTGGCTCCGTTCTAGCTTTGGAGCCACGTGGAGGAGTCTCGCTTCCCTTCTCAAAGGGAGAGGCTGTCTTGGAAGCTGTGGCCTCGGTTTCTACGGCCTTCGGGAACTTAGCAACGGCCGTTTTGCTTTGGGAAGCCTTGGTTTTCTTGGATTTCTTTATGGCACCCGATTGGGCCGCCATTGCAGGTAAGGCTTGCTCTTTTTGGCTATTATTTTGATAAAGGTCAGGGAGAAGCGCCCGTTCATACAAGGCAGCCTTTAAACGGATCTCCCTGTTTTTCCTCGTCTTTGGTGTGAAGGACTGGCAGATCGCACAAGCTTGTGTTAAATGTCCTTCACCGAGGCATGCGATGCATAAGGAATGAGCATCATTGTCTGGAAAGTTGCCCTGGCAGGCAGAGCAACGTTTGAAGCTTTTTGTATTAGACATCTGTGCTATTTAGCAGAGATAAATAATAATAAAATAATAAAAGAATTGATCTGAGATGAGAGAAGATCCGAGCTTGCTGGCTTTAGCGCGGATGAAGAGATCTGGAGGCGGTTGGCCAGCCGCGGGCTATTTATGCTATCCTGGGGAGTGTGCGCGGGGCCAACCGCTTTTCTTTTTAAAAATTAACTGAAGATTCCGAAGCGAGGCTGCGCATGCGCAGAAGTACCATTAGTGCGCATTCACAGCACAGACACGTAGGGAAACATTGATAGCACTGGACCATACTTTGATTGTTATGACATATAGCCAGTTGGCAGGTTCCTCTGTGTTTTAGGAATTTTATAATTTTCAATTTTTTATAATTTTATTAATGAGATTTTTATGCATTGCTGATTATACGTATGTCATTGTATTTATTAAATCAGAGATAAGAATCACATGCTCATCTAGATGTCATTGGGCGGGAAACCCCAGCAGCCTTAGCCAGCTTAGCCAGTAATGAGGAATGTTGAGAAATGAAGTTAACCAGCTTGTAGTGCTACATGGTTCTGTGAACTCCTAAATCAAATGTTAGGAGCATACCCTTCCTTGGAGGAACAACTGATTATAAAATGCCTCTTTTCTCAATTTGTATGAAGGGAACATACAAATTATCCGACATAAATGGGCCGGCAGAACACTGGATAAGTGAAAATGTTGGATAATAAGGAGGGATTAAGGGAAAGTCTATTAAACGTCAAATTATGTTATGATTTTACAAATTAAGCACCAAGACATCATGTTTTACAACAAATTGACAGAAAAAAGGCAGTTCAATACACAGTAACATTATGTAGTAATTACTGTATTTATGAATTTAGCACCAAAACAGACAAGGGTTCTTTCTTTCTCCCACCCTGGACATTATTCCAGGCGGGAGGCAGATTGCATTGGAAAATACAGAATGTTGGATGAGTGAAGGTTGGATAAGAGAGACTCTATTGTACATGTAACTGTGACCGTATTAGGTAGGAGGAACAATTTGGGCCCCAACCTGATATTTGTTAATATATATAGTGAATGAATATAGTCTAAAATGTGTGTTTTTTCCTGCAGAAGGAGTCAATCAAAATTGTCGGTGTAACCTTAACCGATTTCAACTTGGTCTGTTATTGTGAAAATATCAAATATGGATTTGCCTTCAGAATACAAAGGGCCATGAAATGGGGAAGACTGTACTTTTGCTGGAAAAAAACGACTTTCTCTTTCTGTGTATTATTAAATGGGAAAAGCTATCTTATGTGAGAAGCAACAAGATCAAAAATCTGTATGTGCAAAAATGCAAATCTCAGTCTATGGCTTTCTGTGAAAAGCAAGATAAGAGGAAGAAATAAAAAAGGAAGATGCAGTTCAAGTGTAACATTAGTGTCTGGCAGAAAAATAAACTGGATTTGCATTATACAGCATGATCCTATTAATGTATTCTCAGATATTCATTCCATTGAAATCAAAAGGAATTATTCCTGGCAGATATGTTAACAAAGAACTACATCCTAAGAAGGACAATTCTGAGAAACGACGATAATATAGAACTTTTGTCGGTTAAGGAACTGGATGTAAGTTCCTTCATGTTCACAAGATGTTCACCAAATATCTTATGCAGAAGGTAGAAACAATTTATGGACATGCTCACTTACCAAGTATAAGAAATGGTGAATTTGCAGCTGTGATAACAAAGGGCACACCACAAAACAACAACAAGCCAAAACTGCTGAGGACAGCTAATCCTGATGACATCACCCCGAAAGCTGCGACCCATACTTTTGTCCGGACATTGTCTAACCTGCAAAACAGATTAAAAAGAACCTGGTTTATAAAAGTGAAGAATCTAACAGAATTCTGATTCATTCGACATGCCTCTGCCTTCTTGAACAAAACTACAATGCCACCTACAGTTGCTACATGGAACATGTACTGATACCAATCTCCAGGCCAGTGGTTCTCAGCCTTCCTAATGCCATGACCCCTTGATACAGTTTCTGATATTGTGGTAACCTCCAACCATAAGATTATTTTCATTGCTACTTCATAACTGTAATTTTGCTACTGTTATGAATTGCAATGTAAATATCTGATTTGCAGGATATATTTTCATTCACTGGACCAAATTTGGCACATATCCGCGATACACCCAAATTTGAATACTGGTGGGGTTTGGGGGGGGGGTTGATTTTGTGATTTGGGAGTTGTAGTTGCTGGGATTTATAGTTTACCTACAAACAAAGAGCATTCTGAACTCCACCAACGATGGAACTGAACCCAATTTGGCACACAGAACTCCCATGAACAACAGAAAATACTGGGTTGGATGAGCATTGACTTTATGTTTTGGAGTTGTAGTTCGCCTACATCGAGAGAGCACTGTAGACTCAAACAATGATAGATCTGGGTCAAACTTGGCACAAATACTAAATATGTCCAAATGTAAACACTGGTTTGGAGAAAATAGACCTTGACATTTGGGAGTTGTCGTTGCTGGGATTTATAGTTCACCTCCAATCAAAGGGCATTTTTAACCCCACCAATGATAGAGTTGGGCCAAACTTCCCACACAGAATCCCCATAGCTAACAGAAATACTGTATTTTCTGATGGTTTCTGGCAACATTTCCGACATCCCCTCATGACCCCCCCCCCGGGGTCCTGCCCCCCAAGTTGAGGAATGCTGCTCTAGGCTTTGAAACATTGCCTTGAGCTTGAACTTTTACAATGCAGAACAAGACAAAGATATATCAATTCCATGAGTCTCACAACGCTGACTTGGAATTGCTTCAGCAGGCTGGATCTTTATCCTTGCATGGCTCCATTTTTCCTATGAGGCTGTAGGAAGATTAAAGTCAAGCAAGACAAGTCCAGAAAAGGTGAAGCCCTCTTAACCCCATCTGTCCCAAAATGTTTTATATTGATGTTGAATTTTGCTGTGTTCTGTGTTTTGTGAACCGCTGTGAGTCGCCTTCGGGCTGAGAACAGCAGTATAGAAGTAAAGTAAGTAAGTAAGTAAATAAATAAATGTCATAAGCAAAACATATTTTGGTAGACTAGGTGCATTCATCTACCATACTTTCTTAGTACTAAAACCTCACTTAGGAGTAGAGATGTGTAGGATTACATTTAATATGTATTGCCTCTACACTTGCAACAACAGGATAAACACATTTGGGAAGACACACAACTACAATGATAAGGAAAACAGATTTCCCCCTTCCTCCCAAGAATAATGTGAAAGGTTACCTTGAACATGATAATATTGAAAATAAGATTGTTAAAAAATACGCAACAGTCACCAATGGGATCACATCCTCGGCAAGTTTTTCAAATTCCTTCTGTCTGGATAATGAGGTAAAATAGACCACCTATCAAGTTGGGGGCAAGAAAAAAAGGAAGATAAACCATGACATATTTTGACTCCTGTATTTTTCAGTGTTCGCAAGGGCTTAAAAAATAGGCTGTATCAAGCACACAAAACTATTGTGATTGTTGGGAGGGTGACAAAATGCAGCCTTGCCTGATGCCCTTGCCAGTTGGAAACCATTCTGTCTCTTTCTATTCTGCCCCAAAAGTAGCCTCTTGACTTGCATGTATGGTACTCTCAGAATAATAAAATGTAATGGCCCATCCATTTCTTTAAGAGTGATCCAAAGTTTTTCATGATCTAAACAATCAAAGTGTTGCTATAATCTACAGAACACAAGCTGATTTTCTTCTGACATTTTCCAGTGTATGCTTCCAACATGATCACCAATGCTTCTTCTTTTTCTAGACCATGCTTGGGCACCTGCAATACTAATAAGTTTAGATTTGTTAAAACTGTTCTTCATTTTAATTATTGTATTGTTTTAAAGTGTTTTTGCACTACAAATAAGATATGTGCAGTGTGCATAGGAATTCATTTATGTTTTGGGTTGTTGTAGGTTTTTTCAGGCTATATGGCCATGGTCTAATGCCTCTAGACCATGGCCATATAGTCCGAAAAAACCTACAACAACCCAGTGATTCCAGTCATGAAAGCCTTCGACAATACATTTATGATTTTTTAAAATTATAATCTGGCCCTTCAACAGTTGGACTATGGACTGTGACTTGGCCCTCTGGTTAAAAAGTTTGAGGACCCCTGGGTTAGGGTAAGGGGTTAGGCTTAGGCTTACAGTACGGTTCAGGGTTAGGGTAAGGTTTAAGGTTTGGGTTAGGGTAAGGGGTTCGGTTTAGGCTTACGGTACGCTTCAGGTTATGGTAAGGGTTAGGGTTTGGGTTAGCGTAATGGTTAGGGTAAGGGTTAGGATAAGGTTTAGGGCAAGGGGTTAGGCTTAGGCTTATGGTATGGTTCAGGGTTAGGGTAAGGGTTAGTGTAAGGGGTTAGGCTTTGGCTTACAGTACAGTACTGGGTAAGGGTTAGGGTTTCACCATTAAAGAAGTCTTCTATATTCTATATTACCTGTCTCTGGCCTGGCTTACATTAGCTAAAGGGGAGTGATGCGGCATCTCCGTAACGCTCGGAGCTTCTGGATCCAGCTATCATCAGGGGTGGCTCAACCCCTTACGCAAAGTAAGCATTTGCGGTATAGTTGATTTTGCCTAGGGGCGCTCTTGAGGTGCTCTTGGAGGAAAATAGACCTTGACATATGCGAGTTGTAGTTACTGGGATGCATAGTTCACCTACAATCAAAGAGCATTCTGAACTCCACCAATGATGGAATTGAACCAAATATGGCATACAGAACTCCCACGATGAACAGAAAATATATATCAGTGATTGGTGGTGGGGGGCACCAAAATACTGTTTGCTTACCATTGAAAATTACCTAGGGCCACCTCTGGCTATCATACTATTACATCTGGGGGGCCACGTTCGTCCAGACCTACCTACCTCTCATCATTGCATAGCCATGAGCAGGCAAATACTAAATATGTCCAAATGTAAACACTGGTTTGGAGAAAACAGACCTTGACATTTGGGAGTTGTTGTTGCTGGGATATATAGTTCACCTCCAATCAAAGGGCATTCTTAACCCCATCAAAGATAGAATTGGGCCAAACTTCCCACACAGAACCCTCCATGACCAACAGAAAATACTATGTTTTCTGATGCTCTTCAGTGACCCCTCTGACATCCCCCTGCGACCCCCTCAGGGGTCCCGACCCCCAGGTTGAGAAACACTGGTTTAAATAATGCACCAGTAAGGCCGATGCTTTTGAGCTGTGGTGTTGGAGGAAAGTTCTGAGAGTGCCTTGGACTGCGAGAAGATCCAACCAGTCCATCCTCCAGGAAATAAAGCCCGGCTGCTCATTGGAGGGAAGGATACTAGAGACAAAGTTGAAGTACTTTGGCCACATCATGAGGAGACACCAAAGCCTAGAGAAGACAATGATGCTGGGGAAAGTGGAAGGCAAAAGGAAGAGGGGCCGACCGAGGGCAAGATGGATGGATGGCATCCTTGAAGTGACTGGACTGAGCTTGAAGGAGCTGGGGGTGGTGACGGCCGACAGGGAGCTCTGGCGTGGACTGGTCCATGAGGTCACGAAGAGTCGGAGACGACTGAACGAATGAACAACAACAAAGGCCTTTTAGCGAACCACCATGAGAACTTCGGGGGGGGGGGGGGGAGCTGAAGCCCTTCAAGCCCCTCCCCCCCCCCCCCCCCCCGCTACATGCCTGGCCATGAGCGATGCCAGCGCCGATGTGGGCCAAAGCTCAGGAGGCGAGGTGGAGGGAGGGAGAGAGGGAGGGAGAGGGCGGCCCTACCTGGAGGCCGGTGTGGTTGAGGGCGCGGATGAGGCGGGGCGCGCTGTCGAGGAAGCTCTCGAGCCATCGCTCGCTGGCCTGCTTGGCGTCCTCGCGGTCCTCCTGGAGGAAGTAGAAGAAGCGCAGGGCCTTGGCCGCCTGGACGGGGCGCGCCACCTCCTCCCCGGGCCCCAAGGTGAGCCCCCCGAGGAAGTAGCCCAGGAAGAAGCGCCTTTGGAAGAGCGGGAAGGTGAGGTTGGGCAGGAGCGCCTCGATGCGGCGGGGGTCCCCTTGCAGGAGGTCGAAGAGCGGACTGGGCTCCCAGCAGCGCCCGCTCCGCCGCGCGCACAGGTCCGCGAAGGCCTTCCCGTCGCGGTTCCGCACCGCCCGCACCGCCGCGTCCAGCGCCAGCAGCTCCGCCAAGGCCTGGCGGGTCAGGAGGGAGCCGTTGGACACGGCCACGAGGGTGGCGTAGGTGCCGGGGCTGCTGAGCCGCTGGCCGGAGAAGCGCTGCGCGTCGTCGGTGGGGAAGTGCTCCTGCACGATGCGGCGCTCCTCCTTGGCCGGCCCGTCCACCGGCGTGAACTGCAGCTCCAGGTCTTTGCTCTCCCGCTCGGGGACCAGGATGAACCCGCTGCCCAGCGCCCCCGCCAGCAGCACAGGCACCAGCAGGAAGGCCCACGGATGCGAGCCCACGCAGGCGCCCAGCGCCCGTAAGGAGCGCGACAGGGGCCGCTCCAGGCAGTCCGTGTGGTACCGCCGCCCCGACATCGCCCCCACATCTGCCCCCGGGAGCCCCGGGCACCGTTGGCTTGGCTTCCTCCGCCCGTTCTTTCTCGGAAGCTCCAGCCGTCGGGATTCCAACACGGGTGGAATACGAAGGCCAAGCCAACGGCCCTTCCCAGCCATCCGTTCGTTGAAAGCCTACCACTCTGGGCGGCCTGTCATCTCTCACCCGAAATACAAGTAGACCCTGAGACAGGCCTGGGCCAAATTCAGTCCTCCTAGCGTTTTGGATTCCAACTCCCACCATTCCTAACAGCCTCAGGCCCCTTCCTTTTCCCCCTCAGCCGCTTAAGCGGCTGAGGGGGGAAAGGAAGGGGCCTGAGGCTGTTAGGAATGGTGGGAGTTGGAGTCCAAAACGCTGGGAGGACCCAAATTGGCCCAAGCCTAATCTATTTAGGTGTAACATTCAAGGGGAACTATAACTTGCCTCCTCTCACCCAAAACTTGCCAGGATCAAGCTGTACTTCCCTTCCTTGTCCTTTCCAACATAAGGACCACCCCCCTCCCCTTAAAGTCAACCTATCAGAGGTCAAAATGAGCAATATTTCCCATCTATCACACTGTTTCTCAACCTTCCTAATGCCGTGACCCCTTAACACCATTCTTCAGGTTGGGGTGGCCCCCAAACCATAAAATTATTTTCATTGCTTCTGCATAACTGTCACAATCGTAATGTAAATATCCGATACGCAGGATGTGTTTTCAAATTTGGCAGAAATATTCATTCATTCATTTATTTACTTTATTTGTATACTGCCTTTCTCAGCAACTCAAGGCGGTTAACAGGGCAAAATTAAATGCTTATAATGTCATAAATACAATTAAAAACATAACGTAATAAAAACTAAACAAATCAATAAAATATACATTCATAGTGTCTCCTTGTTAAAAATGTCTGCACTCATTGTTTAGTCGTTCCATTTTCCTATGTCAGTTAATCTGAATTTGCAAATGCTTGCTCAAAAAGCAAAAAATACTTTTTCCCCGGAATTTTAAAAGGGAGGGGCTGATCTAATATCTATAGGGAGTGCATTCCACAGCCAAGGGGCCACCACCGAGAAGGGCCTGTCTCTCGTCTCCACCAGACGTACTTGTGATGAAGGTGATAACGAGAGCAGGGTCTCCCCAGACGATCTTAAGGTCCTAGATGGCTCATAAGGGGAGATGCATTCAGACATGTAAGTTGGCCCAGAACTGTTTAGGGCTTTATGGGCTAAAGCCAGCACTTTGAATTGTGCCCAGTAGCAAACTGGCAGCCAGTGGAGCTGGTGCAACAGAAGAGTTGTACGCTCTCTGAGCGCCACTCCTGTTAGCAATCTGACTGCCGTTCGTTGGACCATTTGAAGCTTCCAGTCACTCTTCAAAGACAACCCCACGTATAGCGCATTGCAGTAGTCTGTACCCAATACGCCCAAATTTGAATACTGGTGGAGTTGGGTGGGGGATTTATTTTATCATTTGGCAGTTGTAGTTGCAATCAAAGAGCATTCTGAATTTCACCAACAATGGAATTGAATCAAACCTGGCACACATAACTCTCATGACTCACAGAAAATACTGATATGCAGGATATATATTTTCATTATTACAAATTGAATATAATTAAAGCGTAGTGATTAATCACAAAAAACAATATGTTTGGGGGAGTATGGACAATGGATGATGGGATTTCAACCACTTCAGCTCTGACTTCCACAGACCCCCACGAATGATAGATCTGGACCAAACTTGGCACACAGAACTCCAAGTTTGGGAGGAATTGACAGTGCTTTAGGGGAAAAACACTGATGAATCTGGACCAAACTTGGCACAAATACTCAATATGCCCAAATATGAACACTGGTGGAGTTTGCGGTGGAGTTCAAAGAGCCTACTGAACTCCACCAATGATGGAATTGAACCAATCTTGCCACACACAACTCCCATGACCAACAGAAAATACCAGAAGGGTTTGGTGGCATTGAGCTGGAATTTAGGAGTTGTAGTTCACCTCCATCCAGAGAGCACTGTGGACTCAAACAATGATGGCTCTGGACCAAACTTGGCACACAGACCCAATGTGGCCAACTTTAAATACTTGCAGGGTTTGGGGAGGATTGCCCCATGATTTTATGAGTTGAAGTTCACCCACAGGCATGTAGCGGGGGGGGGGGGGGGGGCTTGAGGGGCTTCAGCCCCCCCCCCCCCGAAATTCTCATGGTGGTTCGCAAAAAGGCCTTACTGGTGCATTATTTAAACTGTTATGTTTATTCATATCATGATCTGATCACCATATTCAATATATCCCATATGCATGGGGCTATTGGGGTAACGATACAAAAGGTTTGCTAGGGTAGACCCTTTTTCACTCAGACTCAGCCCCCCCCCCCGAAACAAACTCAGCCCCCCTGAATCAAAATCCTGGCTACGGGCCTATGCATTTTCTAATGAGAGCATTAATAAATTACATAAATTGCTTCTGCTGCTCCTTCTTATGATACTGCCAGGCCACTCTCAGTCCCACATTGTGCAGGCACTTTCCTCCCTGCCTTGAAGGAACTTCTGATCCTCCCTCCAGCCTCACACACTCTCCCTTGCGCCGTGCACTACTCTGCCATGTGCTGAGCATGCCTACTATCCCCTCCCCACTTGGAGTCTCAGAAACAGCCCTCCCCTTGGCTGAGAGGGAGGGCAATCACAGCAGAGGAAGGCTTTTGGTGGGCGGATTCACTACTGTCTGTTTCCAAAAAGGAAGAGAAGGACAGACATCTTCAGCCTTCTTTGCCAAAGGGGTTCCTAAGACCATCAGAAATATGTGCTTTCTGATTGTCTTTGGTGACCCCTCTGAAACCCCCTCATGACCCCCGCCCCCAGGGGTCCTGACACTGTAGTGTAATGCTCCTATGTACTTTCAAGTCCTCTCCAACCTATTATCAATTGGGGGGCGGGGTTTCTTGGTGAGATTTTCTCAGAAGAGGTTTGCCTCTACCTTCCTCTGAGGTTGAGAGAATATGATGCCCAAAGTTACCCAGTAGGTTTCTATGGCTGAGCAGGGATTGGGTTCCTGGTCTCTAGAGTCTCATCACCCAACATTCAAAGCACATTCAAAGCATGATACTACCTTGACTGCCTTGGAAATGACAGTTTAGTGGCCAGTGGAGTGCAGGAATAATGGCGAGGCAGAAACTGGACACAGAATGGGATCTCCAGAAAACACCTGGGAAGGTGCCTTCCTCGTCCGATAGATTCCATCAACGGAATCATGGCAATTAAAACAGGCTCATAGTGCTATAACTGTGTAATGTGAAAGGGTCCTTTGTCAATTTACCTGTCCGAATGCATCTCCCTTTACGAACAACCATGAAGACTAAGATCTCACGACCGCTGAGGATGCTTGCCACAGATGCAACAACTGAGTGATTCTGGCCATGAAAGCCTTTGACAATAGACAATCTTCTGGGGAGGCCCTGCTCTCGGTCCCACCACCGTCACAGGCAAGTTTGGTGGGGACGAGAGACAGGGCCTTCTCAGTGATTGCCCCAGCTATGGAACTCCCTTCCTAGCAATATTAGATCACTTCCAATGTTTGTGTATATTTAAGGTTTTATGTCCCGGCATTGAATGTTTGCTGTATATATGTTGTGCTCTGCCCTGAGTTCCTTGCGTGGTGAGAAGGGTGGAATATAAATGTTTTAAATAAATAAATAAATAAATATTTTTTCCAGTTTTTCTGGTGTAGGTTATATACTTGGTAGAGATTCCAAGGGCTACCTGCTATGCAGAAATGCACAGTCAAAGCACTAATCACAGATGGCCACCCAGCTTCTGTTTAAAGACATCCAGATGTTAATTTTGATTAACACACTGGAGCAGACTGTTTTGGACACATCCATTAACTAATACGAAACGAGAAAACTATTACCCAATGAAAGAAAAACGTATGTTCCCCCTCTCAAGGATTCAGGGGCAAAAGCTGAAAATTGATAAAATTGAAAAGGATATTGTTATAAAAAGTATGTGACAAAATGCAACTCTTTCTGTTTGAACAGTGAAGTCAAATAGGCCAGATGTTAGGAAAAAGGGGAAGAAAGAAGATTATTTTTTACAATAATACGAGGGTTGAATGAAAAGTAATGCCTCCACCTTCATAACTCCTCAACAGATGGCAGTACTGGTATACGGCAGGTACTGGCTTGTTCAGTAGACTCTCTTCTACACTTCCATTTTGGCGAGAAGCCTTGGCATTGAATGGTTGTGTTGTTAAAGTGTGAAGTATGGAACCCTGTGCAGACGGTCAGTCAATGCAACTTAAGCAATGTTCTGTCGTTGAATTCTTGACAGCAGAAGGTGTCGCCCCAAAGGGGATTCATCAGAGAATGCAAGCTGTTTATGGTGATTGTGTTGATGTGAGTACTGTGCGTCATTGGGCAAGTAAGTTTAAAGAAGTTGAGGTGGGAATATATGACTTGCGTGACAAACAAAGAGTTGGATGTCCTGTGACAAAAACCACCAAGTTTCACAAGCAAAGGGTTGACAGATTGATTCAGGACGATCATCGTATCACTCAGAGGGAAATTTCAAGCATAATTTGCATTTTTTAATGCACTGGCAAAATCTCTGTTTTTCTAATAGATCAGAGTTAACAGGTTATTCAGTCTAACAACTGAAACCATTGCCTTGCATAATTATATCTTCTATTATGAAGGGTCTTTTTGGCTCTTTTCTGAAAGGTCATGCTTTCCTAAAAAGTTATGATCTCCAAATTGTAATTTTTCAAAAGGGAATGAATGCAATTTTCTAAAATTTTGAGTGTTGGACTACAATTCTGAGGACCAAAGTTTGAATCCCAGGTTAACCATGGAAACCCAGTGGATCATTTCAGCAAATATAATTAGTCTTCCACACTTGTGGATTTGATGTTTTCAGATTCGTGAGTTTGAGTAGCATACTTGCTCTAGGCATTTTTACATTTTCCAATGTGACAGAAGACCTAGAGATTCCTAGAGAGACCATAATACCATAATACTTAAACTCATGAATTGGAAAATGTCAAATTTGCAAGTGGAAGTTGAACTGGAAGACTCAGAGATTTCTAGAGATGTAGTCTTTCAGATAAAGAAGTGTTTTTCAATAGGTGATTTTCCCACTTTTGTCAGGGGTCCTGGACCCCTAACCAAATGGGGAGGTCAGACTGTAATAGCATATCAGGCTCAGAGGAAGGTCCTGCCAGGAAAGTCCTGTGATAGCATTGCCTTAGGGTCACCATAAGTCAAAAACAACTTGAAGCCACAAAACAACAATACAAAATAAAGGACATTTGGAAGTACTTGGAACCCACCAAATTAGAATTAGTATATAATCTCTGTAATTATGTTTTCCCAAGTCATGGTTCACCAAGGCTTATGTTTGTCTTTTGTGTTTCAGATCTGAAGCAAGGCAGTGTTGCTTCCTTTACAGTAATGACTTTCTGCAGAAAACCTTTGATGTGAATGTATGTGTCCCTGTGCCAGAAAGGCAGCACTCAGTGCAGAAACCAATTGAGACAAGTGTAAAAAAATGACATAGGCTACGGAGAAAGAAAATCAGCACATTATGGCTATATTTGAAAGCATGTGCATGACATAAAATATAACAGAAATTACTATGCACTGTACAGGAGTGACTCCAGTATCAAGTGGAGCGATGGATGTATGGCTTTAGCTAAATAGGATCAACATCTGCAATGAATGGCTTCAATAGAAGGCACTAAAAAAATCTGCATATGTCAAACATACTGAAATAGCAAGCGTAACACTATTGGAAATGGTGCATGAAGCAAATGGGGCGTGAAGTATTTTTATTTTCCTTCCCATTTTCAAACTCCTGGTTTTAATTGCTAAAGCTCTAATAGCTTCAGATCTCATTATGTGCAGGGCCATCTGCTTCCATATGAGGCTACCCATACATTAAGGCCTTCAGAGAACCTGTTCAAAGTGCTTCTATATAGTGAAGTGAGGCTTTTTAATGGCAGCGTCCGTGTTATGGAACAGCCTACTGTACTTTAGATTGGCTCAGTTGGAACCATTGTTACTGTCTTTTTGGTACTTGTTGTTTACTTGGGCCTTTAAAACAGCTACGCGTTGAGCACCCCTTATGTGGAATTCCAAAACTGAAAATCGTTTCAAAATCTGGGTTGCTGTGAGATTTCCAGACTGTATGGTCATGTTCCAGAAGCATTCTCTTCTGATGTTTCATCCACATGTATGGCAGGCATCTTCAGAGCAACCAGCCAGTCTTTGACGCTACAAGGCCATTAAATGCTACTCAAGGTGGTCAATTGCAACATTAACACTTGCCTCAAGCAGACAAGAGTTTTTTCTCCCACACTGGACATTCCACAGATATACTATAAACCTCCCTTGCCTAGTTTCCAACAGACCTCACAACCTCTGAGGATGCCTGCCATAGATGTGTGTGAAACATCAGGAAAGAATGCTTCTGGAACATGGCCATACAGCCCAGAAAACTCACAGCAATCCAGACTTCACAACCTCTGAGGTTGCTTGCCATAGTGATTCTGGCTATGAAAGTCTTCAACAACAAAATCACTTGGAGGCCGAGAAAGAACGCTTCTCTAGGCTTTGCTAGATGCTCCAGTGTGTTTCTATATTATGCTGTGGAAGCCCAAGATATCAGGTAAGAAAAATAGGACTCCAATTTATATGTGAAAATCATATTATACAAAGGATCCCGGAAGGGATCTCTTGTATAATATGTGGTCCTACTGTACATGCCCTCTTGAATCCTACAAAATGTGCCTAGTTCCACGATTTGTTGACATTCCTCCAAGTAAGAGGAATTATGTATATTGACCACATGATGGCACCAAACACTCAGCTATAAAAAGGGCTACAGTATTCTTATGGTCAAGATTATTCTGCTTTTCAGCTATTTAGGTGCATCTATGCTGTAGAATTAATGCACTTTGTCAGCACTCTAATTATCATAGCTCAGGATCACGGGAGTTATAGCTTTGCAAGGCCTTATTTGCAAAGAGTGCTGGTGCCTCTCCAAACTACTATTAAAAAAATGCTGAGTATGCACACCCAATGTGGAATACATTTCACCACGTTAAAAGAGTGGAAGTGGCTCTTAATGAGACAATGCTGCATTATCATAAGATGTCTACACCCCAAACCACTGGAGAAATTATACTGTTTAGCTGGTATTGCACCACCTGGCATCCGCCAGGAAGTAGCAGACAGTAATGAAGGCAGTGACATCTCCAGCCCATCCCCTGTTCGGATATCAGCCAGCATGCCAACACCTTAAATTGAGAAAAAGCTTTCTAAGATCTACAGAGATACTCGTAGGAACACCTCAGCAAGCAAGAGTCCAAAAGTGGCAGGCTAAAACCTGGAACTTCAATCCATGGCTGATACCGAATGAGAGACTCCCTCCTGTGCATACATAAGATTGAGTGACTTGAAAGGTGCTGAACAGACTGCACTCTGGCACCACAAGATGTAGAGCCAACCTTAAGAAATGGGGCCACAAAGTGGAGTCAATGACATGCGAGTATGAAGAAGAGCAAACCACAGATCACCTGTTACAATGCAATCTAAGCCCCGCCACATGCACAGTGGAGGACCTTCTTATAATAACACCAGAGGCATTCCAAGTGGCCAGCGACTAGTCAAAGGACATTAGTATAATGCCAAGTTTTAACTTTGTTTGTGTTTTAAAATACATTGCAACTCTACCCTCAATTTGCTGCTGACATGATAAATAAGTAAACCAAACTACGATTCCCAGGTTTCCATGGCACTAGCCCATGGCTGTTAAAGTGGTATCACACTGCATTAATGGTACAATGTAGATGCACCTTCCAACTTAATCCTTCCCTTTTCAAAAATATTACATTAATTAAAAATGAAATACAGGAAAAAAAGTATGCCATTGCTGGAAAATATCTTAGTACTGTACTAATCAACACCTGTCACTCTTAAAGTCCTCCTTCTAAATATTGAGTTATCCAGAAAGGAAACATGACTTTAACCACCTATATCATTTCTAGAACGTTTGGTGATTTGCCTTCTATATAATTCCTACATTATGATGTTGTAGGATAAACATCTAGATTCTAGAAAGCTATTCCCTATAAACTTAGAGCCATCATGATACGCAAGCTGCTTCTGTAGGAGCTAGAAGACAGACAGATGAAGGCACTGCCAAGTGGAAAATAGATGGAAACTTGAAAGGTACTCATATAAGTAGCGAAGTACAAGAACCTATGGTAATACAAAATGTGGACATTTGCCAGACTGCGCTATTCAGCACAGACATTAATGAAAAGTGAGAGGGGCTGCAGTCCAATCCCATCTGGAGTTCAGCTTTTGGCATGTGCTTGGCTGTTGCAAAGGGGAAGTAACAAAATCTTTCATTATTTCATTGTTGGGAAGTGTTGACAAACTATACCCTTTGACACAATGTTTGATTGTTCCTCTAGGTGCATCTACACTGTGGATTTAATGTAGTTTGACACCACAGCTTTGCTACGTTTCCAGATTAACTTTGGCCTGCTCATAGGTACAGTAAATTTCGTTTCAAGAAATTTGCATTATATAGTTCTGCAAGGATGTGTCATAAGTTGCAAAAGATACTGACCAGAGCAAAAAAGAGGGTTATATAGGGGTAAGCCTTATTGAACATAGTTGGACTTGCATCTTAGAATTGTGTGATATGTTAGATTTGATTGACATTTGGGCAAAGAGAGGATTTAGAAATAATTACATTTTTGCCTTCAAAGCTGTCACAAAACAGACCAGCAAACTCAAGGAATCACTTCCATACTTCCTTAAACACACCTGTGATTTGAAGCTAAGCTGGATTTGGCCTAGAATCATAGAATTATAGAATCAAAGAGTTGGAAGAGACCTCATGGGCCATCCAGTCCAACCCCCTGTCAAGAAGCAGGAATATTGCATTCAAATCACCCCTGATAGATGGCCATCCAGCCTCTGTTTAAAAGCTTCCAAAGAAGGAGTCTCCACCACGCTCTGGGGCAGAGAGTTCCACTGTTGAACGGCTCTCACAGTCAGGAAGTTCTTCCTCATGTTCAGATGGAATCTCCTTTCTTGTAGTTTGAAGCCATTGTTTCGTGTCCTAGTCTCCAAGGAAGCAGAAAACAAGCTTGCTCCCTCCTCCCTGTGGCTTCCTCTCACATATTTATACACGGCTATCATATCTCCTCTCAGCCTTCTCTTCTTCAGACTAAACATGCCCAGCTCCTTAAGCCGCTCCTCATAGAGCTTATTCTCTAAACCCTTGATCATTTTAGTCGCCCTCCTCTGGACACATTCTAGCTTGTCAATATCTCTCTTGAGTTGTGGTGCCCAGAATTGGACACAATATTCCAGCTGTGGTCTAACCAAAGCGGAATAGAGGGGTAGCAGTACTTCCCTAGATCTAGACACTATGCTCCTATTGATGCAGGCCAAAATCCCATTGGCCTAGTTCCTAATGGGATGGGAGGCCACCAAATGATCTCTGACACCTCAAGATATGGTTAGGGGAAAAATCCTGTTGTAACCTTGGAAATCTATTTCCAGGCAGAGCTGTCAATAATGGACTGTTTGGACCATGAATCCAACACAATATAAAGCAGCTTCAGGACACACTTATGCTCTTCGCAAACCTTGTGTAGTCACGTCACAAAGGAAATCTGATTGTTTTGAGAATCAGATACCACGCTGTAACACCAAAGATTCATAGAATCATAGAGTGGGCCATCCAGTCCAATCCCGTTCTGCCAAGAAACAGGAAAATCACATTCAAAGCACCCCTGACAGATGGCCATCTGGACTCTGTTTAAAAGCCTTCAAAGAAGGAGCCTCCACCACACTCTGGGGCAGAGAGTTCCATTGCTGAACCGCTCCAACAGTCAGGAAGGTCTTCCTGTTGTTCAGGTGGAATCTCCTTTCCTGTAGTTTGAAGTAATTGTTCCACGTCCTAGTCTCCAGGGCAGCAGAAAACAAGCTTGTTCCCTCCTCACTATGATTTCCTCTCATGTATTTATACATGGCTATCATGTCTCCTCTCAACCTTTGCTTCTGCAGGCTAAACATGCCCAGCTCTTTAAGCCGCTCTTCATAGGGCTTGTTCTCCAGACCCTTGATGATTTTAGTTGACTTTCTCCAGACACAATCCATTTTGTCAACATCTCCCTTAAATTGAGGCGCCCAGAATTGGATGCAGTGTGATTTCAGGTGAACCAGTAACTAAGTCCCACTGGTTCTACACAAAGGACTTTCTTCTGGTTAAACACAGGACTTGGCAGCATGTATTTCGCTGATGTTCTCTCTGTCTGGTATTTGAATGTGGGATGCGGGAAGAGGTAGGCATTGATGTTCTTTCCCTCTTGAAAATAGCTTTTCCAGACATTGATGTCATCCCCAAAGTAGGAGTATATATTGCTTTTTATAGAATTTTAGGGTCCTTCCAGACAGGCCCTATATCCCAGGATCTGATCCCAGGCTTTCTGCATTAAACTGGATTATATGAGTCCCCATTGCCAGATAATTTGGGATAAACAGAAAACCTGGGATCAGTCAGTCAGGGCCCTTAGAGGAGAATCATAACGTGCTGCTGGAAACCTCTATACACTTTGCATATTAGCCGAGGGGAGGTTTGAGGGACAAAAATATAGATTTGGATATGACCCATGGATAAATTGAGGGCCATTCCATAGAGAAGGGAAAGTGTCAATGCCAGCTGCCCCTTATAACTGCCACAATTTTCCCAGCCAGGCATTAAAGAAGGCCAAAAGTGGTGCCATTGCAGAGAAAGTAAAGGGATTGGTACTTCTCTTAGTCTCTTACGGGACAAACAAAGCTCACGCCTTTCACCATTCTGTTCCTAGAGGGGATGGATTCCTTCTTAGGTAAAAGGTAAGATACAGTACTTATACTGTGTTCTGTGGATATATTGTCCTGGGCTTTTGGGGTGGATTTTTTTTCTAGACATATAACTGAGTATATGTAGTATTGCTTTTTGTGTGTCAAGAGTGGCTTGAGAAACTATTGTAGTGAGAAGTTGTTGTAGTGTGTAGTGGTGTAGTACTGCTGAAAACATGTTAGGTACTTGAGCGAAGAATTAGGCTACCGTATTATTAAACTGCTGTGCTGCTGAACTTCCTGACCAAAAAGTTGCCGGTTCGAATCTGAGGAGCAGGGTAAGCTTCCACTGTTAGCACCAGCTTCTGCTAATCTAGCAGTTCAAAAACAAGCAAATGTGGGTAGATCAATAGGTACTGTTTCTGCAGGAAGGTACCAGCGCTCCATGAAGTCATGCTGGCCATATCACCTTGGAAGTGTCTATGGACAATGCGGGCTCTTCAGCTTAGAAATGGAGATGAGCACCACCACCCAGAATCGGACATGACTAAACTTAATATCAGGGCAAAATATTTACCTTTTATATATAATACTGCTGAAAACATGTTGGGTACCTGATCAGAAAATTAAATTCTCAGACTGGTGAAGGATACCATTGAAAGGGTCACTGGATGTGATGGATTGCACCACTTTGCTGTGACTCAGAGGAGTAGATTTTTAATATTATATTTTATGACATTCTTTTTTTATTTCTAATTAGTAACTGGCAGACAGCCTGAAACAATAAAGAAGAATTGTATAGCCAAAATGCATTCACTGAGCAGAAAAATGAAACAAAAGTTAATATGCTGATTCTATTAGGAAACTATGTCTTCATTTCAAATAATATTCGTCGCTTTAAAGAAAAGAAGAATTCTATTTTCTAAGATCAGAGGTGGGGTGGTTTGCTTGCATAAAACTGCACCGTGCATATTTGCTTTGATAACATCTCTGAACTATTTCATTAGCGTTTGAATGATCCTGAAGCCTTTTCATGTCTCTAGGAGGAGGATGCATTTTCTTCTTGGAACCCTGCTTTTAGCGTGAATGGAAATTGCTTGTGTGTAAGAATGTATTTGGCAGAATACGCCTTGCCTGCTTAAAGTTCAGACAAAGAATTCAAGTGAAAGAGGAACAGCCGAAGAACTATATTCAGAATGAATGAGTGAAAAATAAGCAACCGGCCTTTGATTTCAGGTCCAACATGATCATAGGAATTTAATGACCAATATTTTCACAGGAATATATTCAGAGGTTGGAAATGTTACATTTTTGGACCGCAGCATGCCCCTTTCTCAAATTTCCCAGTAGCCATGCTGGCTGGGAGTTATAAGGTACATACTTTAGTGACACGAATTTGGAGTACTGTAGTGCACTCTACATGGGTCTGCCTTTTAGGACTATTTGGAAATTTATGCAGACAGAGTGTTAATAGGCAGGTTACAAGGACCTTACATTTCCCCAGATAAAACAACTTCACTGACTGCCAATCCCTTTCTGGATACAATTCAAGGTGCTGGTTATGACCTTATGCTATGTGATGGCACACCTGAGCCTTTACTTGGGGGTTGTATACCTTCTGTTAAGATTAAGACTCTTAGCAGACAGAGGCACTTTAGGCAAGGTGAAAAACCAAAATGAGTTTACTGCAAACAAGATGAATAGACGGTTAACTCCACCTGGGACTACCATAAGATAACTTTTTAAAAAATGCATTACAAAAGGAGATTTTGCTGGTTGCAGTAATCTCTCTGGAGTCTTTTATAACCATCGCTTTTCTGCAGAAAAGCAATGATTATAAACTGTCTTAATCTTCTTTCTTGTGAAGCATAAGATGGTCATAAGCTTCTGTTGTCCTTTGTACTGGTGGTATAAAATACTGCTGAATGTAGGTGCTAAGGATGCCTGTTTTTGGATTGCTAGGCCTAGGGTTTCCAGACAATCCCAAGCCTAAGTCACAGTAGCTCTGCTGGAGAAAGAGGAGGAGTCCAGCAAGAGAGCTCTATATGGGGAAATGGAATAGACCATTTCCTCTGGCCTCTGGGGGGATTTTAAGCTCCACCCAAAACTAATACAAAGAAAGGTATCTACACTATTGGGAAAACCTATGAACAGGGGGAACTGAAGTGGAGGAGAGGAAATGGCAGAAGTAAGACTTCACAGGCTATGACCTAAAAAGCTCTGTAAGTTCAAACTGTTTGATAGATCCCAAGATCTTCAGAAGGGAATCTCAGTCCTATCACTTTCAAAGGGTCTGTCCAGATAGTACTTTTATCCCATGAGCTTCCTCAGCAAACAGGATGGTGGCCAAATGCTATTCCCTGTAAATGTGGAAGCAATAGCTACAAAAGGCAAAAACAGCACAATTCCATGTGCAGGAATATTGCTGTTTTGAGCCCAATGTGCAGATCTTTGCATGTCTGTATGTCCCTGCACTTGGAAATCATGGGATTTTTTTAATGTGTGTTTGTTCCTGGGTTTTAGATGTTTGTTCCCGATTGGTTGGTTCCTAAAAAGAAGGTGACACTTGCGTAGAACAAAAACTTTGTTTGTGTGCCAGAAACGTCATTAAATGTGTGGAGAGCACATTTTCTCTGGCCAGGACAAAGTTGTGGCCCTATAGTCAACATTGCACATCTTTTCACAAGAAGAGCCATGTATAACCCAGGAACAGCACCCTGTTATTTGATGCCACAGGTACACAACCAAATCTGTCGGGACAGATGGCCAGGCAGCCAGGCTCTAAGAAGTGTCAATAATGACAAAAGTCTGTTCCTGGCTTGAAATTGTGTGTTCCTGTTTGATTGTGCAATGCTAACTTGGGCAGACATGATCTTATCTCGTAAACTTTGTTTGTGTGGCAAACACTTCATGAAATGTCTGGAGGGCACAGTTTCTCTGGCCAGGACAAAGAACAACTTTTGCAGTGATTTTCTGCAGTGATTCTCTGCATATCCGCATCTTAAGGTTTTGAAGTCCCGAAGCTGCCATTTTGGGAGCCTCTAAATCTCACAACAAAGCAACAAGTCTGGACAACAGAGGCAGAAATCCCGGGATTTTTTTGCTACTGTTTAAAATCTGTGGTTTAATGCTATCTGGAAGTACCCATATACAAGTTTGGTGGGGATATGAGAGAGGGCCTTCTTAGCGGTTGCCCCTGGGATCTGGAACTCCCTTCCTATGCAGTTTGACACAACTTTAACTACCATGGCTTTATGCAATGCAGTCCTGTATTTTGAAGTCTTTGAAAGAGATTGTAGGGGAATCTGAGCTGTTAGACTCAAAAATAACCCTCAGTTGGGGTAATTCCACTATCAATACAGCAGAGTACCAGAAGTACACTTCATAACCAGCAGAAACTTACGTGTGGGATAAGCTTTCATTGTTAGGATGGCACACAGAGTCAGAGCATTAAGTTCAAAATATTTATTGAAAAGAAATATACGTATAGTAAAGCTAGGATAAGCTTCTATTCTTAGGATGGCACACAAAGTCAGAGCATTAAGTTCAAAAATATTTATTGAAGTACAAGAAATACATTCTAGATAGAAAAGGTCTTGGAACTAACTAGCTGACTAAGTCTCATTTTCTAAGAAAGGTAAAAGGGTAAAAAGTAAAAAATACCCATGCAGCTACATTTTTGCCTAGAGAGAGAGGCAAAATGCATCTTCACTGGAAAGAAGGGAAGAGGCAGAAGAAATAATGGAGGATGGCCTCATGGCCAAGTCCAGGGCAATAAAAATAGCTTTAAAAAGGAAGTTCCTCACAAAGATTCCATTGCTACCTGTTCCATCTTCCAGGAACTTGGTTTGCATTGCCCCTTAGTTGCATGAAATACCATCTTTTTGCATTTCCCCAGGGTTGCTACAGTCTCAGCAGCACCCTGAAAGTTAACTATTAACAGGGGCTTAAAGCCAGCCTGCAAAAGCCTTTTGTTGTTATTGGTTTTAAAAAGTATCTTTTGGTCTAGAGTCCACCCTTTTTCCTGGGGATGAGATCTCCATTTTGGAGAAGCTCTCCTGCCTTCTTCAGTATAGAAAAAGCCTCCGATGTGCTAGTGGCCAAGCTAGGCAGCTCGGACAGGCCATTGTGAGTACCATTACCCTCTTGCCTTGGAAACTGGTGCGGAGTTCAGATAAGGGAAGACCTGCTCTTTCTAAAAGGTAGCAGCTTAGCGCTGGGGCAGAGAATTTCTCCCAATTTCTCTGCCATTACTTCATCCCCAAATTAATCTTGAGCTTGGATAGGGGAAGACCTGTTCTTTCTAAAAGATAGCAGCTCAGGGTTAGGGTAAAAGATCCCAGGATTTTTCTACCGTTGGGGAAAGTTAACTAGGCAGCTGAAGGAAAAGGGAAGGAAAGAACATCTATATGGTTTCCCAAGTTGACTGTTTGTGTTTGTAACTTCGCCAAGCTGTGCCAAGTCTGTCAAGGACTTTGAGAAATAAATGTTCTGTTTGATGTTCAAATCTGGACTGGCCTCAGTTGCTGGGAATTCTGAGCTTCTAAGTAAGGCACCCGCAGTTCACCCGGATAAAGGGAGAAGCACATCTTAGTTTTAACTTTATAGTGTCTGGGTGTGAAGGCACACTACCTATTCAAAAGAGATAGTGGTGAAGAGAAAGAATAGAGACAAAGCCCTTTCTGGGAAAGCATACATAGGAATGTGGGGGGGGGGGGGGGAGGAAACCCTCACTCTAATCTTATCTCTAGTCTAGCTACTCATTGAGGTCTGGAAACGTGTCAAGACTTGTGCAGTCCAGGGATGAAACAGAGATAAGTAATGACTTTGTGAAACTACCACTCTCATGATTCTGTTGCATTGAGCCATGGCAGTTAAACCACTGTCAAACTGCATTCATTCTACAGTGTTGATATACCCGTGGAGGCCCGAACAGCCCTTTCCCTGCCATCCTTCTGTTGGCAAGATTTTTTTAAAATCCAGACATGCTTTTAAAAAAGAAGGTTTTTAAAGAACAAGCTTTTAAGAGGGTATTGTACTGTTGAAATGCTGGGATTACCTCTTTCTTTTTTGCAAATTTAAGTAGGTTTCGAATACCAGTTTTTCTCCAGTTAGAAGGAGAAATTGTAAATTGGTCCCATAATTATAATATTCAATTATAATTATGTTTCTTTATGATATTTTGCATTTAAATCTTCATGCAGAGACTATTTTTCCTAGCGTGGTTTATTAATAGCTTACTGGAAATTATGGATTACTAACTACTCTCTGTATTTTGGCTCCAGCTAGAAACCCATCTTTCAAGGACATTTCCTTTCTAGCTGTTGAGAGATACAACAAGCTTGAGGCCTTTGCACTGAATAGCTGAATTCATGAGGGAAGGCAACCTGAGCCAGTGGACGCTGTGATGGATTTGTGCTTTCTAAAAGAAAGTGTGCAGTATGTGGATCGTAATAGCGTAGTCCTTGAATGTTGGAGTGTTTCCAGTTACATTGGGGTTATATATGTGTATATGTGTTGTTTTGTGTGTGCAAATTTCACATTTTAATAGTATTTTTAATGTTTTGAGGGTTGATAGCTGCTAGCCAAAAGCAGGGATATATCCAGATCCGGCACCATATTATTTTTTATTGATTACATTTTATTCTTCCTTTCCTTTAAAGAATAGGCTTTACATTTCGGCCAAACCTCAATCTGTTTCTGCTCACCAGATTCTGGTAGACCATTTTTGTGTGCCTCCTGAAAATGGGCAGGTAGCTGGATAGGTGTTTTTGGTCCGCAGCTGAATAATATGGCTAGATCCGGCCCATTGGCGGCAATAGGGAACTTACAAGGTTCCCCTTTCCATTCCTGGCACCCTTTCCTTTTTCCCTTCAAGGAAGCCTGTGTTTCAGCAATAGAGTTAAGGAAACACACTTCTGGGACCCTTTCCTTTCTGGACCACGTGGAAGCCGATTACTGTTCTTTCTCCTCTATCAGCATCACTCGATGTGCAAAGATGATATGTCCCTTCAAGGGAGCCTGGGTTTCAGCAGCTTGCGTAAGACATATCATCTTTGCACACCGCGTGATGCTGATAGGGGAGAAGGAACAGTGATCAGCTGCCACGTGATCCAGTAACAGACAAAAAATAGTGACAGCTGGGTCCTTGCCGTTACGGCCATCTGATCAAGCTGAACAAGCCAAATTGGCCAAATGGAACCAACTACTCCGAATCCATGCACAAGCCTATTAAAGAGTATGAGACACTATTGGCCCATTCCACCACTCTTTTTATAATTACAGCTCTGTGAAATAGCTCTGGTTGAAAGAAAGTGATGGCCCAAATTCACACTGTAGGCTGAATGCATGTCAGATACAGTTTCTGCTTATTCCTTTTAGAAGATCAAATGAATCCTTGCCGGCTACTAGCTATGATAGCTGAGAAATTCTAGGATATACAATCTAAAACAGGCATGGGCAAGCTTTGGCCCTCCAGGTGTTTTGGACTTCAACTCCCACAATTCCTAACAGCCGGTAGGCTATTAGGAATTGTGGGAGTTGAAGTCCAAAACTCTTGGAGGGCTGAAGTTTGCCTATGCCTGGTCTAAAAGCATCCTTATTCTAATATCAAAGTATGTTTTATGGGAAGTGCAGGTTTTCCATTATGTTTGGTCCTGGTTCTCTAAAGAAAAGGACTTCCATGTGTTTTGGGCAAACATTGGGAATGCCTATGTACACTTAAGAACCAAATTTGACAAACAGATTATATAACTGAAGGGCATTCATATTCTCTTTCAAACACACACTTTTCCAGATATAACACAGAAGAGAAGGTGGCTCCTTGACTTGTAACTAAAGTGGGATTTATTGTGGTATGAAGCCATCTGATACTTTTCAGGTGCACTAAGAGCAGACTTGATAGATCTGCCAAAGAAGGAACATTGTGTACAGTTTCACAACCCAAATAAATTTTACTTTACTTTACTTTAGTGGAATGACCTATAGTCATCATTTTTAGTTAAGACACTTTTTTGGATATATGTACTGTCTGCATTGAGCTTCATTAACAATATTGTGAACAAGCTTGGGTTCTATTTTATTTTGTTTCTGCTTCTTCCAATTTCTCTTTTTTTCTGTTGTTCCCTCTACTTTTCTGCCTTCTTTTACTTCAAAGAGTAAAATACAACACCTGTTCTTACAATCACAATCGGCAAATTACCACTCCAGTGATTTGGAGAATGCATTCATATTTACACGTGCATATGAATACATATTAAACTCAAAACAAGTTTGCTGTAAATTTTGAGAGTGTGAAATTACAGTAGAGTCTTGCTTATCCAACATAAACAGGCTGGCAGAACGTTGGATAAGCGAAAATGTTGGATAATAAGGACGGACTAAGGAAAAGCCTATTAAACATCAAATTATGTTATGATTTTACAAATTAAGCACCAAAACATTATGTTTTACAAATTGACAGAAAAAGGAGTTCAATACACAATAACGTTATGTAGTAATTACTGTATTTACGAATTTAGCACCAAAACATTGCACTTTATTGAAAGAGCTGTGGATCCTGGTGGGAGGCAGACTGCGTTGGATAATTCAGAACATTGGATGAGCAAAGGTTGGATAAGCGAGAGTCTACTGTATGTTGATATTGTTCATTTCAGTGTTTATATTTGAGAATATGGGGGTTTCATGAAAATTGCATTAACTAAAATGGAACCATGGAGAGAGGCAGAGATGGATCTTCCTGCTCAACTTCACTACAAACAGTACATTGGTAATTAAATCCGAGGAGCTGAGCAACACAGGAAAAACAACTGGCAGTGGTAGTGGATCTGTAGGTGTAATGCTGAACTCAGCTGAACCATAATCTCTTTTCCACCATAGTATATGTGAATGTGCTTACTGACATAACTGCTTAAACATATCCTTTATCAATTATTACTTTCTCACCCCCTCCATCCCATAATTAAAATCCAGGTTGTCAGGTGATGTCTCTCTTTACCTTTAAATTCTACCTGGTGAACCACATTATAATGTTCTGAAGATTATAGCAGCTGTTTCAATAGAATATACCAAGTGTTACAAAACAGCGAGGCAATGTTTGTCTTTTGTTCTAGGGTGATGTGTTTTTCATGTAACAGCAATTTGATAGAAACTACAGATTTTTTTAAAAAAACCCCAGAAATAATGTGGAACATTTAACTATCCTGAAATAGAAAGGAAGAAGAGAGGACATAGGGAAGGAGGAAATGAGGGAATGACTCAATCACAAAATATAAGTGACGGAAACATTGTGAAATTGACAGCTCTTGGTGCATTTTGCCTGTTAGTAGTGGGGGATGAGTTAATTGTGGGGAGGAGGCAGACCAATGGGATGCCCATCAAGGTGTGATGAGGGCTGTCACCAAAGGTGAGAACCAATCCTCAATGCTAGTTTGCCTCACTCATGCAATAAAGTCCCGATAAGAAGGCAGAAGTTGTATCAAAGCACACAAGTAATACAAATGGAAGAAGTTGATACTTGGACATAACTTCTGCCACTCTGATAAAAGTTTGGGAAGAAGGCAGTGAAACTGCATAATAAAAGTCTCTTCTGAAACAACAATAAATCACTATGAGTCCCCAGACTCTGAGGATTATCACTATTTCTCTTAACGTTCCTCTTAATGATCCCCCAGCAATAGCAAGAGTATCCTTCTGGGCAGCTAAACCAGCCGAATCAACCCTGGCGATCAATGGGGTGACAGATGTCACAGCCAGATCGCCCTCACATCCCTAAACCAGGAAATCCCAATTGGATGGCTCCCCACGAGGGTCTGCCTTCAGGGGCAAATCAAGAATGGGCAACTTGGAAGTCCCTAAACTGACTCAGAAGTGGAGTGGGCAGATCAAAAGACAACCCGGCAAAATGGCACTACCTAAAAGAATCCTCTACGTTGTGGAGCAGAACAGACAACTCCGCATCTGTATGCTTGTCCACAATGTCCTGCCTCATGTACAGAGGAAGAATTATTTGAGGCTACAGACAATGCGGTCGCGGTTGCCCGTTTTTGGTCAAATGATATTTAGCCGATTGTGTTCCATCTATTTTTAATCAGTTTTATACTAATTTATGCAATGCTTTTGATAGCAAATAAATAACATCATTATTTCTGTATTTGTGTGGAGCCAGTAGGTGGCAGTAAAGAATCATTAGGCATTGTGTTGCTCCTGGATTTTGTCTGATTGTCAGTGAAATTTCGTGTTTTCTACAGACATTTCTCGTGTGTCGGCCTTTGCATAATCCCTCTGCAGTTATCATTTTCCAGTGGAAACATGCATGGTGCATCTCTCTTAGAAACAATCACATCAGCAATTGTCTTAATAGAAAATCAGGTGGCTACTCATGGCCTTTGTCTGTGTTGAATCCACAATGGCAACTGTCCAGGAAACTTTATTGGCCACTCTTTCATCACTGAGTAGTGGTGTTAGTAGATTTAACTCTCTCCAGAGAGGCCTAATTCTGAAGCCAATTCTACAAAGAGCCCTATCTAGGTAAAAATGTAGAAAAGTTAATTTTTGAAACATAATGACCAGAATCCTCCAGCCATGACATACTAATTAGGGCAGTGTGAGATCTACTCTTCTGAATAGTCACTTTTGCAAGTTCTGGTCAAAACTACTTTTGCAGAGGGAGGGAGGGGGGGAAGTATCAACCACTTCCTCACCCCAATAATAAAAATAAACTATATTAACTCCCTCCGCCTTCTGTGACTGTGGAGCAGAACAAACAACTCAGCACCTGTATGCTTGCTCACAATGCCCTGCCTCATGCACAGAGGAAGAACTGCTTCAAGCTACAGACAATGTGGTCACCAATGCTCAGTTTTGGTCTAAAATTATTTAGCCGCTTACGTTCCCTCTTTTTTTTTATCAGTTTTATACTAATTTATTTATGTAATGCTTTTGACATGAAATAAACTCCCTCAGAAATCTGTATTTGTGGTATGGAAGGTGGAATTAACAGCACATCAAATCTATCAAAGAGCTTTGGACTGTAAGCAAAATGTCATTCAAATCAAAATTAATTCCGTCTCTGCAGACAAAGGTTTTCCAAGTGCCAAGTCCTCGAACAGGTGCATAATATATCGAAGACGCAGAAAAAAAATTCAGCCATGACTTATTTTCTCTGGGACAAAGAAGAGGTCATTAAAGCCTAAAATATAGAATAATTTTGTTTCAAAACTGTCAGGCATGTACTCCAGCATCTGGAACATATTGTGTGCCAGTCTCATGTGTTAAGTAGGGAACCTTAACTGTATATGAGAAAATGGGGTGAGAGATATGCACACGCACACGCTGTCCACCTGAAAAAAGTAATAAAGGAGGTACTGAAGAAATAATAAATCATCCCTCTCCTCACCCTGTGAATAAAATGTTCCTCAAATGAGATCGTTTTCCCTGCAGGATTTTATTATTGTAGTTTCAGGGACTTTGTGTTCTCTCTTTGTGCTTTTGCCCAGGGCCATTGGTCCCAGGCAAGGGAAGCTGTAAGGATTCGTACCCAAATGGGAATTTTATTTTTTTTAAACTGTATTTGTGTGCCACCTTTCTTTCAGTTCACTCAAGATGGCATAAGCAGATTTTCTCTCTCCTGATTTTGTCCTTATAACAACCAAATGATGTACGTCAGGTGCAGAGAGACAGCACCTGGTCCAAGGATGTCCAGTATGCTTTGTGACTCAGATTGTTTTCATACCAGCTTCATCTTCTGCCAAAGCAGTGGGATATATACCATAGATATGCTATTGGGAAGAAAATGTGTTTGTAAGTGTTTAAGGAAGCAGATATTACTGTCTACTCAGAAGACAAATGAATGGTCCTCAGATCAAATCAGGCCTGAACTCCTAAAAACAAACCAAGATGACTAAATTGAGGCCATCATACTTTGGACATATGATGAGATGGCATGACTTATTGGGAAAATGATAATGCTTAGTGAATTTGAAGTCAATAGGAAAAGAGGAAGACTACACTACATGTGAATTGAGTCAATTAAGGAATCCATACCATGGAAATTGGTTGACTGATTGAGAATACACACACATACACACACACACACTGCCCTTCAAGGCCCCTAAAGCAGCTTGCAAATTGTTATTTTGACCATTCCCTGCCCTCAGACTAATATATATATATAAGACACAAAATATAAGGAAACGCAGAAGGCAGGAGGGAAGGGAATTTGATTCGTAAGATGCTGGCTGCTCTTCTGTTTCCATAGCCAGGGCAGTGACAGTTGGAAAAAATGGCGGGCTTCTCACCAGCTGTTGGACCAAGGCATGATATTGAGCTGTGTCTGGCTTTTCTTTTCTTCCTCCATGGGAGTTAGGATGAAGGGAAGGATTTTCATCAGAATCAGGCCTTGTCACAATGGAGCTATGTTGCCTCTTTTTCTCTCCCTCTGAGGCCAGGGCTTTGGCAGTTGGGATGAAGGAAAGGATTTTCATCTGCTCCTGGCTCTAGGAATGATGGAGTTGTGCTTCCCTCTTCTTCTCTTCCACAGAGGCCACAACAGCAACAACTAGGAGAGTTTGCGAGACCCAGGAGGGTAGCTAATGATTGAGGCTCTTGGAGGTCTCCCATTTGTAGGGTTGCCATCAAAACAAATAACAAATGAAAACAAATGCTTTTGGGATTGTAATGCTACTTTTGACACTTCAGAATTAGTCTCATAACTGTACCAAACATTTGTACTATAACTTTCTTGCACACTGGGCAATTTTGGATGGCCACTCATGACCTCCTCCAAATTTATTTATTGATTTATTTACCCTATTTATACCCTGCCTTTCTCTACCCTGTAAGGGACTCAAGGCAGCTTACACATGGGCAATTATTCAATGTCTTAAATCACATACAATGTAGGATTAAGAAAAGGGTGACAGCCCTCCAGGAAATGTCCAGATAAATGACCTCATCACACTGACCAAATCAAACATCCTATGATGCCTCCAGCCTGCTTTGGAGACAGAGCCCCATGCCTACCATCACAAAAGGTCATGTGACTTCCAGTGGAGGGCACACCCCCAACTGGGGTTGAAGCGACCCTTCAAACAGATGATTCCATGCTTTTGACCTTATCACATAAGAGAGCCTCCCCCCATGTCTTTTTGCCAGTAAGCGTAATGAAAGGGCAAGCATGAGGGGCAACTCTGTCACCCTGAACACCACTCCGTGTAGAGACACTTCTCCCATCACACAGGGGAAGCGTTGTCCAAACAGTGTTTGAAGGAAAGCGTCCAAGGATTCTTCAACTCTGGTTGGGAGTGGTTCCTCCACTGGAAGTCACACAACCTTTTGTGATAGCAGTCATGGGGTTCCGTCTCCGAAGTAAGCTGGAGGCATCCTAGGATACTTCATTTGGTCAGTGTGATGAGGTCCTTTATCTGCCATTTCCTGGAACACTGTCATCCTTTTCCTCATCCTGCATTTCCTGCTTTTTTTTCACAGGCATAATTGGGCTACAACATTCCTTTAACATGCTCTAGAGCTTGTGTATTAGCTGCACCACTATAGTGGTAGAGTACAGTAGTGTGTTTTTTCAAAGAAAGAAACACGGGGCATATTGTGGCAATTCTCAGGGTGCATGAGATATTGGGTGCATATTTGTGGGAGACATCACTGCTTTCTCCATTATTTAAGGTAGAAATGCAAAATATTTTACATATGTGGGGTCACAGGGTCACAAATGGTGTAGCCCTTTTTGCTAAATCTGCAGAATTTGAACCTTTATTAAGACTATGTCCAACAACTACAGCCAAAAATTCTGGCCTAAATGGAGAACAGAAACTTAAAAATGTCTCAGTGTTGTGCAGTAAAAGAAGCCATTATTGACACACACTCATTTTAGTTAATAACGACAGTGTATTTCATTCAAGTCATTTAAAAAGCATCTTTATTTCTGCAGAGGAAAGAGAGGAAATCTTCTAAGGTTCTCTAATGTAAACATGTGCTGACATTAATTATTGTAATATTTATCTGCAAAACAGATGGTAATGCTTTCCAAAAATGTGCAAGCAGTGATCAGAATGAATTTATGGAGGCATTACCGTTTCTACCGTGTTCTCATCTAGGTGTAGCCTTGGACTCTGGTCCATGCAAAGGGCTGCTTTTTCAGTGAAGTTCTACCAGACAGATGGAAAACATTATTAACTACTGTTTTCCTTTCTTGTCAGAAATGTTTTGTCTAATCATCACATAATTACACATCCATATTGTAGTAAATCACGCTATATAAACATTTCAAACAGAGTGGAACTATTAAGGTGAAATGCAAAATATTCCAGACTTTAAAACAAAACAAATATGAAGTGAACCGTGCTGAGTAAGAAAACGCTAAAATCAAGGTCAGACAAAAATATAGCTCTACTATTTTGGTATTTGGCTTTCATAGAGCTGCCTTCTGCTAACCCACAGAAAGTAATGTCCTGGGTGCTTTGAAAGTTTTCCATCCCACTCCTGCTTTTACTATGCTAGTAAAGAACCTGTGATTTATAGCCACTGCACCCTCCACAAAAGTGAGTAAAGGGATGGATTGGGTCCATTATCCACATGGGTGTCCTCTTCCTGGCTCAGATTGAGACTAGTCTCTGAGATTGATTTCTCTCTTGACATCATTACTGCCTTCAGCAGACAGTCCATCACCTATCCTTCAGCAACCTACAGACAAAAATAGAGAGGGGCCACTTGTTAATGTTCATGTTCTGAAAGCCCACCACCAATACACATTGATGAAAAAGATGACTACGGAATATGTGGTGGTCTGAATGTTGTTGGTTTGCAGCTCAGCAGCCAGTATATCCAGTTGTGAGGAGTGATGGAAGATGAAGCTCCACAACATCTGGAGGGGCACATGGAAAGCATGTGTTTATAATTTGAAGGGAGGACAGCATACCTGGAAAATCACTTGCTCCACTTAAGAGTTTGTTCTTCCACCCTTTTGGTTTTTTTTTTTTTGCTGTTAAGTTATCTTTAATATATGATGATCCTATGAATGATAAACCTGCAAGAGCACTGGTTATTAAACATCCTGCTCAGGGTTATGGTTTCCTTGGTTGAAACAATCCATTTGTAATGTAACTTTACTTTCTTTTTGTAACTGACTTCATTACAAAACATTATTTGTTTTATCTAGTGTATGGGTTCTCAAACTTTTCCAGCTGCGGAGCCCTTTTTGGAGCAAAAGTTTTTTGTGGAGCCTCAATAAATGATTATGTTGTTTCTTCATTCAGTCACTTCAAACTCTTTGTGACCTCATGGACCAGCCCACGCCAGACCTCCCTGTCGGCCACTGCCACCCCCAGCTTCTTCAAGGTCAAGCCAGTCACTTCAAGGATACCATCCATCCATCTTGCACTTGGTCAGCCCCTCTTCCTTTTTCCTTCCATTTTCCCCAGCATCACTGTCTTCTCCAAGTTTTCCTGTCTTCTCATTATGTGGCCAAAGTACTTCATCTTTGCCTCTAATATCCTTCCCTCCAGTGGAGTATGGACTGGTTTGATCTTCTTGTGGCCCAAGGCACCCAGAATTTTCCTCCAACACCACAGTTCAAAAGCATCTACGTTCCTTCGCTCAGCCTTCCTTATGGTCCAGCTCTCACATCCATAGGTTACTATGGGAAATACCATTGCTTTAACTGTGCTGATCTTCGTTGCCAGTGTGATGTCTCTACTCTTCACTATTTTGTTGAGATTGTTTATTGCTCTCTGCCCAAGAAGTAAATGTCTTCTGATTTCTAGGCTGCAGTGTGTCTGCAGTAATCTTTGCGCCTAGAAATACAAAGTCTGTCACTATCTCCACGTTTTCTCCCTCTATTTGGCAGTTATCAAACAGTCTGATTGCCATAATCTTGAGTCTTTTGATGTTTAACTGCAACCCAGCTTTTGCACTTTCTTCTTTCACCTTGGTTACAAGGCTCCTCAGCTCCTCCTCGCTTTCAGCCATCAAAGTGGTATCATCTGCATATCTAAGGTTGTTAATGTTTCTTCCAGCAATTTTAACTCTAGCCTTGGATTCATCAAGCCCCGCACATTGCATGATGTGTTCTGCATACAAGTTGAATAGGTAAGGTGAGTGTATACAGCCCTGCCGTACTCCTCTCCTAATCTTGAACCAGTCTGTTGTTCCGTGGTCTGTTCTTACTGTTGCTACTTGGCATTATTCAGATTCCTCGGGAGACAGACAAAGTGATTGCTATTCCCATACCACCAAGAACTTGCCACAATTTATTTTGATCCACACAATCAAAGGCTTTAATAAAACAGAAATAGATGTTTTTCTGAAACTCCCTGCCTTTCTCCATTATCCAGCAAATATTGGGAATTTGGTCTCTTGTTCCTCTGCCTTTTCTAAACCCAGCTTGTACATCTGGCAACTCTCACTCCATGTATTGCTGTTTATATATCATGTTATATATTATATAATATATATCATTATATATAAAGGAGATTATATATAAAGGCGATTCCATCTGAACATTAGGAAGAACTTCCTGACTGTGAGAGCTGTTCAGCAGTGGAACTCTCTGCCCCAGAGTGTGGTGGAGGCTCCTTCTTTGGAGGCTTTTAAAAAGAGGCTGAATGGCTATCTGTCAGGGGTGCTTTGAATATGATTTTCCTGCTTTTTGGCAGGGGGTTGGACTGGATGGCCCAAGAGGTCTCTTCCAACTCTATGATACTATATCAGATATGGGCCAGGCCACTGGCAGATGGATAGTGAGTGTTTGTGTGAACTAATTCACAAAGTGCAAAAGAAAAAAGAAAAAAGAAAAAAAAGGGAAAGATAGAACAATACCATATTTAAAATGAAGAACAATTTAAACCAACACAACAGTATTTCAGTGCAAGATCCTTAGAGCCATCCATCCCCCTTCTGCCACTCAGGAAAAGTACAATCAAAGCACCCACAACAAATGGCCATCTAGCCTTTGTAACAACAACAACAACAACAACAACAGCAGCAGCCAATTGTAAGCCTTCCTGAGCCCCCCTTCAGAAGTTGAGAAGGATGGGATACAAATGCTCTAAATAAATAAATAATAGAAATCCCAGGTGCCATCTAGTCCAACCCCCTTCTGCCATGAGTGGTGGGAGGAAAATTGGGTTTTAGAAGCACAAAAATGGGGAGGGGGATCTGGGTGGTGAGAAAAAGAGTGTGGGCAGTGAGTGGTGGGGTGAGGGAAAAGGGTCTGTGCTCTGGGAGGGTGCTGCTGTTGCTGTTGTTTCAGGCAGCTCAAAACTTTAATTTCCCTGCATTCCTCAAGAGGAGGAAAGAGGAGGAGATGGGAAGCAGATTGGTGTTGCGGAGCCCCTCACTATCATCCACAATGCCCCAGGGGCTCAATGGAGCACAGTTTGAGAACCCCTGTTCTAGTGAATTATATTGTATCGTGATGTCTACAGTACGATCACCTCAGTCATCTTTGCTTCTGCGGCATTTCAGACTTTGTTTGCTTTAAGACACATTCATTTGGTTTTTTTTTTAAAGCAGTCAACAGTATCTGTAGATCTCTGAAATTAACATTATCTGGAAGACTGTATATTCCCATCTCTGTCCTTTACTGCATGGTGCCTTAGTATTTAGGTGATATCATTTCAATGCAAGCATCTCCCTGCCTTTTTGCTGGTTTTGCGGATGTCCTTTTCTGACATCAGCAGAGGCGCCCACACAACTAGCAAGAAGGTGCTTCTTGTTGATGTCAGCAGAAGCTCCATGGTTAGCTAGGACAACGCAGTACAGGAGATACACTCCCAGACATTGGCCCTGGTTTGGCTATTGTTTTGAATCTGGGATTGTTCCAGGACAGATTTACAGCAGGCTAAATTGCCCAGTGGAGTTGTGCCCTTAGTTTTAAACTTTTGACAATGGGAGAAACTCTAATAGTTTTAGCTTGATGGAAGTAGACTGTGGTCTGGGTTTGCAAGTAGTCTGGGTTAGATGCAAAGTGGTGGGGGGGGGGGGGATAATTCCTGGTCCATTAAAAAGGCAGTCTACAGCTAGACCTATTCAATATGTAGGAAACAATTTATGAACCTATAATGTTCTCATCTTTAGCAGAAAGTGAACTCTGGCTGTCCCAGCAAATCTCTCATTTCACCCACACAAACAGACCTCTTGCTGTGCTTGAAAGACGATGCACTAAACAGAAGGCTCACAGATTCAGGTTTTTTTGGAAAAAGGAGAAAAAGGAGATGGGGAAATTGTTTCAGCAGAAAGCACCCTGTTTACAAAGGGCAAGTCCCAGAGTATGAGTTAGAAGTGGAATTCATAACATAGACTATAGCTAAGTAGCACTCTAGTGAGTTTTTCATTTGGAATCCACTTTGAAGCCCAAAATAATATAGATTCAGAAGCTGGATATTAAAAACTATATATCTATAGTATGTGTTCTCTGTTTCCTCTGTTAAAATGGAGTGGGAGGAGAACACCTCATTTTGGGATCCAGATGTTCCTGCTGAAACTTGTATCTAAGTCTGTAGTTTGGACAGGGTGTTTTTTTGTATAAGAAGTCTGGTTTGAAATTCATGCTTTTGGCACCATAAAAATACCTCAGCTATAAAGCTAATGTCAGTCTAACTGGAAAGAGAGAATCGGATGACAGGTTCTTCTCATTCAGTATTTTGTTTTCCACATAGCAGCAAACAAGATGCCCTTGTGAAATCCTCAAGCAAAACAGGAATGTAATTCCTCTGGTGTGAGGTTGGTTCATTTATGCTTATCTCAGCTGTCTCTGTTGCCATTTTGGAAATAGATAAGGCATTATCATGTGGCCAATTCCAGGTAATGTTCACCCCCCCCCCAAAAAAAACACTTAGAAAATAACTAAAATGTGCAATAATGTCCTTGTGAACCCCAGCTTTCATTAGAATTATTTTATTATTTTATTTTATTTACAGTATTTATATTCTGCCCTTCTCATCCTGCAGGAGACTCAGGACGGATTACAGTGCACATATACATTGCAAACATTCAATGTCATAGACACACAACATATATAGACAAACACAGAGGCAATTTAAGCTTAATGAGGGTATGTTCAAATTCTGGCCACCAGGGGAGCTGTCGCTTCACGGCCCACTTGTGGCACCAAGTCCTTGATGGAGTACTTCCTCATTCTTTCGCCCGCTGCTGGAGATTTTTATGGTGTCATAAATTAATTAAATTAGCCTCCCTGCATAAGTGGTACCTAAATTTCCTACTTGACAGATGCAACTGTCTTTCGGGCTGCAAAGGTCGACAGCAAGCTAGACAAATGGTCGGGAGCTTTCTCCAACCTGGGCTGGCTTCAAACTCATGACCTTTTGATCAGTGGTGATTTAATGCAGCTGACTCCTAGCCAATTGTACCACATCCTGGAATCATTCTCAAAACAGTGATGGGATGTGTTGTGGCTTCACTACTGATCATCATTTTGGGGGTGATTCTAAAGAAAAATGGAGGTGTTTTAGTGTGCCAGTGGGATTTATCCCATAGAGAACTGGAAACGTCCATGCTAAAAGGTGGATTCTGGAAGGCATAATAATAAAAAACAAAAACAAAACATTTTGAAGTTCAATTCTGACCCTACATGTTTAAAAATAGGTAGCTTATATCAACAGAAGCTAATTTAACTATCATTTGCAATTATTAAATATTGTATTTCAAACATGTGTAAGAAGTGGGAAAAGAACATATTGTGAAGAAAACGAAAGCATCCGTCATCATCGCATGTGTTATTTTGGTGCTCTAAACACCACATAACTGGCCATCTTGTTTCCTTTACTTACTTCCATGGCATCTGGACATCTGGAAATGGTATGAGTTGTGGCAAGCATTAATAAAGATTCAAAAAATGCCATTAAAGTAAACGTTTGCCAGAAAAAAAAATTAAGGAAAATTAGTTGAAACTAATCAAAAACACATCCTACTGAAACAGTAGATTGCCAATGGAAAATTCTGGGAACATACTTATTATGATAGCATAGGAATATGTATTTACACATTTGTGAATATTAGTCAAGCTGTATTGTATTACCTAGAAGTATATAAGGAAACCATTTGGATGAAAAAGGGGAGAGGATTGTTAAAAGGTTAGAGAAGGCAGGAAATGATTCATAATGCAAAACTATGGAACCTAGAATCACTCCCTATGGCAAATACAGGACATAATATAAAAAAAAGAGATGATTTAAACATTAAATGTCTTGTTATAGCAATTGCTAATGCTACAGACATGAAATATCCATAGACATCAGAAACCCATCGAAACTGTGGGATCTGCTAAGACGTTTGGACACTTTCAGATGTTGCAAGATCCAGAGTTGTATAGCTTAAATTATAAGTTTGACATTCACAGAAATGTATTGTCAAAGGCTTTCATGGCCGGAACCCAATCACAGAAATCACAGAAACCAATTAAAAACTAACTGAATCACACATGTACTCCTCATATTATCAGGAAAGTGTGTGTGTGCTAATGACACTCACAAGTCCCACCTTCTAATTCCCTTCCCAACTGAGTTGCAAAGTAGAAGAGTAGACTCTCAGTTAACCAAAACTCAAGCAACCAGGACTCTCAAGCAACTGGGAAAAACATCAACAAAGAAATAATACTTAAAAATTAAATACAATTGTTAGCAAAAATTGTGCATCTAGTTAAATTTGTCTTTATTTGCTTTTAATTACTGCATTTCAATATTAATATGAAGTGTATATGGAGTTGATGGTATAGCATATTATTAGATCTATTTTTAATAGTAACTCTCAAGCAATTGGTGGCCCCTGGTAGCGCAGTGGGTTAAACCGCTGAGCTGCTAGATTTGTTGACTGAAAGGTCACAGGTTCGAATCCGGGGAGCGGTGTGAGCTTCCGCTGTCAGCCCCATAGACACCTCCAAGGTCATGTGGCCAGTGTGACTGCATGGAACACTGTTACCTTCCCATTGAAGCGGTACCTATTGATCTACTCACATTTGCATGTTGTTCAAACTGCTAGATTGGCAGAAGCTGGGCCTAACAGCGGGAGCTCATCCCATTCCCCAGATTCAAACCACCGACCTTTGGGTCAGCAAATTCAGCAGCTCAGTGGTTTAACCGGCTGCGCCACCAGGGGCTCCATATACTGTCGCCCATATAACCTTCTGAACTCCCTCAGGAGGAAATGTGGCTATGTCATACTCTAATAAAAAAATCTAAAAGAAAATCTAAATAAATAAATGTGTAGCTATTGTAGGTTTTCCTGTTAATAGAAGGCAACGGGTTTATGTCACAATGCCAGGGCTCAGGTAGAGGTGAATCAAAAAAACACCCAGTTTGTATCAAACAGTTTAATTAAATCAGCACTAACTTTCTGGCTGTTTTAATAGTCCTAATATAAAACACAAAGATAGTACTCAGTCACAGAATATAAAACAAAAACTTATAGCAAACGCTACACCATAGTCAAAGTGTCAAGTCCAGTGGTCAAATGCCGAGAGTTCAATGAGCAAAGTCCAGGGATCAAGAGTCTATACTGTAGTCAAAAGCCAGTTCAAAGATTCAAGGTCCCAGGTTTCCAAGAGTTCAGGAGACAGGTCAGGAGAAGAAAAATCCAGAAACCTGGTGGAAAATCAGCAGCATCTACCACCAAAATAAGACAAAAACCTTTCTCCCAAATATCAGTTCCAAGGTTAGCTCCTTAAATCCAGTAACACCCAGCTGCAACCTATCCCTTGCATGCCTCCACCCTTAATTGCTTTTACCTGTAAACTGTTACTTACAAATTACTCAGCCCTTTAGAACTGTGACTTACATTAACCCTTCCATCACCAACTGCTAGGTCTGCTACTACCAACCACCATCAACTGTGGGACATGATACATGACAGTTTCTCACAGGAAGGAAGCAAACCAGTAACAGGATGCATATGGTATTGTGAGAAACTAGCCTCAATGCTAGTTTGCCTTCTTTGTGCGATAAAGTCCTGAGTCTCTGTGGTCCAATTCTGCCAGGTTATTTCAGGGATGGGGGTTAATCACATCCTCGATCAACAGTGATATTCTTTGGTTGTCAATAGCTTGATCCCATTCAGATGAACATTGGGATTTTTACTGAAATTAAAACATAAAAATGTATATCATGTTTATTGTAGATCTGAGCTTGTCTCTAATTCTAATGTTCCATAAAGTGGAATTTTCACTGCAAGCAGAAAATACTTCACAACTCACTCAATGCAATTCTTGAGCTTAAAGTAATCCTTTAGAGGAGGTTGTTTGGTTACTGTACTCAACCTGGTGTCATTAGGGCATTTTGATTGAACCCTTTATTTTTCCTGCACTTTGCTGCCTAAGTTCTTTGTATGAACAAACCTCTTCAGGCTTTGTTACTGAAACCATTTCAGAGTTGTTCAGCTGGAATCTCAACAAGGGAATCTGTCAGGTTTGCAGACCTGAGCCATCTTGCCAAACTGATTTGTCTGCAGACAATACCTGGGCATGGCTCCACAATGTGAGATTATGCAGATGTCTAGATGTCAACATACATTTAGCTTTGATCATTCAGCACCTAGCAGTGCAGAGAGGTCTCAAATTTGCAAATTAGACATTTGATTCTGTCATAAGAAGTGATTGGACAAGGGTTTTGGCATTCCGGTATGGAAAACATGAAGTACCATAGTATAGTATGTTAATTTTATTCAGTAGGACTGGTACCATGGCTTTGTAGCTTTTCAAAATGCATATACTGTATTGCAGTAAGCCAAAGACAGTGTGTATATGGCTGTCTAGTCATCATTGGTCCACTGTATTTCACCATTGACAATGCTGGTTATAGTCAATGGGAATTGCTATCCAATAGCATTTGGGAGGAGAACAAGGGGGACAACTGCTTGACCTCACAACCATTGTGTTGTGGGGTCCCGCAGGGTTCTATATTGTCCCCCATGAAGCCACTGGGGGAGATCATCTGGAGTTTCGGGGTGTGGTGTTATCTGTACGCAGATGACATCCAACTCTGTCACTCCTTCCCACCTGCTACTAAGGAGGCTGTTCAGGTCCTGAAACGGTGCTTGGCCGCTGTGATGGTCTGGATGAGACCGAACAAATTGAAACTCAATCCAGACAAAACAGAGGTACTCCTAATTAGTCGCAAGGCTACAGGGTTACAGCCTGTGTTGGATGGGGTTACACTCCCCCTGAAGATGCATGTTCGCAGTTTGGGTGTGATCCTGGATTCAGCGCTGAGCCTGGATCTAGAGGTTTCGGCAGTGACCAGGGGAGCATTTGCACAATTAAAACTTGTGCGCCAGCTGCGCCCATACCTTGGGAGGTTTGACTTGGCTACGGTGGTCCACGCTCTGGTTACATCCCGTATAGATTACTGCAACATGTTCTACATGGGTTGCCTTTGAAAATAGTTCAGAAGCTTCAAACGGTCCAGCGTGCAGCAGCCAGGTTGCTAACAGGAGCAGCACTCAGGGAGCATACAACTCCACTGTTGCGTCAGCTCCACTGGCTGCCAGTTTGCTACTGGGCACAATTCAAAGTACTGGCTTTAGCCTATAAAGCCCCAAACGGTTCCGGCCCAGCTTATCTATCCAAATGCATCTCTCCCTATGAACCCACCAGGAACTTGAAATCGTCAGATGAGGCCCTGCTCTCGATCCCGCCTGCTTCACAAGTATGTTTGGCGGGGATGAGTGACAGGGCCTTCTATGTGGTGACCCACTGGCTGTGGAACTCCCTGTCTAGGGATATTAGATCAGCCCCCTTGACAATATAAGGTGTAATGGTTTGAGCATTGAAGTATGCCTCGAGAGAAAAGGACTCAAATCTCTCTCAGCCATGGAACTATTGGGGCCCTATCTACACTGACATATAATGCAGTTTGAAACTGCAATATGTGGTCAATGTAGACTCATATAATGCAGTTCAATGCAGCTAAACCAGGCATGGGCAAACTTTGGCCCTCCAGGTGTTTGGACTCCAACGCCCACAATTCAGCTTAAGTGGCTGAGGGGGAAAAGGAAGGAACCTGAGGCTGTTAGGAATCATGGGAGTTTGGGTCCAAAACGCCTGAAGGGCTGCAGTTTTCCTATGCTTGAGTTAAACTGTATATTATGAGCCTACACTGTCCATATAATGACCTTCAGCAAGACACATCCTCCCATCCTCAGAGGAAAGTATAAGTAACCCACATCTCAACAATCCTTGCCAACAAAAATCCTAAGGTGAAACTTTAGGGTTGTCGTAAGTCAGAAGGGGCTTGAAGATATACAACAACAAAACATATTTAGGGCATGCACTCACTTTCCCTATTAACTGAAGCATTAGGTGGAGGAAGAAAAGCAAGGATGTGTAGAAGAAACTAGGAGATAAAAGGCTTATTGTGTCCTCAATCTTGAAAGGATGCATTTAACCTTAACTTAACCAGGATCAAACCTTTTTGTTTATCTGGGCATGTTCAAGGGTTGACTTTTTTCCCCTTTGTAATTTACTGCCTTTGTTTTGATTGTAGTTTACATTGCTAAACCAGACAACTGGCTAGTTGAATTGGAAATATATTGTGTGAGGGAACATATGATTTAAAAAATCATTAGAAACGAAGTGGATAAGATACATAGTTCTAAAAGCTCGGATTTCCCGAAGCTTAAAAAATTGGGTGTATTTATTTTTTTACTAAACAGTTTTGTTATAGAAAAAGAGAGAAGTTGGCAGAAACAAGGGTATTAGGTTTGGCAGGAAACAGTCTGTATTACTCGCAGTTAGGCACTCGAAAAAGAATGTAAAGAGTACAGTGGAATGAGATTTTGTGTGGCTCCAGTAGTTCCTTTTGTTGCTAATTGCTATCAAGTCGTTATTGAAGGATATATGTAAGCAAAGCAATAAAAATGACAGAAACAGTGTAGTCCAAAACAGTATCTTCCAAAGAGTACAGATAGTCCATGAACTTCAGGGTACAAAGGTAAAAACACAAGATCCAAAGATGCAAAACCCAAAAGAACAAGACAGCAAGGAGATCCAATGCCCAGAACAGGAACCTGGCAAAACTTGAAACATGAAACTAGACATTCACTTGGAAACAAGACTGTCATGAAACTCCAATGTTGACGAAACTGAGCTAAAATCCTTTCCTCATATGATATAAAGCTTTTCCTCTCCCATGAATTGAAAGGAAAGCATTCAGTTTCCCCGTATTACCAGGTAAGGATTTCTTATCTCACTTTTCTAGCAGATGGACTGACCTTCGCCAATCTTGAGACCTGTGTCTTAGTTTACAAAAGTCTTGTTTTCTATCTTCAAACTCATTAAATTCTGCACCTGACAAATCATCCTCCAAAGACAGTTTCTCAGAGAAAGACTGCTGTGGGCCTCTCCTAGGAATTTGACATTGGGAATCTACAGGACAAGCACTCCATTCATGAGAAACCTCAAGACTCTCAGCTTGACTCAGGCCCAGAAAAACCCTCAGCCCCACTGATATCAGACACAATCACAGGCTGAACTACAACACTATCCTAAACAGCCCTTCTATTCCCTTCCGCCTTCCCAAGCATCATTGTCTTTTCCACTTTGTCTTCTCTTTTCATAATAAGTTCAAAGTATAACAATCTTAGTTTAATAACATGGTCCCAAGCCATATAGGACATCCCTTCTGTTGTGCCAGCTCCACTGGCTGCCAGTCTGCTACTGGGCACAATTCAAAGTGCTGGCTTTAGCCTATAAAGCCCTAAATGATTCTGGCCCAGCTTACCTGTCCAAATGCATCTCTCCCTATGAACCATCTCAGAGATTAGGATCTCCGGGGGAGGCTCTGCTCTCAGTCCCATCTCCTTCGCGGGCATGGTTGGTGAGAGCGAGGGACAGGGCCTTCTCAGTGGTGACCCCTCAGCTCTGGAGTTCCTTCCCTGGTGAAATCAGATCAGTGCACCCTCCTGGACTTCAGAAAAACTGTAAAGACATGGCAATGGGACCAAGCCTTCAGGCAGTAAAGTACAGCAGTACAAGAATGAATACGTGCAATTGACAATAGGAATGACTTCGGATTACGATTCTGGATTATGTGATTTTAATGTTATATTGAGATGTTATAATTGACTTAAATGTCTGTTTATGTTCTATGTTTAATATGATTTTAATGGTTCAATTTATAGTTATGTTATTGTTTGGTTTCATATATATGTTGGCATTGAATCTTGCCATTACTTGATGAACACTGCTTTGATTCCCCCCAGGGGTGAGAAAAGAGGTATATAAATACAGTAAATAAATAATAAATAAATTAGTTTAGCCATCTTGTTTTTTTTTTTGGGGGGGGGGGGGTCAGGCTTGATTTATTCTTGGACCTATTAGTCTTTTAAGCAATCCATGATTTCTGTAGAACTGTTCTCCAGCATCACGTTTCAAATTAGTTGATTTTCTTCCTAACAGCTTTTTTCATTGTTCAGCTTTCACAGGTACACATAGAAATGGGAAATATGGTGATAAATACCACCCTAATGTTACTATTAAAATATATCAACTTTCTTCACAGGACAGCTTTCAAAATTGCAATCCTTAATAGCTGTCATTCCAAGTTTTCCTTAGTCTAAGTTCATAAATGTGGTTGTGGATTTGAAGTCATGAGCAGACTATCTTGTTTTCGGACTATTCCATATTGAGTTAAGTTCAGACTTTATCACCAAATCAGATTCTGGAAATAATTAGAGAAGAGCTCTATTTTTATTTTAGAGATGGAAACACGTGGTTCTCCAAATACTATTGGACTATAATTCCCATCATGCCTCATTGACTATGTTGGCTAGAATGGATGGCAATTGAATTTCAACAGCTGGAAGGTTACTTGTTCCACTAATAATGGTTATGAGAAACAATACTTTAACCTGAGAGAACTAGATATTGAGCTGCCAATTTTTTTTAAATGCACTAGACAATAACCTTGAGGTTTTGTTTTGCTAAGAATGGAAAGAATACCCCAAAATATTCAAAATCTTGCTGAAAAAAACACGATTGTTTGAACATTAAGAAATCAAGACAAGATGAATCTTAGATGGACAAGAATCTCTGTAGCAGCAAAAAAAGCCAATGGAATTTTGGCCTGCATAAATCGTATAGTGTGTAGATCCAGGGAAGTCATACTACCTCTCTATTCTGCCTTGGTCAGACCTGGAATTACAATGAGTCTAATTCTGGGCACCACAATTGGAGGGACAAGCTGGAACGTGTCCAAAGGAGGGCAGCCTAAATGATCAAGGGTCTGGAGAACAAGCCCTATGAGGAGTAGTTTTAAGAGCTGGGCAAGTTTAGCCTGCAGAAGTGAAGCCTGAGAAGAGACATGATAAGGGCCATGCACAAAGATGTGAGGGGAAGTCATAGGGAGGAGGGAGCAAGCTTGTTTTCTGCTGCCCTGGAGAGTAGGATGTGGAAAAAGGCATTAAACTACAGGAAAGGAGAATATTAGGAAGAGGTTCCTAACTGTCAGAGCTGTTCAGCAGTGGAACTCTCTGCCCCAGAGTGTGGTGGAGGCTCCTTCTTTGGAGGCTTTAAAACAGGCTGCATGGCCATCTGTTGGGTGTGCTTTGAATGCAATTTTCCTACTTCTTGGCAAGGGGTTGGACTGGATGGCCCACGAGGTCTCTCCCAACTCTATGACTCTATGAGTCTATGATTTGCAATCAAGGGTTTACTTGGTATAAAATTAGCATGTGGATGTATTCCACTGAAAACAGCTTATTTTGTGCAGAAAACAATACTCCTGTGCTCTAAAAAGGCTGTTTCCTATGCATAAAAGTCTGTTTTCCATGCAAATCAACCATCTAACACAGTTCTGAATTGCAAATAGACGTCAAGGTGGTGTAGTTTTCAAAGACCTTCCTCTAGACGGGGAAAACGGCTAAAATAACTCATTCTTTCCCTCAAGAAGAACATTAGCAACGCATTTGCTCCCTATGTTTTGCTCTGTAAAGGGATTCTATGGCAAAAACTGTTACATAAGAAGGTTCTTTCCTAAAGGTGTAAGACTGAAAACATTAAGCTAATACATTGCGACCTCCTAAGAGGAAGAGAGAGAAAAAGAAAAAAAGAGAGATTCCCAGGTTGTTATAAGAGACTCAAAATATGCTCCGGCTTTATGCCTGCCCTCTTTTCGTCAACCTCAGCGTTCAAAACTAACAATGTATCAAAGGTTTTCTAACCAGCCCCTTTCAGTTAGAATAAAAACCATGGATCAATATGAAAAAGAATACATTGAGGGGAAAAAACAACTCAACACAGTGTAGAGATGCATTAAGAAAAATAAAAAACAAAAACTCATGAGTACCTAATTTCTCTGGCAGATGTGGAGTGGAATAACGGGGCTCTTTTTTTTGAAAAGCCAAGCTACATCTAAGGGAAATGTCACTTTATGTTAAATAGTAATCCAAAGAGGTCTACCATTTACCGCGTGCTGTTTTTATCTTTTCATCTGACGGGAAAATCTGCCCTCCTAATTTGACCAATTTTTACCTTTCCAGATTTTAGCCCTGTCAACACCTTGTACTGGAAACCATACTAGAACAGTCGCTAAAAATATATTATGGGCCACATGTAAGTGATTAGCATTAGTGCAATTTTTGAGCTTGGTTGGTGAAAGGTTCCATGTCTAACTTGAAATAGTACTAAAAAGTTAATAAGGATTGGAATTATCTGGCTGATCCAGACCCACCCTGTCCTGCCAAAGGGAGGCACACACAGTCATGGGCATAAGCTATATAGGCAATGTCTCTACAAAATCTTGCCAAAAGTTTGATCAAGCTGTCTACTCTACACAGCCCATTGCACAGTATTATTTACACTGACACACAAAAATAGCAAACTGCCTTATACCATAGTATCGACCAGCAGGTCCCCAGAATTTCTGACTAAAATTCACCCTAGTCTTTCCAGTGCTATAATCCTTTTGATGACATCTTCAGATATAATCTCTGATTATACCTGCATAAGGAAATATCGTGTAATGTCATGCTCAACCCTCTCTGTCAGGGGTGCAACCTTGTCCTCTCAGCTATGGAAACCACCTGGGCACATTAAAGAAAATGGTTTTGCTGTGCAGATGATTACATAGGAAATTCTGGAACCTGTTTAAGGCCCGGATGATGCTTACATAAACCATAGAGCAATTGGTACACGTTAAGGGCTTTCTTTCACGTGCTTTTGAAAGCATTTGTTGTCTAGCCACTGCAGTTTGAAGCTAGCTTTGAATTGCATTAAATGGTCAGTTTAAATGAGGTGTGTGTATCTATATTTATTTATTTACAGTATTTATATCCCACCCTTTTCACCCTGAAGGGGACTCAGAGCTTTACAGAGCACACATATAGCAAACACTGAATGCCGATTATACAATAACACGACAGAGGTAAAGGCAGTTTTTCTCATCTTATTTCTGGCATCTTGGAGACTGTGCTTGACTCTGGCCACAGGAGGGTGGTGTCACTCCATCTTCCATGCCGAGGAACTTTCCTCCGATTGGTGTCCTTTATTACATCCCTGCTAAAAGCTGTACCTATTTTTGTCTATTCGTATTTCTGCTTTTGGCCTGCTAGTTGGGCAGGTGAGCTAGGGCTAAAGGCGGGTGCTCAACCCAGGCATGTAGCCGGGGGGGGGGGGGGGCTCGGGGGGCTTCAGCCCCCCCCGAAATTTTCATGGTGGTTCGCGAAAAGGCCTTATTGGTGCATTATTTAAACTGTTATGCTTATTCATATCATGATCTGATCACCATACTCAATATATCCCATATGCATGGGGGTATTGGGGTAATGATACAAAAGGTTTGCTAGGCTAGACCCTCTTTCACTCAGACTCAGCCCCCCCCCGAAACTCAGCCCCCCCGAAACCCCCCCTGAAAAAAAATTCAGCCCCCCCCCCCCCCGAAACGAAATCCTGGCTACGGGCCTGGCTCAACCCCATCCCAGACGCGAACAGTTGACCTTCCGATTGACAGGAAGGTTTAGCTTGCTATCCCTTTATATCTCTCAAACATAGTGATCAAATTGGTGAGACAAACTGAACAACCAGTCATATGCCCCCACAACACAAGGTCTAGCCACAAATTTGGTCCCCTTTTTATAAAACATATAAATGTTGATTTGCATACAAAAACTTATTATACCAAATACATGATCTATTTAGAAGAAAGAGAGAATACAAAAAATGATGCTAGAAAGGAGTGGATGTAGAAAAGCAAACAAACAGGAAGCAAACAAACCGCAAGCCACCATAATGCAAATTACTGACTGACTTTAGGATGCATCTGCATCTGTAGAACTCCGACAAGCCTTCGACCATGGTTAGACTCTCTAATAATACATATGAGAACCTTTAGATTCTCTATTAGCACTTTACAATTCTGATATTGAATACTGTTGTTTTATCTACAGCAATTGCTGTATTTTATTGTTTATACCAATATGATGTTGTATTGACTGTTTATGTTTTTTTTGCACTTGTATTTTGAAAATCACACCTTGAGTGTTCTGTGAGCTGCCCCGAGTCCCTTTGGGAGATGGTAAAGGGATTAGTGGGATATTAATAAAAGATTATTATTATTATTATTATTATTATTATTATTATTATTATTATCATTGTAGTTTGACACCACCCTAACTGTCATGGCTCAACTCTATGGAATCCTGGGATTTGTAGTGTGGTATGGTATCAACACTCTTTGACAGAGAAAGCTAAGGATCCTGTAAAACAACATCTCTCATGATCTCATAGCATTGATCCACAGCAGTTGAACTGGTGTCAAACTGCATTAATCCTTCAGTGCAGATGCACCCTTAGATGGATGTGTTCACTTCTGCACTGACTCAAATATAGCTCAGACGTTGAGGAGAGCTAAGCAGGACTGGTGTTTTATAGGCCTCTACTATTATAATTCATAGGTATTTACACATTATAGGCAAAGCTATTCACATTGTAGCATTTAAAGTAGCTTTGGGAGGGCTGTGTTTGCGTACGTTTTACTTACGCCTCAGGAAACGCTCATATGGGCTTAGTGAAGACCACTGAAGCTTGGAGCACTCTTTGTTTTCTTGCTTTTATCTTTGAAAAAGGAACAAATGAAAACATACCAGTGTGCCTGTATAGAGCACTGATTTTTTTAAAACCAAGTCCTGTCAAATCTCTTAATCCCATTTTGGTGCTCTGGAGCAATTTATTTTGCTCCAAATCTCTCTTTTCTTGGCTGCCAAACAAAACACCAGGGCACCGTGCGAAGCCCGTTTCAAAACGGAGTCGCCATTCAGTGAAGTCTGCTAGCAGTAAAGTCAACCTGGTTTTCATATCTTAAAAAGAAAAGAAAAGAACAACCCTGTATTGTTATTGCCCTGATTACAAAGCCTAGGCGGAGCCTGAGACTGAAATTGGTTTCCTTTCTGAAATGTTATACTGCTTTTAAACACAGGCCCTGGCATTCATAGAAATACTTTTCCTTAAAAAAAAAAACCCCACATCAATATTGAACACTCTTGTAAAATGCTATTGCACCTGAAAACACTGTAAAGCGCATTGATGGCTTGTGAGAGGATATCACAGGATCTGTCCTCTTAAAATAGTCAAGGGAGCTCCTTCCGCAACTTAAGAGAGACCATCTGGGGAAGGGAATGATGGGGAATCCAGATGGAGGACTAGGGACATAGGCCTTTTACCTACCAGCATTTTCTAAACCCCCCAATGAGATAAGGTTTGACACTTGAATCTCCGTAAAAATATCTATAGAGATAATGTTTGACACTTGGGTCTTCCTCATGGCTCCATTGGGTGATCCATGCTGGAACTAAATAATGGGTGTTAGGAATTGTTAGGAATTGTGGGAGTTGAAGTCCAAAACACCTGGAGGCCCAAGTTGCCCATGACTGATTTATACTATAGAATTAATTTTGTTTGACACCATTTTACGTTTATTTATTCATCATATCAGAAGTGACCCAAGGGTAAAGTTGTAATGTATTTAATAACACAAAGTTTAAAACATTATACTAAATGTCTTTTGACCAGTAGTTGGCCACTTGGAATGCCTCTGGTGTTGCTATAAGGAGGTCCTCCATTGTGTATGTGGCAAGGCTCAGATTGCATTGTAATAGATAGTCTGTGGTTTGCTCTTCTCTACACCCGCATGTTGTGGACTCTGCTTTGTGGACCCATTTCTTAAGGTTGACTCTGCATCTCATGGTGCCAGAGCACAGTCTGTTCAGCACCTTCCAAGTCACCCAATCTTCTGTGTGCCCAGGGGAGAGTCTCTCATCTGGTATCAGTCATGGATTGAGGTTCTGGGTTTTAGCCTGCCACTTTTGGACTCTTGCTTGCTGAAGTGTTCCTGCGAGCATGTCTGTAGATCTTTGAAAAGTATTTCTTGATTTAAGTCGTTGGTGTGCTGGCTGATATCCGAACAGGGATGGGCCGGAGATGTCACTGCCCTGGTCTTTTCATAATTGGCTGCTATTTCCTGGTGTATGACAGGTGGTGCAATATCAGCTAAACAGAGGTGTGGGGTGTAGACATGATAATGCAGCATGTCTCATTAGGAGCCACATCCACTGTTTTAACATGGTGTGATGTGTTCCACACTGGGCATGCGTATTCAGCATCCTGTGATAATGCAGCATGTCTCATTAAGAGCCACTTTAAGTTCCATGGCTCAATGTGATGGCATCATGGGAGAGGTAGTTTTGCAAGTCCTTCATGCTTCTCTGCCAAAATCGTGCTGGTGCCTCACCAAACTATAACTCCCAGGATTCCATAGCATTGAGCTGTGACAGTTAAAGTGATGTCAAACTGCATTAATTCTACACTGTAGCTGCATCCATGGTGATATATGTTCCAGAAAGCTGTCACCTTTCTGAAACTTTTCCTGCTCTAAAACTCCAAAAGACACAGCATCCCTGCCTGGTTTGAATGCTATACTCATTATATTCCTCTCAAAATGCGCAGATCATCAAAACTAGAAAAAGCCTTATACTTCCAAACATTAAAAAACACCAATTTTCTGTCCCTTGAATCCACATTGCATCTTACTGTTGATATTAAGGTGAAGCTACTGCTATGACTTGTTTAACTGTATCAGAATTATCTGTAGAGTTGAGCAGTTTTTAAAAAAGTGTTTTTCAAATGCTCTTCCATAAGATGGCAGCAATTCTTTAGTTGAACGCATGAGACAGATGTATGAAGATGACATGGAGATGGTAACCGGTAGTCATTTACAAAGAGAGAGAGAGAGAGAGAGAGAGAGAGAGAGAGAGAGAAACATATCAAAAAAGAGGCGTTTCATTTTCATGGACTTTACTTTCATTTGCTTTGTGACTTTCCTGCCATCAATCCATCAGATATCTGGCTTTTTATTATTATTTCATCTCTTTCCAATTACACTCCTTGCCCCATGCTGCAAAAGATTCAGGCGCTTGTAACATAACTGTTTTTATCATCTCTTCCTGACATTGATTTATCACTTGTGGAAAAAAAATCAATAGGGCAGAATAATTTGATATATTTAATTGGTTTGTGGTTACGTTTCTGCAGAAGGGAACGCTTCTGCCGAAAGCAGTATACTACAAAAGCAGAATAAAAATAATGGTCTCTCCTCTGGGTTTTTTTAGACACCTGTAGCTTCATTATATTTTCCTTATTGAAAAAAGAGATGAGGATAAAATGCTGTTTTAAAATTCATAAAGTGTTGTCAATCATCACTGAAAGATGCTATAAAATTACAGGGGATAAAAGATGCATCAGTGTAAGTTTTTTTTAATTGTGTCAGAAGTTAATTGAGAAATTGCAAGTCGCTTCTGGTGTGAGAGAATTGGCTGTCTGCAGAGACGTTGCCCAGGGGACGCATGGATGTGTTACCAACCTGTGGGAGGCTTCTCTCATGTCCCCGCATGGGAAGCTGGAGCTGACAGAAGGTAGCTCACCCCATCTTGTGGATTCAAACCTCCAACCTTTAGGTCAGCAGTTCAGCCGGCACAAGGATTTAACCCATTGTGCCACTGTGGCTCCTATCAGTGTAAGTCAAAAGCTTCTGAACACTTGACAATAAATTCTAGTTGGGAGAGTAAAGGACAATGATTTTAGCTTTAAACATAGTAAAAGGTGGATAACTTTATTAATATTTTTACTGAATTTCTCTGCTTTTTATGCTCACAATTTTTGAAAAATTAAGTTTACCATGAGCCAATGTAGCAAATACAGAGAAATCATTTTTTGAAGTTGGTTCTGAATAGATAAAGTCATAGAAACTGCAATTAAGAGTATTTTACAGATGAATGCCTGGCCATTTATTTTTAAGTCTGGTTCTCACAGTGTTCATGTAATTAGTTACCAATATTATTGTTGCTGTTGCTTCAGCTAGGGGGAGTCTATACAGGTAAGTGAAATCCACCTCAAATCCACTGCTGGCTATCCCAATGACATTCACCAACTTCAAGCAAGTTGGTGACGGGTCTTCTTGTTTTACTCTGTCTGAATTTGCCCCACTTTTGGCAAAATCTAGAAACTCTGGAGTATCCCATAACTGTGTGGCAATCAGGACAGCTGAACTGGGTTAAACCCACAGTCCAGATGAACACCATGCTGTCACCTTTTCCCTATGCACAGGGAATGGAGATGATTCAACCCATGTTGCTGCTGCTGCTCCTACGTTGCAATAGAGCTCCATCTGAGCTGCTGTCAGAATGGGGTGCCCCATTCTGACAGTAAATAGCAAAATGGAAAGGGGTGATATATCCTCTTTCTTGTTGGTCACACTGACACACAATTCTGACATCAACAAAGGTGCCAGCAACAGCTAGCAGCTTGACTGGAGCTGCATGGCTCTCAGGGAGTGGTGATGGCAATACAGGGGATGTGATGGTCCAGTGGAGCTTATGCAGTTTGAGCCCAATTGGACCATCTGAACACTAACGCTACTCCAGAGCAGGTTGAGTTTGGTGCATCTTGTCCCAGCTTTAGTGGTCAGTGTTGATTCATCCCTAAAGGGCTGTCATAAGCAGTTCTCTCCTGCCCCTAAAAATCCCTTCTGTAATCAACAGGCTTTGGATTGTCCACTTGCTTTGGTATTTGTTATAACCTACCTTGAGCCACAAGGAGAGGCAGGTAAGAACATTACTACTACTACTACTACTAATAATAATAATATTTTTAAAATAGCAAGGTTAGAGAAGCAACCCTGCTCTTTGCTGCTGTCTTTTGGGATGGGGATAGAGTGTTGACACATTACTTTTAAAAAAAAACCTCTCACCGCTGATGTCTTTGGGCAGCTCTCACTTCCATCCCTAAGGACGTTTAAAAATAGTTTCTCAGCATGAACCAGGAAATGACTTATCCAGAATGAAATGGTTCTTTCTAGTTATATATATATATATCTATGCAGTGCTGCCCTGCTGTTCCAGACACTCCATTCTGTTCTCCCCCTTCTTTGAGAATGTCTGCCTCCCCCTTCAGTTGGCCAACATTTTATGCCATTATTATTAGGATGTTTGGGGACCTTAGAAGGCTGTGCCTAAATGTGTATCTATTTGTGTGCATAACTGCAAATTTAATACTCTTCAATCTTGTATGTATAGTTTTTCCTCTAGCTCTATGATCAGGAAAAGATTTGAATTAATATTAGTATATTTATTTGAAAATCTTAAATATATATCTGCTGATATCCTGCATCTAAGGTTATGATACATAACTTTATGATGCTGGAGCTATGTTTCTCACACAATATACAGCCATCCTACTGAACTGTGGTAATGCATGATATCCCATTGAAAGACATGGGTACCCAATGTCCAACAGGATATGTTGTGCTTGGTATATGCTGTGCTTCTGGACTCATGGTACACTGGACCATTGTGCAATGGCCATGCTGCTTGCTCTTCTTGCAAAGTGGCCCCAATTGTCTAGCTCCATCTCCACTGCAATTCAACTTTACATAATTATAAATGGGTTTACCATTGCATAATGTCCCAACTGAATGCCAGGCATCTTTCATATTACATTGCCTTCACAAGAAGTCTCACAAGAATCTACAAGATCTTAGAACACATGGAAAAGCAGTTATAGTTTCAACATATGGCCACAGCCCTGTTAGGTGGCATAATTATATGGCTATAAGTGATGGGTGATACAGATGGCAGTGTGCAGGCAGGGGTAAAATGGTTGCAGGTGTCATGATGAGGAGGGAAAGAATGACAACGAAGGTGTCTATGCCAGAAAAAAAGCCGATGGGACAGTATTTTCTGGCAACAGAGTTGGCTTTCTGTACCCTCCCATCACTGCTGCTATGCAGCATTCAAAAAGTGAGTTCCAAAAGATTATGACGAATATTCTCCATTTCTTATAAGGATGGTTCTACATTGCCATTTAATGCAGCATAGAGTAACTTTATTCTGTGTGCATCTACATGGGCTGATGCGAGTTAATCCTGGATGAGCCACTTAATTCAGCTGCACCCCAGGTTAAAAAAACACCACATTCTCCTGCACCAGGATTCAGACCTTCCCCTGTGTTGGGGAGGTGGAGATACCCATTCTGGATTCCTATGCAGGATGCTGGATTAGTATCCCCACAGCCATCACATAGGAGCCCCCAGTGGTGCAATGAGTTAGGTCGGCATTTGAAATCCTGAGAGTGTGGTGAGCTCTCGTCTGTCAGCTCCACCTTCTCATGCAGGGATCTGAGAGAAGCCTCCCAAAGTATGATAAAACATCCAGGCATCCTCTGGGCAACGTCCTTGCAGACAGCCAATTATCTCACACCAGAAAGGACTTGCAGATTCTCAAGTCACTCCTGACATGAAGAAAAAGCCATTACATGCTTTCCGGGCTCAGGCAGCATGGGGAGAAGGATGGCTGTCTCTCCTGCCTCCTAGCTCCCTCTGCTCAAGCAGATTTGCTCAGACACATGGCAGCAACCAGGAAATAAACACTCCAGAGATCAGATACATTGGATGCTAGGGAGGTGGAAATCCGCTCCATTTCCAGCCGTGCCAAACTAGCTATGGAGGCAGTTGACAGCACCCATATCTGGCCATTATGTGACCCCAAAATTGGTATGTTTCATATCGGTTTAAGTCCACATTTCGTGCCTGTGTAGAACCGTTTGTAGTTACAAATGCATGGCCAAGTAACATCTCCATACATGACCACACATCCTACCCAGAGATCTAATACAAGCCAATTAAAATCCCTTCAAACAGAACACAGTGCTTCTCAAAGAATTAAGTTATCACATCTGGGGATGAGTTAATGTTGTGTTAATCAGAGATTGTATAGCATTAGAATTATTAAGAACTGTGCTTTGCTCACTTAATTAACTCCATATCTGAGGCTTGGTGGAAAAAAAATCCCAGATCCTTTGCTTTTGAAACCACAAACAAGCTCAAGAATCAGTTTAGTAATTTCACATACTCGGGATCCGATAAGTTAAGACTTTTCCTTCCTAGATGAAGGCATATCACTCCCACACAACATTTGCACACATATAGTTAATAACCATCATTTTGTACTCTAGCAGAAGACTGGACCTTCAGTAAACTGTTATTGTAGATTACCATACATTATGACAAATTTGCTGTTGGGGATTAAACTGCAAGAGATTATCAGGAAAATGTGGAGATCTGATAAAGTTTCATAATTTGCTGTTGATGACACGAGCTAGCAAAGTTTCGTTCAGCATCACATATGTATGTTTTAGGGATAGATTTTATGTCTAACCCAAAGCAGTGGATGGAACCAAATGCTTGAATGTCATTCTGAAAGAATGCATACACAGAGCTTAAAAAAAGAAAAGCAGGCCATGGAAATAATTTGTAATTTAATGTGATCATAAATGTAGAGCCTCATTATGTGATGCCGCAACAGCTCTCCACTGTCTCCTGCAAACTCTTTTTATAGGGGAAATTCGTACTTCTGACTACAACATACAAGCTGTGTGTATCTTTTAACAGCGCTGTGGGTTTGATTGATGTGATATTACTTTCATGAAAAAGAAACACCAGACATGGAGAAGAGATGTCAGTACAAAGTCAGATTTCTTCAGTACACTATATGCACTGAGAATGCCAACCACAAAACGTGCTGCTCTTGTTTTTTGTGGTTGACATTTGGAGATGTAAGTAGAAGGACGTTTAGACTCACTATATATTAGGTCTTTTTTTAGGGATGACCCTATTTACAAACAGCATTCTTACACTCTGTTTTTGGTGTGAAAAATAATAAATAGATAGCAATGGCAATATGTTAGTTTCTTTGACTGAAAGAAAAGGTGTGCAGCTCCATCACAATGTGCATGTTTGTTCTGAAATTGATACGACTGTGTTCCTAGATATGTTTGCACAGAACCAAAATATGAATTGGCTTGCATTGTTACCATTGCTACTCATCCTATTTCTTGGGCCCCTTCCACACAGGTAAATAAAATCCCACATTATCTGCTTTGAACTGGAATATATGGCAGTGTGGACTCAGATAACCCAAATATTGTGGGATTTTCTGCCTTGATAGTCTGAGTAATATGACTGTGTGGAACGGCCCTTGGTCGTCTCTCTCTAAATGTAGGACTTTATTACACAAGGCTGATAAACAGAACTGTGGTAGGATAATAGTGCTTTTGGATGCCACTTACATTTGTTGTGTCTCTCCTATAGTTGCATATAATTGTGTTTGGTTTTCTCTTTTCATTGATAGGAAAACCCATCAGTGAAACCAATATTGGTATAGTTCTCTCTTTGGTGTGCAATAATTTCCTTCTGATGCAGTCCCAATATTGTGAAGTGGAGGAAGGTTTTATGAGAACACAATGATGTGAAATTCTGTAGTTGCAGTACAATAGGGAAAAGAAAAATAGGCACTTGGTAGGGTGAGCATGGATAGGCCTGTATGAGACGTTATAGAAAACCGATAATAATGGGAAATAACATCAACAAAGTGCCAGCCTAGCACAACAGTGTGAAAGTGATTGTTCCAATAATTGTATATTTTCATTTATATAAGCAATGTAATTGCCACAAAACAACAAGCTGGTGTGATAAAGTCCGTAAACTGTATATTCTTATGACAACTATCTGTTTTGCTTCTATGCTGCTTTTTGAACATATGGGGTTGAATCCTAACAGATGGAAGTGAGAATTCACTTGTGGAATGAATGAAACTTTCCCTTCCTGTTGAAGTCCTGTATGTTCCCTGAAAGCCACATCTAGAGATCTTAAAGAATAGGGAGTCAACAAATAGTTCAGTTTCTATTCCCTGACACGCATTTGTGAGAGCAGAATTGTTTTCTATTGATGCTACTGCACCATTCATTCTAACTCAAGAGTATAAAATAATATAATCATAATTCATGTGGAATGGAGCAACAAACAACACACTCATGCAATTTTCTTAATATGATCCATCTATTCGAATCAATTGTTCTCTCCACTTTCATTTTTCACTATCTCTTTCCTTCACATATCTTGTCCAAAAGGACTATTGCTGCATTTGGTTTATATTATTTGTATCTCAGTAAGAGTGGAAACACAGTTACAAGTTGTATGGTTTTCATTTGCTTAATCTTGGTTGGACTCTCATCTTTAGGAATGCAACTGGTTGTAGCACATTCTTATTAGAGCACATATAATTATCTTTGTCTACAGAATATGCTACCGCTTTTAAAACGATAGAACAGCTGTGCGTGTGTTTACTTAATTTTATTCATTTATTATTGTTTATACAAACTCATCATAGTCTTCTGTACTGTTTGTAACCATTAATGCATAGCTCAAATTTTCACAATAACAACAACAGTTTATTTATATTACGCTCTATCTCCCCGAGGGGACTCAGAGCAAATTACAACATACAGAGGCAATCATGCAATGCCTTTAATACAGTGAAATAACAATGACACACAAATACATAGAACAAAGGAAAAGGCTTCCCCTTTCATCTCCAGCTTCTGGAGGCAGTGCTCATCTCTGGCCATGGGGAAGTGCTCTTTTTTCTTTTTGTCTGAAATGTGGCAGGTCCTGCAGAAAAGCAGCACAAGCTGAGCAAAAGGGACAAGAGGAAGGAAAGCAGTGGAGGAAGGAAGGCAAGCAGGGAGGGAGGGAAGGTGAGGAGGAGGGCCATGCAGGCAAAAGTGTTCCTCTTGCCAGGGGAGGGTGGCATGAGCGCCCGAGGGAGGGGAAAGAGGAGAGGAAAGGGAAGGCGAAGTGAGAGAGACAGAGGGATGGAAGGCCAGGAGGAGGAGGATGGCCGTGCAGGGAAAAACGCGAAACAGCGAGTTCGCAGTAAGCGAACCACGAAGGAGTGAGGGAACACTGTATTCACATTTGCATGTTTTTGAACTGCTAAGTTGGCACGAGCTAGGGCTAACAGTGGGAGCTGCTCATCCTGACTCACGGCTTCGAACTGCAGTTCAGCTGTTCAGTAGCACAAGGGTTTTACCTATGTGCCAACTGTGGCACAATGCATTAAACAACCTTACAATTTAAAAAAAACACCACATCCAAGTCATTTCTCAACAAATACAACAAATACAAGATATTGAGATATGTTATATAATGCACTGGTACATTTATGTGCAGCTGACTGAATATGGTATAAAACTAAGTAACTCATATTGATTATTATGCACATTTTCATAACTTATGAAAAAATGACATTTCTAGTCACTGGGACACATGGCATTGAAATTGTGTATTTATAGATGGCCGTTTGAAGGGTGTCCCTATTTGTAAAACGCAATATAGAGGTGACTCCATATCTACTAATTTATCTGTCAACTCAACCATCTGCAAAAAGTTACATGATTTTTGCTTTCAGGAGAATCTTCTATCCACTTCTTCTCAAAACACCAACTCAGATGGGGAGCATGTTCTTAGGACTTCAGGAAGTGTTTAAAAGGTACAATTCCTCCCCCTGCATGTCTCTTCTAGCCCACTAATTATCAGTTTCCCCCTCCAATCTGATACAAAAATACAATTAATGCCAGGCTGCGTTTGCCCATAAGACAGAACTACTTGATCCTTGATCAGGTTCGTATAAGCCATTCTAATGACTAGGATACTGTTTCCAAAGGAATGAGCTATGCTTTATCAGTGTGTATAAAATTAAACCATCCCATTGCGAGTTCAGGGTTAATTAAATTTAATTGGTTCATATTAAATGCCCGAATTCCTACTGCCAACATTCTTACTAGAGCTAGCCAATCAGATCGTATTTTACCAGTTTTTTAAACCAGCTCGCTGACTACATTTTTCCTCCTGGGCTCAGTTCAAGGTGCTCATTTGAACTCCTGAAGCACTAAATGGCTCCCGGCCAGAAAGTCTATAGAGCCACATTTCCCCATATGATCCAGCCTCACAATTTGTAAATTTCCTATCTGAGACCCCTCTCCATTTTTCTACTGAAATGGGGGATGTATTCTAATAACAGGACCTTTTCAGTTGAGGCACCGAAGACAATCTTAAACATCTCCCACAAGAGTCTATCACTGTTCAGTTTTAACCAGTTAGCAAAGCCTTTTGTATTTCAGTGACCTTTTTTTTTTACAGATTTTCTCCTTCTGATTGTTTTGCACTGTTGCTGTTAAATTTTTAATTTTAAACAACACATTTTTGAATAATATAAAACAATATATAAGGAGAAAGATAAAAACCCCAATATGAAATAACCAAACTAGAACTATAATTACAAGAACTACATTAACAGAAAGGTCAGCGGTTTGAATCCAGGGAGTGAGGTGAGCTCCCATCTGGTAAAACATCCAGGTGTCCCCTGGGCAATGTCCTTGCAGACAGCCAATTCTCTCACACCAGAAGTGACTTGCAGTTTCTCAAGTTGCTCCTGACAAGAAAAAAACCCCCCAGACTAAAATAGAAAAATACAAACAACAAAAAACGGTTGAAAGACAGATGACTTCCCTTTTCTCAGCTAATGGCTACAATTGTCCAGTTATCCTAATTTTTATATATTTAATATACATGTATTTCTATCTATTGTTGCAACCTACTACTGTTCCCTAATCAGAGATATAGTGCTCTATTTCATATTGGCCTCTATTCCTAATTTTGCCATCTGGCTTTTCTACTTTATCCGTCAGCCCTGCCCTCATCACTGATTTGCACCAGCCTGCCTGCCCGAGCCCAGAAACTGTTTACTATTTCAAGCTATTGGTTGCTTGGTCAATGGTTGCTTTTATACTGTGTTATGTTGTTGTTTTTTATATTTTTATGATGTCGTTTTATGAATTTTAGCATGTTATATTTTAACAATGTTGACCGGACTTGTCCCCATGTAAGCTGCCCCAAGTCCTTACGGGGAGATGGAGGAGGGATACAAAGATAAAATGATAATGATGATTATTATTGCTATTATTGCTGTTGTTGTTGTTGCTGCTATTACTATTCTTCAAACCCTAATAATGATAACTTCCCCAATTGTCCGATCAAACAATTATTAGTTCCCAATCTTTATTGAAGCGAATAATTTTTCTCTAATAAAAATATATGAGTAGACTCCTATGCATATCAGCTTGGAGATAAATCCCATTTAGTTCCTGTTGGTCTTTATTCCAATTTGATATATGCAGGATTGAAAACTTTGACTACCATTCTGTATTTGCTTACATACACCTGAGCTACATCGAACTCAGGGCCCTCCACATAGCCATACAACCCAGAATATTAAGGCAGAAAATCCCACAATATCTGATTTGAACTGGGTCGTCTGAGGGCCTTTCCACACAGCCATATAACCCAGAAGCTCGAGGTAGAAAATCCCACACTATCTGCTTTTGAACTGGGTTATCTGAGTCCACACTGCCACATATCCCAGTTCAAACCAGAAAATGTGGGATTCTATTCAGCTGTGTGGAAGGAGCCTGAGTGAGTAGATATAGGGAATATTGGAGATTTTTTTAATTGTAAAAGGAGAGTCATTAGTTTGAATTTTTAAAGCACTGCTGTGCGTCTTTGATTGCAATTCACTTTTAATATTTGTTACAAAGGCAGATATAAACGAAAAATAAATATTAAATTTCAGTGATAAATGCACATGGCATAGAATGATGAAATGCATTTGACCCAGTGAAAAATAATGGATACAGTCTGTTTGGTGCTTTCTCTGCTTTACTTTGTGGATAAGAATTGTGGAAAAAGCATGGGCTTTTTTTTTTTTTGCATTCCCAGTGGGATTGTGCCTATTGTTACACAACCTAGACAGTATTTCAATCTCGTGTCAGGTTCAGAAGTGAAACATAAACAGGAATGCATTGTGTTGGTACAAAGTCGTTCTTTATGACTGAAATTGGGAGCTCCTTGAGACGCCCCCACAAATCAATAAAAATCCAATTTATGTACCAGAAATAACTACATATGTTGCATAATTAGAATACCTGCAGGAGCCCTTGAAAAGACTCTCCGTCAAACGTGCTTTTAATCTAGTGTTGTCTCTTCAGATCGCGAAGAGAAACGTAGTGCTCCGTGCCGGGTTATGAGAACCATCTGGAGAGGCTGGCAAACTGCTTAGCTTGAATTTAAGAATACTGCTGGGTGCCTATTGTATACCTTTCCCTGATACTTTAATCCACGATAAAGACAGATGGCTCACTTCTGGAGAATCAAAACCATATTTATTAGCGATAACCTCTCCGAAGGAGATGGGGGGAGGCGCAAAAGAGAAAATCGGAACCAGAGGAAGCCGTTCAAGTTTATTTCCTTTGGAAGAGCGGATATCAATAGAGTTCACTTAGCTGCACATAGGTAAGATAAGCTCGTTCAGCTACCTAATACATTTGCTTGGCAGTACATCTGTTCCAAAACGGTGCATTCAAATAGTGGGGCATTTATTGAGTCAGTGAGGATCTTACTTCAGCTTCCCAATATCTGATTAAGAATTAACACCCATAGATTATAATATATATATTCATGTGAGATGTCGGGGAAGAAAATAATTCAACTTCAATGAATTAATGCAGCAGTTTTCTTACGATTAATGTTTCTTAAATTTTATTTATTTATTTATTTATTTATATCATGCCTTTTCTCAACCCCAAGGGGGACTCAAAGTGGCTTACAGCATAGGCAAAAATTCAATGCCTTAAAATCAATATACCTACAATATACAATTAGATAAACATTTCAAATAAAAAATTAAATGAGATTAAGAGCATCAAATTAGCAGAATCAGATTTAATGCAGTCAGGAAGACCAAAAGAATGGGAAAATTGCATACTGACTATAGCTCAGATGTAACTTTGTTAGAAAATCTTGCTGTGTCATACCGTATATACTCGAGTATAAGTCGACCCGAATATAAGCCGGGGCCCCTAATTTTACCACAAAAAAACCTGGGAAAATTTATTGACTTGAATATAAGCTGAGATTGGGAAATGCAGCAGCTGCTGGTAAATTTCAAAATAAAAACAGATACTGATACAATTACATTAATTGAGGCATCAGTAGGTTAAATGTTTTTGAATATTTACATAAAACTGTAATTCAAGATAAGACTTTCCAACTCCAAATCATTATTCTAGCCTTCTTCAATGTAAATGTGCTTACATGTCCTTCCAATAGTTTATTTTAACCTATAAAGCCTATTTTAACCATAGTTTATTTTAATCTATATTTTAAACTATAACTTATAGTTCATTTTAAGCCTACAAAGCCCTAAATGGTTCTGGTCCAGCTTATCTGTCCGAACGTATCTCCTTCTATGAACCACTATGAAGTTTAAGATCATCTGGGGAGGCCCTGCTCTCGGTCCCACCTCCCATTAACGTGCGATTGGCTGAGACGAGAGCCAGGGCCTTCTCAGTGGTGGCATCTCAACTGTGGAATTCCCTCCCCAGCAATGTTAGATCAGCTCCCTCCCTTTTGACAGTCCACAAGAGAGTGAAAACATGCCTTTGTGACCAAGCCTTTAGATCAGGAGTCCTCAAACCATGAATGAATTCCTATGAACACTGCACATATCTTATTTGTAGTACAAATAACACTTAAAAACAAAACAATAATTAAAATGAACAACAATTTTAACAAATATAAACTTAATAGTATTTCAATGGGAAGTGTGGGCCTCCTTTTGGCTGATGAGATAGGATTGAGTCACTGTTTATTGCTTATTTTTTGTTATGAGTTTTATTTTATTGTTTTGTATTATTTGTTGTTATTGCTTTTATTATTGATGTATTGTGGGCTCGGCCTCAGGTAAGCCGCACCGAGTCCCTTGGGAGATGGTAGCGGGGTATAAATAAAGTATTATTATTATTATTATTATTATTGTTCTTGTTGTGTGCTTTCAAGTCATTTCAGACTTAGGTTGACCCTGAGCAAGGGCCGGATAAATGACCTTGGAGGCCACATCCGGCCCTTGGGCCTTAGTTTGAGGACTCCTACTTTAGATAGACTTGGAACAATGTGCAATGACCATTGGAGTGGCCTAGATTATTCCCGTGGATTACGTGTTTAACTCTGAATGTATTGTTTTTAAATGTTTTAATGTACTTTTAAATTCTATTTTAATATTTATTTAAGTTAACGTTGTGTTTTGGGGCATCAAATTGTTTGCCTGTATGTAAAGCCACCTTGAGTCCCCTCCGGAGTGAGAAAGGCAGGGCGGAAAAGTTGTAAATAAAAAATATATATATACATTTTGGGGAAAATGCTATATGTGTACAAATAAGGAAAAGTGAGAAAGGCTGTTGCCGAGAGAGGAGGAGAGGAAGGAGAGCTGGGTTGCTGTGTGGAGAGGTGAGGGTCCCAGCAGGAAGGCGTGGGGCTGAAAGAAGCCCTTCTTTCAGCCCCATGCTTTCCTGCCAAGACCCTCACCCAAGTATAAGCCAAGGGGGGAGGGGGAATTTAGCCTAAAAAACAGCCTGAAAAACTCTGCTTATACTCAAGTATATACAGTAATTTTCCTTGAGTCCTAAAGAGAGAACACTCAGGAATGAATAAAAGTTCGAAAATTAATCTGCGATTGGTAATAGTTATTAGAGAGCACAGATAAGCCATTATTGGAACCCTTTATTTTCCTAGTTGAGAACCTTCAAAAGAATCTTTCAATGACATTTGATGTTTTGTTATGTGTGAGGCAAGGTTTTAAAAAAGTAAATAAATAGGGTTTATTATTTTGGGACAATACTTCAAATACATTTTTTAAAGCATTGCTTTCTTTATCCAATCACATATGATTTCTATAAAGCTATAAACTAACTTTCAGAACAGATTATCAGATAGTAAACTGTATCAGGTGAAACAGGGAACATGTGAACTGTTTCTAATTAACACCAAAGGAATCCTTTCTCCAGTGACGTTGGGGTGATTTATTTATTCAAAATTTGCAGATTTTTTCCAGGCCACAATGAAGTCTAACAAAGAGAAAATTAAGCGCTCAACTGTCAAGAATAGAAATGCGTCTTGCAGTTGTTGAAAAATGCAAGCTCTGGAAAGGTCTGATGGCAAGAGATTTCCAGTTAGTATGCTATCTGAAAGGTACATTATACAAGGAGCACAAAAAGGTTAGAAATAAAATAATTATTTTCTTTACCACTTGGAATATATTTTTAAAATCTCATCTTGGATTAACATTGCCTTTCGGCATTTGAAGGAAGAAAGACAGAAGTCAGCACTGCAAAATGTTTTGGTAGGGATTGTATGATTATGATTGTGTTTGCCACTTTGGGGCCCTTGCTACACAGCTGTATGAAATCCAGATTATCTGCTTTGAACTGGATTATGTGGCAGTGTAGACTCATATAATTCAGTTCAAAGCAGATAAAGTGGATTATCTGCTTTGGTAATTTTGATTATATGGCAGTGTAGAAGGGGCCTCAGCCTTCCCGGGGAAAAAGTCAGTCATCTATCCATTCAACGTTGGTACATGAAATGGAAGATGTAGGAGGCACTAATTAGTGCTTTGCCTCAGGCATCTTTGGTTGAGAGAAGAAACTGGAAGTAAGACAAGATGTTAAGAACCAAGTGTTTTGGCCCTGCCCATTGTGTTCAATTATTGTGATTTTATATTGCATTAGTTATTGTGATTTTATATTGCACTGGGACTGTGGCACAGCTGTCTGAGTGTCAGCTGCATTAAGATCACATTTGACCACAAGGTCATGAGTTCGAAGCCAGCCCGGATCGGAGTGAGCTTCTGACCAATTATGTAGCTTGTTGTTGATCTTTACAACCCGAAAGACAGTTGCATCTGTCAAGTAGGAAATTTAGGACTACCTATGTGTGGGGAGGCTAATTTAACAAAATTTACGAGGCCATAAAAAAAACTCCAGCAAAGCACTCCAGCAAAAGCATGCGGGGAATGCGGAAGTACTTCATCAGTGTCGCAGATGGATGATGAAAGCGACAGCTCCCCTGGCAGCCAGAAAAAGTTAAATAGCCTCTGACTGTTTGTCTATATCTGTTGTGTGTCTTTGGCATTGAATGTTTGCCATATATGTGTACATTGTAATCCGCCCTGAGTCCCCTGTGGGATGAGAAGGGCAAAATATAAATACTGTAAATAAATAAATATTTTTTTGTATTATTATTTTCATTATATTTTATTGCTTATTTTTTTGTTATTTATTTGCATTGTTGTAATTGTTGGGCTTGGCCTCATGTAAGCCACCCCAAGTCCCCTTATTATTATTATCATTTTGTTTTGATGTGTACAACAATATCTGGGCTGAAATAACAGTAGCCGGCATTCATAAATGCACTGAATTTATTTATTTCTTCATCTCAGTTATTATTGCAAGTTCTCGGGTAAGGTAAAGGTAGAGGTTGTCCCCTGACATTAAATCCAGTCATATCTGACTCTGGGGGGTGGTGCTCATCTCTATTTCTAAGCAAAAGAGCCGGCGTTGTCCGTAGACACCTCCAAGATCATATGGCTGGCATGACTGCATGGAGCATCGTTACCTTCCCTCCGGAGAGTACCTATTGATCTAATCACATTTGCATGTTTTTTGAACTGCTAGATTGGCAGAAGCTGGGGCTGACAGCGGAAGCTCATGCCACTCCCTTGATTTGAACCTGCGACCTTTTGGTCAACAAGCTCAGCAGCTCAGCGGTTTAACCCACCGCGCCACCGGGGGTGCCATACGTTCTCAGGATGACATACAAATAAAATGTTTAAATCAGGATTTCAGTATATTAAACAACTTTACTTTTAAAACAAATTAGTCGATGATTCAGCAGACTGAATTGTCTACTAATTGGACACACATACACATGCACAATTTGAATGACCCAAATGTGTTTCTTCCCTAAATTCTTTTAGTGGAAAAATACAAAACGTATATTTTAAGAAGAGGCAAGATTTTATATGGCAGTGTAGAAGGGACCCGAGATGATAGAGGACATCTTTCAGGGATGCTGGGCACTCATAACTTTATATCCCATTACATTACTTTTCTTCTCAGACTTCTAGAACCTGTTACCTGAAGCCATTTTTTCACCCTACCGAATGGTAGAACTGGCCTTGAGCCATTGTGCTGGGAAGAGGATCAGGTGTCCTGAACTTAAATAGCATTTTGAGCATTGAGGGGGAAGAAAATGATAGATTGCCGGGATATGTGAATGGCTAAGAAGGATGTTTATTTTTGTCATCTATATCCCTCTCTTTGGTTCCTTTATGGCTTTGTCTGAAAATAATACCATTCGCTTTCTATACACTATGCAACATTTCAGTTCAGTTGTTGCTGATGATGATTGTATCCAGCATATCTGAGGTTTCAGAGCACGGCTCTGCATTTTAATTAAGTGATGTTGTCCCATTGACTTGTTAAAAACCTGTCAGCTGTTGTGGATTATATAAGATAAATAGATATTAGATAGCTGGAAAGATCCTTTGACAATGTACCAGTCTCGAAACATTACCCTTCCCTAGACCCCGTGGTTATGAATATGGAGGAAATACTTAAGTCTGTGGTACTGAATGAAGTGATTCAGAAGTGCCAGTGACTTTGATGGGACTTCCAAAGAAACCGAAGTCTTCAGGATCACAGTGTAATTTATTTTATTCATGTGGTTGTCCCAGGACACAGGATCCGGGCTTGAGTGCACAATCACCGAGTTTTGGAATTCTTGAATAATACACACCAATAATGCTCATGGTTGCATTCTGGCCCTGTATGAGACCAAACCTGATTAATGCATTAGTGAATCCTGTAAACTTTTACTACAGTGTCAAAGGACAGCAAGGCTAAGGATAGTCATCCAGTGGGGGTAAAACGAGTTGAGCCTCGCTGGATGATCTGAATTCTTCTCTTGCTTCTATGATTCAGAAGCGAAGTGTGTAAACACCTGCTCTGGCTTGGCCCTGGATTTAGGTTATGAGCCCTGGATTGGCCTTTATAGTAGATGGAAAACAAAAATGTTCAAACATTTAATTGTTGTTTGGGTAAGTCATCATTTCTGTAGAATTTGTTAAGGCACAAGTGTTTGTAATATTAAGACATCCATTTGTAAGCTGTCTCAGTTTAAAGCAGTGGTTCCCATCCTGTGGTCCGTGGACCACCAGTGGCTCCCAAGAACTAAAATATGGTCTGCGGCCTCACAGTTGCTATGCAACCAGAGTGACTGGTCTTGCGAAACCCTCTTATAGTGACGAGGGTTATTCAATATGGTTTTCTGTGGGAGAGCAGATGGCGACTACTGGATGGCATATGTTCTGTATCAGAAACTAGAGCTGATGTGGTCTAGCCAATGCAATTTTCTGAATCAGCACCCCAAATAACCAAACTGAATCTAAAGTTAACCAAAAATGGATTCGTAACCCTTTTGGTACTAATGTTGGAGAGTGGTCACTGGTCAAAGTGGTTCCCAGTCAAGTAGTTCCTGGTCAAAAAAAGGTTGGGAACCACCGGTTTAAAAAGATGAAATAGTTCTCTGCAGTATGTGGACTTTAATGCACAAAGGTGACATTGAAGCAGGGCCATCAGCCCACAATGAAGTCATTGGTAATCTGGTGTCCCCCCATGATGAACCCCACTCCTTGCTATTGACGGGAAAACTCATCAATACTCCCTGCTCACTCTATTGTCCCCTCACTTTCCTCATGGAGAGAACCCAATATGCTTCTCTACTGTCATGCCTGTCCAAATGTGACATCAAGGGATGGCCCTGTTCTGCTCTCCCACTCTCCCCTCAATCCATGTAACAATGATTCATTCATTTTAAAAGTTTTTCCCAAAAATATTTACTAATTTTTACTGACATTGAAAAGTTGCATATAAAAATACTTTTAAAAACTTAACAGAACTTCTGCAGAGAAGAGCTACATTCCTAGTTGGATAGAGAGGCCACAAGCAGCAAATCATCACAGTCAGTTACATGACTATAGAGAGGTGTGATAGCGGGTGTGATCATTCTGGTAAGTTGCCACTATCTCTGATCATGTGAATGCCACAGGATAGAAGCTTCATGCAATAAAATCCTGAATGTTGCTGTCTCCAGCCTACAGCATAGGGGAAATTTGGTCGAGGACTTACAACCAAGATCCAAGTCTTTGTGCGACTACTTATCTATGGCCCCTTCCACGCAGCTGAATAAAATTCCACATTTTCTGCTTTGAACTGGGATATAGGGCAGTGTGAACTCATAACCCAGTTCAAATCAGATATTGTGGGATTTTCTGCCTTAATATTCTGGGCTGGTTGTCAAGACTTTTGATATGCCTGTCATTCACATACCATAGAGATGGAGATACTCAGTCAAGAAAGCCATAGCTCTGGATTTGCAAAACTTGAGAAAGAATGGCCTCTCATTCAAAGGGTCATTATAAATCAAAGTTGACTTGATGGCTATTAACAACAAATAGCAGGGACAAAGAGACAATGGTGCAGATGTGGCCAAAGTAAAGTCCTCCAGATGTTGGTGGATTGGAACTCTGTAACCTCTAAAAAGCATAGCCATTGGAGAGTAATGTGGGAAATGGCTGTCCAACAGCATTAGGATAATGGGTTAAGTCAATGCCATGGATACTACCTGGCACTCTCCAAAAAGATAGCCCCATTTTTGTCTTTTAAAGCCACTAGTTGTAACGTGTTTACATTGACATTTCACTTCTTTGGGATGAAGGCAGGATTTTCACTCAACATAAACATGAGTATCAATAGCCTAACTCACAACAGCTGGCTGCCACATTAGGTAGAGAGATTAGGGGTTTTGCATTCGTAACTTATGCTGATGGGTACAAAGCCTAGATTTCTCCTAGAAACACTGGTTGTGTCAGTAACCAGCAGATAAACACAAAATCTTCCAGGAGTTGGCAAGCTTTCATGCAATGCTTGTTACGTTCTGTCTCCCCAGCTCAACCTGCAATTGAAGACAACTGCTTGGGCAGGCATTCTCAGCCTCTGCGCAATGAAGTTATACAAAGTGCAGAGTGAATGTTTCCAGACATGGCACCTAGTTGCCAGTTTTATTCTGGACTCTTTCATTAGCCTTGTGTTGGCCAGAGACCAATGTGTATATCTGTGAAGCAGCTTTGAAGGAGAGTTTGGAGAAGTTACTGTTTTGAGTACAGAATAGGCCATGGTGGGTGAGGAGTTCTGGGATAGGCACATATGTACAAACAGGCATTATTTTTTTCCATTGTTTTATGGGAGCTTTAGTATTATCTCTATGGTTTAAAGCAAAAAAATCTTTATTCACGCACTAAAAAAAGATGGAGAAAAACTATTGTGTGCCCTAAAATGCAGTTTCCTACAAAAAAAATGGTTTCACAAAAAAAAAGGTTTAGTCAAAAAGGGCACAAAGTGCAAACAATAATTGAAAAAGATAAACACAAAAAATTCACAAAGTATGGAAAACAACATTTGAAATTATTTCTTGGTTCATTGTGAAACTGAAAGAAGCCACCCAGGTAAACTTAAATGCCTCTCTCTTTCTTCCCTGGGGTCACATCTCTTTCCTTTCAGCTCTTTTCTTCATCATCTTACTAGAGAGCTTCATACAGGATTTTCATTAACTCGCTTGGCTGTAGGAACCAGATCTGATTTGCTTTGAGAATTGAGACTATCAGTTCCTGGTTCACCTCAAGCAGAAAAATGACCTAGGACAGTCCAGCTCTTCTATGGGACTTAGCATGACTTACTTCCTTTGGATGGAGACCCTATCATCTACTTAGTTAGCTGTCCAATCCATCGCAAAGGTGGATTGTTGCTGGCTGCACTTTTAACATGAGTATGGAGGAAATCCCCATGTTGTGATGGGAACATGGGAATTGCTATGCCAAGAAACATCCCATTTCCTTTGCTTCCTTACTATCAAGTGAGCAACGCATTCAAAGTGTTTGGTTTCCTCCCCGACCTCAAACCTTGGCAATTGTGTGAAATTGCTAGGAGCTGGAAGAAACGCCAGAGCCTCCACACATTGATGAACAGCTCACATATCCAGTCTTTCTTCTGAATCCTCAGGCAGTTTCAACCTAACATGGATAGTTTTTATTCGAGCTTTTAGTACAGCAGAGGTAGACCGCCATGTTGATATATTCAAAATTTTTAAAAGAATGATATTTCAATGTGCTTTGGGATGCCACAGGAAAATCTGCAGATGGCTTAATAATAAAATGGCATTTTTAATTCAAAGAATGCAAAATAAACTGGCCTGATCATCTGGGCATGAAGGTAGCACCGGGATGGGAATTCTGTGATCTTTCAGATAGAGTTGAGTTGCAGCTTCCAGCAGCTCTATCCAGCACTGCTAGTGGTGAGGAATGATGGGATTTGCAGTCCAACAAATCCCATCCAAATTCTGCAGTATTGGTATGGCAGTATAGGTAGTTAGCTGGATTACACATATGCACTGTTTTCCTTTTCATATCATAGGTAAAGGGGAATGGATTCTTTTCCTTCCTGGTAGACTTAGGCAAAAGTAAACTGCTACAGCCTCTCTTAGCTTGTTTGTCCTGCTTCATTAATAATTTTTGTCATACCTAAGCAACACCAGACTCAGGTGTTGCTTAGGTGTACATATCTCAGTTTCTATCCCACTTTCAGAGAGCATATGAGGTATGGAGATGAAAGTAACTCCTTGGCAAAATATGGAGAAAAAGTTGGTTGTGGGCAGAATCCCAGAAACCAAACCTGAAAGATTGAGAAAAAGTGACAGGGGAAGAAATGGATGCTCCTCCTGGATACAAGGCCAGATATGAATCAACATCTATCCAAACAGATATGAATCAACATCTATCCAAACAGGTGGTGATGGACCTACCTTGTCACTGACTACACTGCTAGGAGTTGTAGTTCAACAATATCGACCCAATACTTTCCCATCTTCCTGACCTGATGACCAAACCAATTCTTGTTTAATGTGTTGTTGAAGGCTTTCATGGCTGGAATCACTGGGTTGCTGTGAGTTTTCCAGGCTGTATGACCATGTTCCAGAAGCATTCTCTCCTGATGTTTTCCCCACATCTATGGCAGGCATCCTCGGAGTTTGTACTTGGAACAGTTTATCCTTGTAGAGATGTTGCTTTCTTTGAATAAAGGTATGCCATGGTGTAAGGGCATTTGGAAGGCCTTAAGATCCACTGGATCTGATAGTTGCTTTGTTTACGAATCATAGAGTTGGAAGGGATCACAAGGGCCATCCAGTCCAATTCTCCACCTTGCCATGCAGAATTGTCCTTGACCCACCTCTGCCAAGAATCTAAGCACCCCATGGCCATGAGCTTGGAAAGACATTCACCAAGATCTCTCCATTCACTTCTGGCAGCAGCAACTGCTGTTTTTATGAAGTGTTGCTCCACTACTGTCAATAATTTAAACCTCATTATTGTCTGTTTTGGAACAACAGCAGGAGCAATAGTAGAAGATCTCTTTTTTCAGATCTGGTTTTATTCAGGCACATATTTGTGCACTTACTAATTACTCAGCCTTCTGCTGGTGCTGTTTTGTCAACATGGCCTGATTTGCTGTTGGGAAAGGCGTGTTCTAATGTATCATTCGCTACTAAACACACAGCTGGGTGCCTATCCACAGCATGCAACTTTTCTAAGCATACGTTCATTGTTTTTTTTTTTTTGGTAACCAGATTTTTTCCCCAAAACAGAAATATAAAATAAAAATCTATCTATCTGTCTAGATCCACAGCCATTGTTGTGAGCACGCAATTAGAAGATAAAGTATGACACACCAGTGCTTGTCTTATTGGTATTTAGAAAAACCTAAATACTCTTCAACATTTTTCCAAAGCATTTTTGCTCTCTCTCTCTCTCTCTCTCTCTCTCTATATATATATATCTCCACCATTTTTGTAATAATATTTGTAATAACCATACATATTGTAATGATTGTAGTGTTAGCTGCTTTGAGTATCCTTTGGAAGAGAAGAACTGGCATATACTACTACTACTACTACTACTACTACTACTACTGCTAACAACAATAATAATGATGATAACAATTATATCACACAGAACTAAAATAATATGCTTTGAGAACCCATCTACATAATTACACAAAAAGCATAATAATAATAATAATAATAATAATAATAATAATAGTAATAATATAGCAATGTACAAACGACTGTTAATGATGGCTGATGGTGCATCTACACTGTAGAATTAATTCAGTTTAACTGCTCTGAATCACTCCTGTGGAATCCTGGAAAATACAGTTTGGTGACACCCCAGCACTCTTTAGCAGGAAAGGCTGCAGATCTTGTATACTTCCACAGCATTGAGCCAAGGCAATTCAAGTGGTGTCAAACTGAATTAATTCTACAGTGTAGATGCACCCCTAGAGCCTATTTCATATGTTTTATAACTTTATGACTCCGTAGTTCTGTTGTAAAAATACAATGAATTCCTGTTAGGGAATTGTAACAATGTGCATCTAGTAAGGCCAAGAAATCTTGAGTATGCATCACACACTTCTGGTGAGTATTGCACACCTCTGATGCACATTGGGAGCTTCCTAGCCAGTGTTCGCTGCATGCCTTGATGTGCCTCATGGAGCATCAGCCACTTCACTGGCTTCCATTTTGCAATAGTTGCCTGTATGTTTTAACCTCTGGTAGTCCCTTGAATATGGACTTCGTGAAACTTCTCAATTCAATTTTGCACATATGTAAGACCATTTATGATAAGGTAAGCTCCAAGCAGAAAATCAGTGTCATTATCATCATCAATAATGTACTTTTTTTAAAAAAATAGTAAGAAATCTAACATTGAAATAATATGAGGCATGGTATAATGTTTTGAGTGGGACACCAGGACTTGGCTCCCCATTGAACCATGGTAACCCACTGAGTGCCCTTGGACAAATTGCACCCTCTGACTCACAAAACTTTACTGCATGAAACTATTATCCCACAATATTCCCACAACCAGGAATAGTGACAACTTATCCACATGATTACCCTCACTATTCCATGCCTCTGAGCATTTTGCTACTACAATGCTTTGCAAATCTACTGCCTTAACCTATGTTTTGGTGTCTCCACTAGTCAGAAATGACTTGAAGGCACACAACAACAATGGTTACTTCATAAGATAGATCTGCAAGCATGAAATAATCTATTATTCTCCTCCTCCTTTCAGTACAATTTAGTTGGGGGGGGGGGGTCAGACCCCTTTTGGGTTTCAGTCTTTTGGTGCTTACTGTTTTAGTTATTTAATATTCAGTGTTTTAGTTTCGTGTATTAGTGTTATGCTTTTCAATTATTTGGGATGTTCTCCAGCCAGCTGAGATAAACAAGGTTCTCCAGTGTTTTCCTTGGATCAGAAAGAAGTGTTGTGTGACACGATATTATCATTCCCCTCACATACAGGGGCAAAAACACTCCAACGAGCTAAAACTGGCCGAACATGATCTTTTTGTGGACAGCAATTTAAAACAATTTCGAGTTTTCATCATGAAGAAGGAAAAGAGAGGGAAAGGCGGTGGTGTGGCTTTTCCAATAACATCTTGATCCTGTAATTCTTCAATATTGTCTTTGCTCCATTAATGAATTCCTTACTTGGGAGATGGCCTTGAAGTAGAAAATGGAAGGGAAAAGCAGCTGTAGCTGTGATTCCTTGGCTCTGCAGTATTCATTATGCTCACTTTTTGATTTTTGCTTTCCAGGGTATTTTTGTGATGCAGTTAATCATGATGTTTGCAGTCCAGAAATGACAGGTTCAGCAGCCCTATGCTGTCTCTCTAAAATGTTTCAGCTATGACATTTGAACATCTCAGAGGGAACATAATAGCACCACAGAAATAAATGCAAAGGTTTTTACTGTGTTAAAGACAATTCATGTGGACAAAGCATTCTGCAGCATATATGCAACTTGGAAACAATGATTTTGAAGAGACTACAAAGAGTCATTTACCAAAATTAGAATGGATCCCAGAGCTGACTAACACGAGCAAACAGTTACTTTGTCTGCTTACCAATTCAACTAAATAGTGTGAGCTTCACCAACAATGCAATTTAGACAGATCTGATCGGAAGTAAGCCCCATTAATTTCACTAGGGCAGTGTTGCTCAACCTTCCTAATGCCGCGACCCCTTAATACAGTTCCTCATGTTGTGGTGACCCACAACCATACAATTATTTTTGTTGCTACTTCATAACTGTAATTTTGCTACTGTTATGAATTGTAATGTAAATATCTGATATGCAGGATATATTTTCACTCACTGGATCAAATTTGGCACAAATACGCCATACGCCCAAATTTGAATACTGGTGGGGTTGGATTCTGAACTCCACCAATGATAGAATTGAACCAAACTTGGCACACAGAACTCCCATGAGCAACAGATAATACTAGAAGGGTTTGATGGGCATTGATCTTGAGTTCTAGAGTTGTAGTTCACCTACATCCAGACAGCACTGTAGATTCAAACAGTGATGGATCTGGACCAAACTTGGCATGAATACTCAATATGCCTAAATGTGAACACTGGTGGAGTTTGGGGAAAATAGACTTTGACATTTGGAAGTTGTAGTTGCTGGGATTTATAGTTTGAGATTGAGAAATGCTGCACTAGGGTTTATTCCAAGGGAAGACGCTTAAAAAATGAAAAATTGTATGAATATGCCATAGTATGTTCTAGGATTTTGACATGATAATGAAAGTAGAATCACAGTGCCACAGCAGTATGACCTGTATTTTCCCCTGTTAAATTTGCCCTGCCCTTCTGATTTCAACAGCAGACCCATTCATAATATTTTTAAAGCAAGAGGAAGTTTTTCTTAACACATAAATAAGTGTCAGGAAGAGCTGCATCTGTTAAATGTGGACATACTAAGATGCTGTGCATCCAGTACAAAAAGTGATTAACCTGCTTCTATTCCCAAGTGCAGAATGGGGCAGAATAACACGTAGGTTAAGCCAGTGGGATCAGCAGTATGAAAGAGTAATTGGGACTGGAATAACATGTATTGCGATATCTCATTAGAAGCGAATGATCCTTAAGAGAAATACTAAGGCTTCATCAGAAACGTTTCCAGCACAGAATATCGGGTTTCAAGAACAGCAACAGCCAAATCGGTGCCCGTCGGCGATATTCTTTTTTGCTTCTCCCGTATATGCTAATCTCTCCAAAACCTGTGGCCCATTTGCAGCTCAAACTGTATTACTGCACATTAAGGTAAGAGTGTTTATTTATGCAACCTCACTTCCAATAAAAGCTGAACTTCGCAGCCGCATTATATAGAGAGCACGGTGGATGCTGTGTATTGCAAGGTCACACCATAGATCAAACCTGAGCTGCCAAACACCCAGCAAGGAACTTTGAAGTAAACTGTAGTAAGAGGCTGAGAAGAAAAACGGAGCCAGAAACAATACAGGTTAGAAAAATGTTTATTTTAGTTAGCCAAAGAAGAAAGAGTTGGACTTATTAGATGTATTTTTCCTACTGTATTAATTCTGGTTTCTGTTCCTGGAAATAATGACTGGCTCAAGCCTTCCTGGAGTTGACCCAGGTCTGTCCTCAGATCACTGCATGCCATTAAAATGGGGGAGAGGTTGGGTCTGAGGGTTTGCTCTGAACCCCTTAATCTCCTGCTTAGTACACAGACACTTGGAACAGGAGTGATAAATGAGCTCTTCTTTGGGGGTGAGGTTTGCTCAAGAAGAGCTGCTCTTGCCAGTTCACTACACCAAGGCACTACAATGTGGCTTTCCATGAGAAGTGGGGCACAGAGATGGAAAAAATGTCATGGAAGAGAAATTATTTCAAGCAGCTCCAGATCTGGTGCACACTCAACCCCCAAGTTGAGTATATCCTTGAGAAGTGGGAGGATCTTGGATTTTGTAGATCTAAAGTATCTCTTATGCTTTTGAGCTGTGGTGTTGGAGGAAAGTTCTGAGAGTGCCTTGGACTGCGAGAAGATCCCACCAGTCCATCCTCCAGGAAATAAAGCCTGACTGCTCACTGGAGGGAAAGATACTAGAGACAAAGTTGAAGTACTTTGGCCACATCATGAGGAGACAGCAAAGCCTAGAGAAGACAATGATGCTGGGGAAAATGGAAGGCAAAAGGAAGAGGGTCCGACCAAGGGCATTGGATGGATGGCATCCTTGAAGTGACTGGACTGACCTTGAAGGAGCTGGGGGTAGTGACGGCCGACAGGGAGCTCTGGTGTGGACTGGTCCATGAGGTCACAAAGAGTCGGAGACGACTGAACGAATGAACAACAACAAAGTATCTCTTAATTCATTCACACCATACCTCCAAGCCTTTCTTCATGTAGGGAACCCAATGCTGGAGGGACTACTGTAAGATTCCCATATTCACAGAATGCATATCCATTTGGGGGGGGGGGGGGAGAGAAAGGTTGTTCTAGAATATTGCTAGATCATCCAGGTATTTCTATGATAGGCTTTCCCAGAAATTACCATGGATTTGTGTTTCAGGTTCTTAGAAACGATAGGTCTCTAGATCCTCTACCACAGTGGTACTCAACCTTCCTAATGCCTCGACCCCTTAATACAGTTCTTCATGTTGTGGTGACACCAACCATAAAATTATTTTCGTTGTTATTTCATAACTGTAATTTTGCTACTGTTATGAATTGTAATGCAAATATCTGATATGCAGGGTGTATTTTCGTTCACTAAATCAAATTTGGCTCAAATACCTTATATGCCCAAATTTGAATACTGGTGAAGTTTGGGGGATTGATTTTGTGATTTTGAAGTTATAGTTGCTGGGATTTATAGTTCACATACAATCAAAGAGCATTCTGAACTCCACCAACAATGGAATCGAACCGAACCTGGCACACAGAAAATACTGGAAGGGTTTGGTGGACATTGACCTTGAGTTTTAGAGTTGTAGTTCATCTACATCAGAGAGCACTGTAGACTCAAACAATGATGGATCTGGACAAAACTTGGCATGAATATTCAATATGCCTAAATGTGAACACTGGTGGAGTTTGGGGAAGAAAGACCTTGACATTTGGGAGTTGTAGTTGTTGGGATTTATAGTTTACCTACAATCAAAGAACATTCTGCACCCCAATGATAGAATTGGGCCAAACTTCCCACACGAAACTGTGTTTTCTGATGTTCTTTGGCGACCCCTTTGACACCCCCTTGTGATCCCCCCAGGGGTCCCGACCCCCAGGTTGAGAAACGATGTTCTACTGCAACTCTATGATGTGCCAGGACTGGAAGTCATGTTATCTAATGGAATTTGGTTATATCTGTGGTTTCAGACAACTGCAATTCAGCTGGGAACCTATTTGTTTCCCCTCCCCCCCTTCACCCTACATATTATGCTTGCAGAAAACATGCATCTTCTAACAATTCCACCACTATTTTTTCTCTCACAAATAGTCAATGCCATTCATCTCTTTTCTAAAGTGCCAATCCTCTGGATACGAACTGGAGATTGTTCCATTAATCAAGTAAGGCTCTCGTTCCATTTACACTTACCTGGGAGTAAGTCCCTTTGAATGGGACTTACTTCTGAGTAAATGTATGTAGGATGCTTCCATCAATGTGAGTGTGGTCATAAAAGCCAATTCACATGATCAAAATGAACAAAATGTGGTGACCTCATGAGAAGGGAATGTATGCGACATCTGAACAAATGGCCAAGAGGGCTTTTGATCACTTTGTCCCTCATGTAGATTACTTTTCCATGTGTAGTAAAGTTATTTCATTTTTCCATTTGCCTCATTGTATGTGGAACACTGAACTTAGTGGGAAAGGGAGCAATCAGTGGTGAAAGTGACAGGAATGTATAGGTACAGAATACTGGCAAGACATCATAGACTTCTGGCAAAACGTTCACAACTTGAGTACCTGGTACAACCTTCCAGAAAACCCTAATCAATCTGATCCACTTTTGCCATTACGATCACTTGCCACACACTTTGCTGTAATGTACATTTGCTTCTTCTAAATCTACTACATGATGACAACCACATCTTGCTGCTTCCAAAGGCCATGGGGTCAGATAGTTAGTATGAAATAAGTTCTCATTAGTTCCACCAGACATGGATCAAAACGCTAGCCTAGTATGAGGGATTGCAAGTGGCAGAAGGAGGCTTTTGTTTTGCAGCTTTGCCAACATTCTGGATCCAGCTCTGTGGGTTTGGATGGACCAAAATACCATCTTGGTAGGCTCCAGGATATATTTTCACCACCTCGAGAAGCTTCAAAAACTAATGTGATGTATTTCATGTCTTTTGCTTTTCCAAATAAATGTATTACCAAAGGATAGAAGTAGAGTCTTAATTTTTTGTTAAAGTCTACCATGTCCCTATAAAGCATGCATGGGCAAACTTGGGCCCTCTGGGTATTTTGGACTTCAACTTGAACAATTCCTAGCAGCCTCAGGCCCTTTCCTTCCCCCCCTCCACTGCTTAGCCCTTAGAAAAGGGCCTGAGGCTGCTAGGAATTGTGGGAGTTGAAGTCCAAAATACCCAGAGGGCCCAAGTTTGCCCATGCCTGTCATAAGAAATAATTATTACCCTGGACCATTCTCTGACCTACAAGAAGCACTATCTGAATACCAAGCAAAAAATGGGCAATAGAAACAAGATTATCCAAAAGCTGACTTGCTCAACCTGGGGATCACAACCAGATACAGTGAAGACATCTGCCCTTGCACTTTGCTACTCTGCTGAGGAATATGCATGCCCAGTGTGAAACACATCTCACCATGCTAAAACAGTGGATGCGGCTCTTAATGAGACATGCCGCATTATCACAGACTGCCTGCGCCCTACACTGCTGGAGACATTACAATGTCTAGCAGGTATTGCACCACCTGACATGTGCTGGAAAGTAGCAGCCAATAATGAATCGATCAAGTCCCATCCCCGGCCCATCCCCTGTTCGGATATCAGCCAGCATGCCTCCTTAAATCAAGAAATAGTTTTCTAAGATCAACAGAGATACTCATAGGAACAGCTCAGCAAGCAAGAGTCCAAAAGTGGCAGGCTAAAACCCAACACCTCAAACCATGGCTATACCAAATGAGAGACTCCCTTCTGGGCACACAGAAAACTGGGCAACTTGGAAGGCACTGAACAAACTGTGCTCTGGCATCATGAGATGCAGAGCCAACCTTTAGAAATGGGGCTACAAAGTGGAGTCCATGACAATGCGAGTGTGGAGAAGAGCAAACCACAGACCACCTATTACAATGCAGTCTGAGCCCTGCCACATGCACAATAAGGGACCTTCTTATAGCAACCCCAGAGGCACTCCAAGTGGCCAGCTACTGCTCAAAGACATTTAATACAATGCCAAGTTTTTAAACTTTGTGTTTTCTCAAATATATTAGTTCACTCCTGATACGATAAATAAATAAGAAATAATTCTGCACTTTTTTTGAGTCAGGATGACATTTTATTTTCTTTGTTTTTGAATAAAATAGACCAAAATACATTAAAAAGTCAAATAAAAGAGAAAGCAAAACTGAAAGATTTGCCTCTCCCTTAAAATTTATTGAATTTTTAGTTGAGCTGTGTGTTGTTGTTTTTAAAATAAATCAGAATCTGCAAATATGCAAATTTGGAAGAAGAGACAGGAAGCTGTGCATACACTTTTGTGTGCAATGAATAAAACAGTGCAGTACTCACAAAAATCACTTTTTTGCCTCAGGGTTTAGTCAGTTAGCATTTTAGACACATATGGAGACCTCATGGGAAGTGAATGTGAGTCAAATCTGAGTAAGTGACATTTTTAATCACTTTGTCACTCATGTAAATCGTCTCCAATAAGTGCTTAGGAAGTAGACTCATTTTGTGAACTATTGATAGATTTATAGCACAAAAAGCTTATGGAGCACAGTAGTGTATGAAAACTTTATTCGCCAGATTTAGCTGCCTAAAGCAATGGTAGGAATTGCAAATCCTTCCAGAGGTGTTAGAACTATAACTCCCAGTGTTCTTCAGTGTTGGGTATATTTGCCAATGGAAGTTGCAATGCAGTACCCTCCAAAGGGTTGTATAAATACCACCCCTGGAGCAAAGGAAAAACTTAACCAGAATTTGTATTCACTGCGATGTGCCTTTATTTGATTTGAAACAAAATGAGCTCTAGCCTGAAGCCACTAATTTCTCTTGGCCAATTGAGGAAAGAGGTTGATAGGCAAGTATTGCTGTTGTGTAACCTTGCCAATCTTTTGCCAGACATATTGACCAGATCCTCTTAGTGTAGGACAGTGTTTCTCAACCTTCCTAATGCCGTGGCCCCTTAATACAGTTCCTCATGTTGTGGTGACCCCCAACCATAATATTATTTTTGTTGCTACTTCATAACTGTAATTTTGCTACTGCTATGAATCATAATGTAAATATCAGATATGCAGGATGTATTTTCATTCACTGGACCAAATTTGACACAAATACCCGATATGCTCAAATTTGAATACTGGTGTGGTTGCCGGGGGGTTGGGGGGTGTTGGTGGTGGTGGTTGATTTTGTCATTTGGGAGTTGCAGTTCCTGGGATTTATAGTTCACCTACAAACAATGAGCTTTCTGAACTCCACCAACAAGGGAATTGAACCAAACTTGGCACACAGAACTCCCATGACCAACAGAAAATACTGGAAGGGTTTGGTGGGCCCACATATGTGCACCACGCTGCCATGAACCTGAACATGCCTGCTTTTCCCCTCCTCACTTGGAGTCTCAGAAACTTGACTGAGAAGCTGGCTGAGAGGCTGGCCGATCACAGGGGAGGATTTTGTTGGGAGGATTCGCCATCTGTTTCCAAAAAGGAAGAGATCTTCAGCCTTCTCTGTCAAAGGGGTTCCTAAGACCATTAGAAATATATGTTTTCTGATGGTCTTTTGCAATCCCTCTGAAACCCCCTGTGGCCCCAACAGGGGTCCTGACTCCCAAGTTGAGAAACACTGATGTAGGACAACTTTTTGAGATACCTATTTTTTTGTTTATTTGCCAAACAAAGTGAAGGATAGGACATTTCTCGAGGGAATGCTTGGAAAATTATGTTATAATGTTTTATCCTAGTCAATAGCAGTATGTGTCTCCCATGGTAGAGTGGTTGCAAATTCATTCTGGGTTTTAATTCACACTTTAAATGAGCTATTCAAGATGCCAAACATATGTTTAGGATGGGTTCAGCACCTTAGATAGCACCTTTGAATTCTGCTTGTTAATGTTGCAGATCATGCTATGATTTGTGCCAAAGTTCAACCCTAGCATTTGTTTGCTATGTGCTCATACTTCAAGTAGACCTAGTAAGAATAGTGCAGCATTTGGCATTGGATTACATATTCAAAACTTTAAGTTCTACTCTAGGATCCTGCCTTGAACAACCAGACCTAATGGCAAGACATTGTGGAATAGCCATACAGTAACGTCTCTAAGCAAGCACAAAGTGGCTTCTCTGCTAATTACAGTCTACATTCCACAGCAATAAAAAGCAGTCATTCCAGCATAGATAGCATGGCTTATTGCTTGGTTATATTGGTTATTAATGATGGATTGCTGGCCATTGTTAATTCTTTTCTCCTTCTGCTACTGTATTGCTTTTGGCCTTCCATTGCTTTTTTAGTCTGTGATTTCATAAGATGATATATTTTCTTTGTTTTACATTTTTCTGTAAGCTAACTCTGAGTTTATTTTATAAAGAAAGGTGGGGTGCAAAATGTTAAAATAAGTAAAATAAAATAAAATACCTTCTAGTTAGCCTTGTTAAAAATCCTGCTCAAAACTGAAAGAAAAACTTTTACTCTTATGAAACAAAACATAGCCACAATATCAGACTTCTGGAACTTTATTTCCAGGAGTTACAACTCCCAGAATTCTTAACCTTGCATGGACAGTAGTAAATATTTGGGGAATTCTGGGCAGAGCAGAATTTTAAAAAAGTAGTTTCCTCCCAGGATCTAGTTTTTTTTATGTCAGGAGCAACTTGAGAAACTGAAAGTCACTTCTGGTGTGAGAGAATTGGCTGTCTGCAAGGACGTTGCCCAGGGGACGCTCGGATATTTTGATGTTTTTAACATCCTTGTGGGAGACTTCTCTCATGTTCCCATATAGGGAGCTGGAGCTGACAGAGCAAGCTCATGTGTGCTCTACCTGGATTCGAACCTTCGACCTACTGGTTTTCAGTCCTGCTGGCACAAGGGTTTAACCCTTTGTGCAACCAGGGGCTTCTCCCAGGCTCTAGTACGGTTTGAGATAATCTCAGAAACATAAATAAGATGTCTAAGAGATGAAACAAACAATTTATTTTCAGGTTCTCATGTATTCATTTATAAATCAGTTCTGTCCCATCTAGATTTTTTCTTTTTTAATCTATACACAAATTCATGTTGAAATCCATACTTTGAATATTCTTTTCCACTGCACATTTTAATCTTACAGCTTTCAGTGACTGTTCTCATATTCTCTGGGCCAAACCTTTATTATTAATATCCGAAGAATAAACTATGGAACAAAATTAAAATCTGAAAAATAACACTATGGAACCAAAAAAAAAAATCCATTCCTGGTTTGAAAGTGTTTTTCCTGTTTAATTGTGCAGTACTTACTTTGAAAGTTGTTTTTATACTCCAGAAATTTTGGTTTTGTGTCTGCCACAAACTATATTGAATTGGTTGAGACTCTACTTGTAGCATTTTACTTGTAGCAAAATGTACTGCAGGATGTTCCACAAAAACAATGTTTTTGCAGTTTAATAAACCTTTTCTGTGTTTTTATGATAGATTCAATTAGGAAATTACATTTATAACCCAGGAACAAAAATGTGTTATATAGGGTAATTGAGCTATCACCAATGCCCCTTTTTTGGACAACCAAAAAGCACAAAACACACCCTCTTCTGAAATGTTTCTCAACCTTCCTAATGCTGCAACCCTTTAATACAGTTCCTCAAGTTGTGGTGACCCCCAACCATAAAATTATTTTTGTTGCTACTTTATAACTGTAATTTTGCTAGTTAGGAATCAACATGTAAATATCTGATATACAGGATGTATTTTCATTCACTGACAAATACCCGATATGCCCAAATTTGAATAGTGGTGGGGTTGGGGAGGATTGATTTTGTCATTTGGGTGTTGTTTTTCCTGGGATTTTTAGTTCCTCTACAATCAAAGAGCATTCTGTACTCCACCAAAGATGAAATTGAACCAAACTTGGCACACAGGCCTCCCATGACCCACAGAAAATACTCTTTGGTGGGCATTGACCTTGAGTTTGAAAGTTGTCATTCACCTACATCCAGAGACCCCTGTGGACTCAAACAATGATGGAGCCAGACCAAACTTGGCACAAATACTCAATATGCCCAAATGTGAACACTGGTAGAGTTTGGGGGAAATAGACCTTGACATTTGGGAGTTGCAGTTGCTGGGATTTATACTTCATCTACAATCAAAGAGCCTCTTGAAACCCACCAATGATAATATTGGGCCAAGCTTCCCACACAGAGCCCCCATGCCTGGAAGGGACTTGCTGGCTTGAGCCTCCCTTCAGCCTCACAATCTCCCTCATCTGCGCATGTGCACCACACTGCCATGCGCCGAGCACAACTGCTCTCTCCTCCCTGCTTGGAGTCTTAGAAACTGCCCTCCCCTTGGCTGAGAGGCCTGCCGATCAAATCAGAGGAGGGCTTTTGGTGGGTAGATTCGCCATCTGTTTCCAAAAAGGAAGAGAAGGACAGGTGAAGAGGTCATCAGCCTTCTCTGCCAAAGGTGTTTCTATATATGCTTGCTGATGGTCTTTGGTGACCACTCTGAAACCCTTTTGCAATCCCCCCTCCAGGGCTTCCAACCCCCAGGTTGTGAAACGCTGCTCTACTGGCTTCTTCATTAGGTAAAATAGGGTTAGCCCTGGTTACAATCTAAGAATTAGCCCAAGAGGGACAGGGGAAAGCCACTTTGCTTTGAAATGTTGAATAAATTCTCACACATCCTTTTGTTGTACATCGAGACATCCCTGTTCTCATCCAATACTTTTGAAAACTGGAAAGGCAAAAACTGTGTTATGCATTTCCATCGGTTCCCTTCTCCTCACATCCAGCTTGCCGAAGAAAAATATTTCATAATCTTCCTTTGGTTGAATTTTTAGAGCTCAAAGCGAAAGGAGCAAAGCTCAGCTAGGTGGTGGTGGTGGTGGATTTTGGTGGCTGTTCCTTTTGTATTCCTAACATTCACATTGTTGACTTTCCCATTTTTCTCAAATGCAACACATGGGAGAATATATGCCCATGGTTATGCCACAGTGGTTAATGAAAGCGTTTCTTCCTCAGTGCTGGCGTCAGATGTAAAGATATGCATGTCAACAAAATGGAACAGAATCCTTTTGGGAAGCAATGTTGTGATTTAATCTCACACCAGCTTGACAAAGCTCTGGAGTGCTTTTCATTAAGATGCTGCACATTAAGCAACCAAAGCAAAAAAATATGTTTAATTCTTGCAGCATAATATCATGAAGAAAGAGAAATTCTTTCCATGACACAACTTTTGCTGACCTTTTCACTCTAGCATATGTCAGGAAACAGCTTAGTGGTAGGCCATTGGAGTACTAATACTGTACTAACTGTAAGTAGCTGCTAAGACTGAAAAATATTACATGAACTTGGCTGAAACAGGAAAAAAAATGAAGGCATCTTGACTTCTTGAGTCTTAAGAGACAGGCTTTCAGGATCTTGGAGTTGTTGGTATCAACAACTGCTGTGGTAGCTTGCAATGCTTTTCCTTGCCAACAAATTCAGAATCTGGGCTGGTTAAGAGACTGTATGTTTATGTATGCTACTCCTGTGGGTTTTTAAAAGCAGCTGAAAACAGCTATAGTTCGCAGCGCAAAATATGAGCATCAGTTGCTAATCTATAACATGAGGAAAAATCCATCCTTGGGTTTCAAATATTTAGAAACATGCAACTGAAGGATATGTTAAGGGGGGAAAAGCCCAGTTGGCTCAAGCTGCTCAACAATGTCAAATAGTGAAGGGCTGGAGGGGGCACGTATTGTAGCTCTGTTGGACACTTGGTAGGTTGTAATGATCCACACAGTGGCAAGTGGGAGTGATGTTTTGGGTGACAGAAAGTCCTGTCTGGTCACCTCTTGAATTCACAATGGACTGTTTTAGAATGACAAAAGTGCTGCTGTTTTTGCTATATTCAAAAAAGGTTTTGGGGATCCTTGAGAACAAGGGCTACATGGAATCTACAATGGCTGCATGCAACATATGGGTTATGTAATTCCACCATTGTACTGGAAAGAAGCTAAACCAGAGTGTAATGCATCCATGAGCTTGCATTAAGTGCAGGCAGCTACCTCAGACAGCAGAGAAGGGACAATAAGTGGTAATTATTCCCCCCGAACTTCTGTTTTTGGCTGTCATAAAACCTGTTGTAAGCCCCCTAAAGCAAGTGGTAGTGGACCGCACTATCCCATTGCTTCTATACACGGTCTCTGTATTGTCTTTACTCAAGTTTATGAAATGTCAAGGCTGGCCTCAGCCTAATGCTCTGATGTGCTCCTAATATCTCAGAGGGCTTTCTCTGTAGTAACTTGTTCTGTGAAACATGTAGGCCAGTAGTTCTCAACCTGTGGGTCCCTGGGTGTTTTGGCCTACAACTCCCAGACATCCCAGCCAGTTTACCAGCTGTTAGGATTTCTGGGAGTTGAAGGCCAAAACATCTGGGGACCCACAGGTTGAGAACCACTGTTCATTATCTGTGCAAATTGTGGCAGTTGTTGTTGTTGTTGTTGTTGACACAAAAACACAGTTTGTCACAGCAAATGAGATCTATATCATTATTATTATTATTATTACTATTATTATTATTGTTGTTGTTATTATTATTATTATTATTATTATTATTATTATTATTTCCCTGCTTTTTTATGCTACTCAGCTCCAGGAATTATTGGACAATACCGGTTATCTGGACTCATCTCAGTCTAGTTTTAGGCCTGACCATGGAACGGAGATGGCTTTGGTTGACTTGGTGGATGACCTCCGCAGAGAACTTGACATGGGGAGTGTGTCCTATTGTCTTGGATATCTCAGTGGCTTTCGATACTATTGGCCATGGTGTCCTTCTGGGATGACTTTTGGGAATGGGTCTTGGGGGCACTGTCTTTCAGTGACTCCGATCCTTCCTGGAGGGCTGTACCTAGTTGGTGAAGCTGGGGGATACCTGCTCGGACCTCTGGCCTTTGACTTGTGTGGCCCTGCAAGGTTCTATTCTTTCCCCTATGCTTTTTAACATCTACATGAAACCGCTGGGTGAGGTCATCGGGAGTTTTGGAGTTCGGTGCCATCTCTATGAAGATGACACTCAACTCTATTACTCTTCCCCCCCCCCCCCCAGATTCTGAGGACATTCCCCCTCCCCCCGGATCCTTGACCTGTGTCTGGCTGCTGTGATGTTTTATTCTATGACTGAAATGTAGATGAGCAACATAGAAAACCCTTCTATATATAGTAGGCCCATTTATTAGGTGAGCTCAATGAGTGTGGTTTCATTTATACATGGGGAGTTGAAATACATTAGAATCGATCTGGAGGAACTAGAAATGCCTTCTTTCTCTCTAGAACTCCAGAATGATTCTATGGTCAACTACAGTAATATGTTAGATCAGTGGGAGTTACATGAGTGTTGACTTTGTTGGTGTCTTGTGCCTTCAAGTCTTTTATGAAATACGGTGACCCTAAAGTGAATTAACCATTCAGCAATTGAGTCAAGAGTGTACTCTACATGGAAACTACTAACTGGATTTAGTCCTTTATCATTCTGATGGCTCCATCTGTGTGCTTTAAATTGTTGTCACTGACTTAATTGTCTTCATTTGGTTGTTCAATTTTGTTTTGGAACATAGAAGTTTGGTCTTAATTGTCAGGTGTTACTTATTACTTGAATAATTTGGAAAGACTGTGAAAACTGGCTGCGCATACAGATTTCTTTCTCCACCATCTCATCTCCTGTTTTTTTGGCTATGATCAAGGTTTATTTCCATATGAGTTACTCCAAAGAACAGCTTTAACAGCTTACATTGTGTCATATTTTATTTAACACAGTAGATTTATTTATATGTGAGTATGGGTCTAGAATATCTATACGACAATCAGATTGTCTTAGTAAAGTTCTCAGTTCACATGACACTACAGCATTGCTGCATTACAGCTTCCAGATGAGCAGAAACAATAAAATCACACGTCATGTAAGTGTATTTAGTTTCAATTTGCAAGCTGCTCAAATGCCAACCATGATTCTCAAGGAAAAACACAAGCCTTGAAACAACTAAAAATAAACAAATCCACCTTATTCATTTCCCATTTCACCCTGTAGTATTTTGTTACCACCACTGCTGTCTGCCTTTGCCTTTGAGTTTTAGAAAAGGGAAATGTGTCATCTTTAAACCTTTCCTCAGATAGACTTTATTAACTAGTGTATATCAAATTCAGTCTTAAAACTGATTATAACCAGGGGAATAAATAGAGCCAGTGTGGTGTAGTGCCATAAGACTTGGCCCCTTCTACACAGCTGCATAAAATTCAGATTATCTGCTTTGAACTGGATTATATGGCAGTGTAGAAGGACCCTGTGACTCTGGAGACCAGGGCTCAAATCTCCACTCAGTTATGCAAACTCCCTGGGTGATCTTTAGCAAGTTACACAACCTCATCACATTGAGGTTTTTACCCATCCCAGGATGCATCCAGTACAGTTCAGGGATGGAGCCCTCCAGACCCCATCAAACGACGTAGAGCTCCATCCCCGAACTGTATTGAATGCATCCTAGGAAGAGCTGGAAAGTGATGCTTTCTTCCATGTGATGGGAAAGGTGTCACTGTGGATAATGTGGAGCATGGGGCGCTAGAATCATAGAATCATAGAGTTGGAAGAGATCTCATGGGCCATCCAGTCCAACCCCCTGCCAAGAAGCAGGAATATTGCATCCAAAGCCCCCCTGACAGATGGCCATCCAGAATTGGATACAGTATTCCAGGTGTGGTCTAACCAAGGCAGAATAGAGGGGTAGCATTACTTCCCTAGATCTAGACACTATGCTCCTATTGATGCAGGCCAAAATCCCATTGGCTTTTTTGCCGCCACATCATATTGTTGGCTCATGTTTAACTAGTTGCCAAGAAGTTAAACATGATCCAAGATCCTTTTCACACATACTGCTCTCGAGCCAGGTGTCCCCATTCTGTATCTTTGCATTTTGTTTTTTCTGCCTAAGTGGAGTATCGTGCATTTGTCACTGTTGAACTTCACTTTGTTAGTTTTGGCCCATCTCTCTAATCTGTCAAGATCATTTTGAATCCTGCTCCTGTCCTCTGGAGTATTGGCTATCCCTCCCAATTTGGTGTTGCCTGCAAACTTGATGATCATGCTTTCTAACCCTTCATCTAAGTCATTAATAAAGATGTTGAACAGGAATTAGGTGACTTCATGTGATGAGGTCCACACTTTCTCAAAGGAAGGCAAAAGCCTAATGAAGAAATCTTGCCAAGAAACCCATGGGATATCACCATCTTAGGCTCACCACAAGTCAGTAATGCCTTGATGTACCAAAACAAACAAAGGGAGAAAAATCTGTTTCATATAGATAGCCAGCTTTTACAATGATGGTTTATCAAGTACAGTCTGAGCAACTCTTACCTGAAATTTTAAAATCCAAAATATTCCAGTCACAGAATCGCACTGATGGAAGTATAGAGGTGTTTTCTCTAGAAATCTCCAGTTTCCTAGACAAAACATTTCATTCAATTTTTTGAATAATAAAATCCATAAATGTCAAAATTGCAAATGTGAAGGGACAACTGTTCAAGAAATATTGATTCGATTCTACTACTCTAACCCTAACTACAACATGAACCCTACTGCTAATTCTCAGCACATGGGAATTCTGATATGGTCCGAAAAGCTCTCACAATTCAGTGCAAGTGTTGCTTCACTGTACACCTTGAAGTAGGATGGGTTTTGAAATGAAAAAGGACAAACCAAGCGTTCTCTCAAATGCCTCCCTCAATGAGAACAAAGCATAAAATATTCAATGTCTGCAGATGAGGATAGGTTAAAAGGCCAAAAGGCCAGTCCTTCACGCCAGGCTAAACATGGATATTCTCTGAATAAAAAGAAACTGGCTCACACAGCAATGTTTATACATCCCCTAACCTCAGATTACTCAGTCACAGTCATTGCCAGTCACAACATCTCAGACTCCTCTTCCCTAAATCATGAGCTGCCACTCAATTCTTTATTCCTAAACACATCTTTGCTCAATGGGATTTTCTACTGAGTAAGTGTATATATTACTGAGTACACAATAACTTGGTTCATGGCAGTTGCATCCAGTTACTGGTTTGTGTGTCTGTTCTTTGTGGATCAGCTGCTTCACATGTAAAGCTCTCCTGAGGTATGGAGATAATAGTTAGATCTGTATAGTATAGATCCGTATAGTTAAAGCAATGGTATTCACCGTAGCAACCTATGGATGTGAGAGCTGGACCATAAGGAAGGCTGAGCGAAGAAAGATAGACACTTTTGAACTGTGGTGTTGGAGGAAAATTCTGAGAGTGCCTTAGACCGCAAGAAGATCAAATCAGTTCGTACTCCAGGAAATAATGTACTTTGGCCACAGAATGAGAAGTCAGGAAAGCTTGGAGAAGATAATAATGCTGAGGAAAATGGAAGGAAAAAGAAAGAGGGGCTGACCAAGAGCAAGATGCATGGATAGATGGATGGTATCCTTGAAGTGACTGGCTTGACCTTGAAGGAGCTAGGGGTGGCCACAGCCGACAGGGAGCTCTGGCATGGGCTGGTCCATGAGGTCACAAAGAGTCAGAAGTGACTGAAAGAATAAACAACAACAACAACAACATGTCTTCTTCCTAGGGCAAATAGCTTGATATTATGTTGACTAAATACAAAAGGCAATAGCCATGAATGTTGAAGATTATCAAGGTAGCTGCATGATCTCAAACAGCCTTGCTCATGTTCTACATCCAAGAGAGCTCCAGTAAATCAGAGATTATAAAAGTTGCTCTTTAGACTACAACTTTCAGACTACCCCTACCAGCGTGGCTAGTATGGAATCAATATCAAGACTCGTTTCACCTAGTCTCTGTACCAGTTCTTTTAAATCCTAGACTAAGATGTTGTATCAGAGCATCACTCTTCATGGCTTCTCCCATTCCCTCTTTTCTGTCCTTGCAAAATAACAGTTTTCCACCCATGGTTAGAGATAGCTCTGCTAAGCCATTTCAGGTATCTGATAGGTGGCATCTGACATATGAATTCCCTTGGAGTTTTAGTAGACCACAAGCTGAACATGAGTCAACAGTATTATGAAGCAGCTAGAATAAAATCCAAAGCTACATTAATAGTAGAGTGAGATTGAGGGAAGTAACAGTACCAGATTATTCTGCTTTGGTCAGTTCTGGGCATAGCAATTCAAGGAGGATATTGGCAAGCTGGAACATCTTCAGAGGATGGCAACCAAAATGGCCAAAGGTCTGAAAAGCAAGTCTTAAGGAACTAGATATGTTTAGCCTGAAGAAGATATGATTAAGAGGTGACAAAATAGCTATGTTTAAATATTTGAAATATTGTCATATTGAGGAGAGGGGAATCTTGTTTTCTGCTGCTCCAGAGACTGGGATATGGCACAATGGATTCAAATGACAAAAAAAAGACATTCCGCAAATATTAGTAAAAGTGCTCTCACAGTAAGAGCTGTTCAACTGTGCTGAAGTGTAGTGGACTCTCCTTCTCTGGAGGTTTTTAGACAAAGGCTGGTCATCATATGTTTGGAGAGCATTGATTTATTATTCCTGAATGGCGGGTGGTTGGGCTGGATAGCCTTTGTGGTTGCTTCCAGCTCTGTATTATATTTTTGTATCCTCTTGAGTAGTTGAGGAAGAGGAGATGGTATCTTCCTCCAGTGTATAACTGTTCCTTCATCCCCACTTGCTTAAACAAAGCCCAGTTGTATTCAGGGGCTGGGCAAAAGATGTGATCACAAGGTCCTTTGGTTAGTTTTTGCTTCCATGAGCAGGCATGTTGACGATGGTGTGACTGAATACCTCCTCTTGCAATATTCAATACTGCCCATATATTTTTGTAATTGGAGGTTATCCTGGACCCAGACTCAATCAACACATGTAAACCACATTGAATCAATAGGTCAATTTTACTTGGATCTATGAATGCAATTGAGACCATTGTCTGAAATCTACCTTCTCCATTGAAAGCAATGTACATGCCACAGTCCTACAGTCTGGAATAGACAAAAGGCCAGAAATGGCCTCGTCATAAGTACTCTCAAGGTGCCCCTGCTGTGAATATTTTTTTTTCAAAAACCCCTGCCACAACAATTAGGATTTCGTTTTTCAGTATTCATTCAAAACATACTGAAGACTAGATGCAGTTCTCATCAGTTGTCAATTAGCAATATCGTATTTATTTTTCATGGTCATTCTGCATTTCTGTGAAATATGTCCAAGGCCAGAAAAGTATTTTCCAACATTAATAAATAGCTTATGTACAATCACGAATATTCTGCATCTTGAAGAACGTGCAAGGGAATAATCAGGTTTGGTACTTTGAAATGAACAGTTTAGGCAATGCGGTCCTTTTGCTGAAAACAATACAGTCCTCGTTATTACATTACAGACAAAAATTACTTACACAAGCTCAAAATCAGCGCCAGATTGGCCAAGTGCAGAATCGCTTTAAAGATAGATTTGTGCCATGTGGCAATTACATGTTGCAATGGTGATCAGGACTGAAAAGGAAAGAAAGAGGGAGATGCATTATGTTCAGATTTTTCTAAAGTGATTGCCTGGATCCTTCCACCATTCAATTACTATTCAGGCTAATTTTTTGCACATGCGATGGGTATATATGATATGAAGTGGAATCCAGTTTGCTCTTCCTTATTACTGAACCAGAGCAAATGTTCTATACTGTCATCTTAGCAAACTGTGAAGGTTTGCTTGCTTACCTGATTAATACAATCTGGACAGTATTGTCCATAGAAGGGTGGATTGAATCATCCGATGGAAACTATTTGGGAATCTGCAAAAAATTACAACGGCAAGCTGTCCACATTCTCATTCTTTCCAAAAATGAGCTCAGGTGGTTGAGTGTATATCACAGTGGATGTGAAACTGGGCCATCCACAAAGAAATGGAAATACCGTCTATATACAACTGTCTTAGCTCCTGGAAGTATATATACAATATTAGTACAATCTTTCCTAATCTACCATCCTCTGTGAGGATCAGAGGCCAACTCCCCCAATGCTGGGCTGTACCTTCCACATGTGAAATTTGTCCAATTTCTTCTGCTATCAGTCTCAAGATGGGGATTTCAATTGATACAAAAATTGTGTGTTGGGACTGCATTATGCCCATCCTTGCTCTAGATGAATGGTGATGAATCTGTGTCAGAAGCTGCATGCAGCGCCCTCTCTCCTGGCACATGCACAGTCATCAGTTTCACAGTAGCAACTGTGAATTGGACAGTAAAGGAACCCAATAGGAAAAAAACCAACTGATTTGAATTGTGGTGATGGATAATACTTCTTCAGATACTATGGATGAGTAAATTATTCTTAGAGCCAATCAAATCTGAACTCTCCCTAGAAGCCAAGATAACGAAACTGAGACTGTCTTATTTTGTATGTGCCATATCTCGCCAGATAAAACAATAATGCTTAGTAAGGAGAAGGCAGTTCAAAAATCAGGAAAATCAAGTAGATAGATTCAATCTATGCACAACTTGAACAGGGCTGTTGATGAGAGACTTGGAAGTCTCTCATTCATAGGGCCACCATGGGCTGAAGTCAATGGAGTTAACAACTGCAACAAAACCTACCTCCATAGAAGCTCCTAGCTAACACAATGCACTTCTTTCTCTGTTCCTCCTTTGCTTAACTGTCCTTTGCTGAGCTTTGATACCACTATGAGGTGTCTGGACTTTCTTGTTTCATTTGTGCTGGTTCTTAGCACCTCATATATTTCAAGGTGGTGTGAGAAAGTGAGGTAAGGAATGAAAACATTGGGAACTCACCAGTGATCACTGATAACCAGATGATCAAAAAGTGTGGGAGACATGTTGAGTAACTCTCTGATGAAAGATGCCTTTCAAATTGGAAGATGTTGCTAATGTGCCCCAGGTTGACCACTTTCCAAAGAGATTCCATTAGAAATCTGTAGCCAAATGATTTCATCTCAGTCTGGTACGGTTTCACAAAACTTGGATACCAAAATCATCTTAATCCTTCCTTGGAAGAACCCAAGCAACCAAGTAGCCAAACTGGTAGTCTCCCTATTGTGATGGCATTCAGGATTGTGGAATTCTTGTGCCTTTCCCTTCTTGGATCTGCAGCGGGCTCAGTCATTTTGTATTAGCTCAGCAAAGCACAGAAAATCATAACAATAAAAACGTTAAATGTACTTTGGAATTTCATTCTGCTTCTATAATGAGCTTAGCAAACCCCCTAAAGCAGAAAATACATAATCTTAACCAGATTTTTAAAAGCATTTTTGCCTGCTTTCTTGGAAGAAGAGCAAGCCAAGTTGACCAGACTTTTTTCTTCAGAAGCAAAAGTAGCGGCTTTATTGGTCTGATGCAACAAGGCTCTGAGTAGTCCTGAAGCCCATTAAAGGTATAGGCAGTCAACGCTGTGTGCAACTGTTTCCAAGGAGAGTAAAAGTTAACAGACTTCATGTGTGTTATTCACCGTTAGATATAGCGTCATGGTCTGGGTTTGGATGGTGACAAATGGAACCCTTGGTGCTCATACGTGGAGACAGAGAACTGGACTTTTTAAATAGCACCAAGTTTTTTCTTTTATTGCAGGACTGTAATGCACACCTCAGCAATAAGTCTTAAGTTCAATAATGTCTCTCCAACAAGTTTCCCTTGGTGCTACTTTAGTAAATGTCTCTCACTTCGCAGCTTGGATGGAGGTGTCTCTTCAACGCATTCTCCAAGATATTCTTTGTATTTTTAGAGATCTGTGGGCAGTGTGACAAAACTATTACTCCTTCTTGTGTGTACCGCACATTCATTTTATCCAAAAGTTGGCTTGAGAAGTTAGAATTTTTAATTAGGAACAATAGGTGAAATGAAAGTTGAAGTAACTCCCTAGCCAAGAGGTTGGAGACACAACATGTTACATTTGTTGTTAATGTTTGTTAATTTGTTAATATGACCACACACCAAAAATGTTGATTTGGGGTGGAAATATAAATATGCATTTTGCATAAAAACAAGCAGAGACATGAAAACCCGTGGAAGGATATGGGGATAATAAAACTAAGCTGGAATAAGGGTTGTCATATTAGACTGGAATACTGAAGTTCCAGATTGAAGTAGATATTGAACCATAAAACACACTAGGTGACATTAGGCTAGACCAAGCATGGACAAACTTTAGCCCTCCAGGTGTTTTGGACTTCAACTCCCACAATTTCTAACAGTCAGTAGGCTGTTAGGAATTGTGGGAGTTAAAGTCCAAAACACCGGGAGGGCTGAAGTTTGCCCATGCCTGGGCTAGACATACTTTCTAAACCTGGATTACCACACATAATTGTTGTGAAAACCCATCACAAAGTTGTTGTAAGGAAAAGGAAGACTAGAAGAGGATCACTTCACCTCACTGGAGGAAAACCAAGATGAAAATATAACAATAGTTTTTAAAGCAGAATTAATTTTGTCCCATTTCCATACTGAATAAAAATATAATCTTTTTCTGAATTTTTCTGACCCCAATTTGGCACCAATTTCTATTGAGTTCGTTTGTGCAAAGTTTCCCTTCTGACCTCCTATTTCTATTCATTATTCTTCCACCTTTGACTTTCTAGAAACATGATTCAGAACAAAAAATGGGTTCTCAGTCATTCTGTAGAGATCCAACAGTATATCAACAAGTATATAAATCTTTACACATCTGTTCCCAATTGTTGTGTACCAGTCCAGATCTTCGGGGTTTTGTGCTGATTTCAGTTAATAATTTTTCTCCATATTTTTTATTGTTACACATGATGACAATCTTGATAAGCTCTTGATACAAACTCTTAAAAATGAGAAACGAATTGGTCCAAGATATTCAGCAGAACAAGATGCTTAGGTTCCATATGTTTATTTATTTTGTTCATTTACTTTCCACCTTTCCCCTAATAACAGGAGTCAAGGCAGCTTGCAACATGTTCAAAACAATACAGATTTAAACTCAACTAAAACATCAATAAAAAGTATAAATATAAAATTAACAAAAACAGCTCAACGTTTCATAAAGTTGAAAATGTTGAAATTAATTAGGAGACCATATTCAAATCACAAAATAGCACATTAGAAGCCCACCCCATTCAGTTTCTAAAAGCCTGTTGGCATAGCAATGTTTTGACTTGCTGTCAGAAAAATAGTAAGACGGAGGCCAATTTAATCTCTCACAAAGGATTTATAAAGGGAGAAAATGAAGATTCAAATAGCTTGCACCCACATAGAAACTGGCTGGATGGTCATTGAATCTTTTGTCAACACTGATTGAAAGTCTTACTTTATCTGAGAGCATCAGGTTATACTGGTGAATACAAGACAAAGATTGCACTCATGGTGCTATCCCCCAACACCTTGCTTTTGCCCCACCAAATCTTCTCTGCTTAATAATAGATCTGATCTTGTTTGGACCATATCTAAAATACTGAATAATGCTCAAGGTGAAGACTGATTACTACCTGGGAACAAGCAGTTCTGCTTATGCATATTATCTTCAGTTATCTTAATCCTGCAATACTCAGTCAAACATTGGGCTATATCAATACATGCTAACTGCAGTACCAAAATAAGGTATATCATAAAATAGAATTGTATATAGCTATTGCACTCTAGCCTTGAGACACCCTTTCAGCCACCACTGCATCAGAGTCCAGTAGTAACTGCAGCAGTTTATTAAGAAAAGCATGTACAAAGGGAGGGGGGGGGGCGTCCCAAAAAGAGCAGCAGGGTAGGAAAAACAAAATTGCAGCAGTCCATATACAATATAACAGCAATCCAAAAATGGCAACATACATGAAGTTAAGAGAGTCAAAATCACAGGCATAAATCCATAAGCATGAAACTTTTCCCAAGGCAAACTCTTCCAGAAACATAGGCAAACACAGGAAACTTGAATCATGAACTTGAGAGTTGAGACAGGAACCCAAACCATATGGCAATGTTGTCACCTTTGAGAAACACCAAGTAAACACAACTTAATTTAAGCCCAAGCCGGACCAAGATGCCATGAGATCATGCCGAATGCACCAGGGCTTCAAGAGTCTCTCACAGAGTCTCTAAGAATGCCTTATTATTCTATCTCTCACTCCCTCCATCCGGAGACCTAATCTGGCTTTGCGGAAAAACTCCCCCTCAGCTGAAGGCCATTTCCCTTTCCCCTGTTGCTAAGAAATGAACATCGGAATCAAAAACACTCTCTGTCTCATCATCATCTGCAATTCTTTCTGATCTAAGGGCTTCAATTCTCCCAGATCACACACAGATTCCTCATTTTGAAACCATCATTCCCCTCATCCTCTGAGAAATCCCCAGCCACTTGCTGAGCCACAACAGTAGCAGGCTCCAGTACCAGGAATAATAATCTAATTTCTACAGAATTCTCGAAAAATATTACACATTGATGTCCTTTGAAGAGATAACACATCATCTGTCCTTTGATATAAGTAATTTTAGCTGTGAAATCATCTGGTTGATGTTCCCAGATCTTCAATTCCGTGTCAGTGCTATAGAACACTGTCCTGGTCACAATGCTGGGGTCCAGAAAAAATTCACAACATTTGAAGGTTTCAGTACATCACCTAATTGGTGTTGTAGATATTTACATGAATCCGTTGTGCAGTATTTACAGTGATCTCTGCAGAAGATGCTTCAGCTGTACTTCATAAAAAGAAAAACCAGTCAATTTAGCTAGTCCTGCAAATGGTGAATTGTTATCAGTAAATGTTTGATTTTATATACCTGTATACCTGGGGTCATGTAAAAAGTTATCGGGCTAAAAGTGGCTCTCCAATAGAACAAGCTGGATAAAAAACACAATACTACATTTCAAAATTCTCCACTCAGAATCTAACAAATTATAGTTAATACTAAAATCTAGTTATGATGCAACAAAGATCTACCTTCCCCATGAGTGGTTCTTCCCTCTGAACATAACATAAGCATTCCTACCAGAATTTTTAAAATAGTACAGAGATGAGATTTTGCTCCATTCGCCCAGCAAATTGAGGAAAATTCACTTTGGATTAATATCATATGGCTGGATATATTAAAGCGCATATTGATCTTATTTCTTTTCTTGCTGTCATAATGTTGCCATTTCTCAGTGTGGATAGGGGTTGAGAAATAAGTGTGACCCACAAAATGGGAAGAAAGCATCAGGTTTTGAAAAACTTTGTGAAGTAAAGACAGAAAAGAAGCAGAAGGATGAATAGAACAGATATAGGACAAAATCATCATCATCATCATCATCATCATCATCATCATCATCATCATTTCTTATCTAGTTCTACCAGTGGATTGAGGTGGAGAACAACAAATAACACAATGCATATAAACCCATAGATACAGTTTTATTAATATATAACATAAATAAAATAAAATAAAAGCATAATAAAATTCATCACTAAAGACTTTAAAGCTATAATTTAAAAATAATCTTACTAGGCTAGCTGTAAAAGCCTGGTTTTTATTCTTGCTTTAAACTCAGGCAGCATCTTGAATGAGTGAATCCCTTTTGCCAGGTCATTCCACAGACTGAGGGTGGCCAAAGAAAATGCCCTCTTGGTAACAATCAGTCTAGTTTTGGCTAGCTAAACTTGATGTCTCCCAGAGGATCTAAACATATAGGTTGGATGATATGGGAGAAGGTGATCCTATAGGTAACTTGGACCCAAACCATGTGGGACTTTAAAGTAAGAATGAACATTTGGTAGCTTGCCTGGAAACTAATTGGCAGCCAGTGGGATAATTTTAATACAGGTGTAATATGATCTCTTAGATGTACTAATAATCACTCTGGCTGACATATTTTGAACACATCGAAGTTTCCAAGCTTGGTACAGAGGTAGCCCAGAATATACAGTGTATTGTAGAAGTCCCTTCTCAAGCTTACTAGTGTGCGCATCACCATTTTGAGCTTCTACTATTCTAGGAAAGGGCACAACTAGCATAACAGCTGAAGTTGACTAAGTTCCCCTTGATTGTCACATCAACCCATCTTCTCATTTGGAAGGACAGATCCAGGAGCAGCTCCAAACTCTGAACACAGTCTTTGAATGGCTGGTAGACATACCTCCAAACCCAGGTTAGGACCCTTGCCAGTCTTGCTTGGATTCACTTTCAATTTGTTTTTCATATCTAACCCAGTGGTTCTCAACCTGGGGTCCCCAGATGTTTTTGGCCTTCAACTCCCAGAAATCCTAACAGCTGGTAAACTGGCTGGGATTTCTGGGAGTTGTAGGCCAAAAACATCTGGGGACCCCAGGTTGAGAACCACTGATCTAACCCATTACCTCCTCCAGGAGGAACACTATTCTTAGCTGAAGCCATTACTAAAGGAATAGTAAAATATGTTCCAGTATCATCAGCGTACTGATAGCATCTACACGAATGCCTCTGGATCACCTCTCTCAGTAGTTTTATGTAGATATTAAATGCCAATTTTTGATGTGGCATATAACAACTCCTTTTTTGAGGAGCAGCTATTCTGAAGCATCACTATCAGGGACCTGGCCAAGAGATAGCAGACAATACTGTATCTCTTTGATTCTAAGACATGTTGTCCCCCATATAGGCATCTCTAAAACAAGATGTGTTTCAGAATCATGTTTTAGAATCATCTTGTATTAGAAAATACAATAAATATTGTATTTATTTTATTTATATTTAAATAAATAAACAAACAAAAGTTTTATCTTCCTAGTCACAATTAGCACCTAGACAACTGAATAGGCAGAAATACAGATCACCTCGCCACAGGCTTCCTCATGATGGTGAAAAGTGTGTGCATTTAAATTATATTCATTATATTGTCAAAGGCTTTCATGGCCAGAATCATTGGGTTGTTGTAAGTTTTTCAGGCTATATGGCCATGTTCTAGAAGCATTCTCTCCTGACGTTTCACCTGTATCTATGGCAAGCATCCTCAGAGGTTGTGAGTCCTGTTGGAAACTAGGAAAAAATTGGTTTATATATCTGTCGAATGTCCAAGGTGGGAGGGGGGACTCTTGTCTGTCGGAGTAAGGTGTGAATGTTTCAGTTGGCCACCTTGATTAGCATTTGATGGCCTGGCAGTTTTTTAGGTGTGGCTACAACAAAAGATTCCCACAGGCACTAACAAGCCACACTTAACTCCAACAGACAAGAGTCCCTCCTCCCACCCTGGACATTCCACAGATATATAAACTCAGTTTTTCCTAGTTTCCAACAGACCTCACAACCTCTGAGGATGCTTGCCATAGATGCAGGCGAAACGTCAAGAGAGAATGCTTCTAGAACATGGCCATATAGACCGAAAAACCTACAACAACCCAGTATATTCATTATTACTATAGAATGTCTGTATGTAGAATACCATGCAAACCCATGCCCTTTTCTTTTAAATGATATCTCAATGGTTATCCTATTTGCGATATCACTGCATATACTGATAAAAATGGTGCAGATATACAGCTTTTGGAAACTGCTTTTTGGAAACTTCTTTGAAGTTCCAACTCTTCTTATATCAAACCTTCTAGTTTCCACGTTGGAAAATTTGTTTTAACTTCTTGTAATTTTTCAGGGGAAATAGTCCAAGTGCATTCTGTGTGGCTGACCATTAAGACAGACGGAGATGAAGTGCCAATGAAGAATTATTGAATTACTATTATCAACTTGCAAGAGATGCAAATCCACCACTGCTGTTATATACAGTGGACTCTTGAGGTTTGAGTCCAGAACCCTCCAAAACTGGTGCATGTTCAAGCCCCATTATATTCAACACTGTTGTAGAAGGGCCAAATCAAGCTTTACTTTTTGAAATATGTTCTGAATTTTTTCAAGCCAATGCAGAATCTATGGATATGGAGGTCAGAATGTGGTAGAAAAGCATCAAAGCACCATTGTGACCTGGACCAGCAATTACAATAAAGTCACCATGGGCATTGTTTTAATCTGTCTTCACTCTATTTGTCTTGCTTATCTTGCTCAGATTAGTCATTCTGAAACTCAAAACTGCGTGTGCTCTTACTGATCGACCTGTTCTATGTGAAAACAGGAGATACAACAGAAAAAGTCACGTCTCTCTCTCTCAGTTTTAAATACAAGGGGTCAAGCTGGGAATGGAACACTTGAAACCAATAGTCTGTTTCAAGCGAAAAACTCTTGCCTGAGAAAAACCTTCCCACAACTGCTGTTCTGTACAAAGATGACAGATTAATCCCTTTTCCTCCTTTTCACCTTTTACAGTGAAGCTGTACAAATGGCACCAGTTTGATGGATAAAGTTATAAATAACGCTGGGCTGTAACACCGGTTCATTCATCATCTTAATTTAGTTCTTTAAAGATGATTGAGTGCTTTCCATTAAGGGCAATGGCTGACAGTTTGTAAAATATCTCTGAGATCCGTCTTGTTGTTCCTTTTTTTTTGAGACCATCTCTGACTTTTCTCAGCAGAAACATCTGGTCATCCCAACACCATAATTTGCAAGCACTTCGGCTCAGGATGGAATGTCAAAAAGCTGTTTTGAAAAATGTAGCTCTACTCTTGTGCCAAGCTAGTTGGCCTAAAAGAAGGAGCAACTGTTCTTATAAATCTGCCTGTTCCATTTCCAAACCTTCTGCAGATGATGAAATCAACCACTCCTCCATATGGCAATGTCTCAGACTGTCACGGGGTCCTGTCTCCTGCAAAAGAGACACGGATCTGGACAACACCTAGCTGGATATGTAGAACAGCAACTGGATGGAGACAATGTGAATGTTATGTTTTGTGAGAAATTGAATTTTATGTTTGGAAATGGAACCAGTTATGTTCCATTGGATTAGTTTAGGATATTGATTGGGAGCAAGTTATTTGTTACTTTTTTGTTTTAAAGTTTTCATTCCTCAACTTTTCCTCCAAAGTCCATGCCAGGAGAGAATGGAGGTCCAAAAATGTGTGAAATTATCAGTTGGGAAAATTTAGGCTAAATCACAGAATCCCACCTTGCAGCTGTTCAATTAACGGTCTGAATTTCCCTTTTCTTTTTGTTATATCTCCCCCATTGACTTGTACACTAGTTACCATTCCAAAACATAATTTGATATAAAGAGTGACGTTAAGGGTTAGCAATGAATGACATGCCTATTCCAGCTAGAGCAGTGGTTCCCAACCTTTTTTTTTTTTTTTTTACTGGGGACCACTTGACCAGGGACCACTCTCCAACATCAGTACCAAAATGGTTATGAATTCGTATTTGGTAAATTTTAGATTTGGTTTGGTTATTTGGGGTGCTGATTCAGAACATTACATTGGATAGACCACATCAGCTCTAGCTTCTGATACAGAACATATGCTATCCAGTAGCGCCATCTACTCACCCACAGAAAACTATATTTAATAAGCCTTGGTGCTATAAGAGGGTCTCATGAGACCAGTCACTCTCCTTGCAACGGTGTAGTAACTGTGTGGTAACTTCTTGTGGACCACTAGCGGTGCTCGGATCACAGGTTGGGAACTGCTGAGCTAGAGAGCTCAAGTCACGTAGATGCTGTTGCTGACTAAGAACAAGAGAAAGTAAATGCCATTCTATTTTCCTTGCATTACAAATTGCAGGGGAAATGGGATAGGGGCACTGACCCATGTGAAAAGCTAAAACTGGATCAAATTAGAATCAGCCTAGTTGTTCACACCACCCCAAAGTGTAGGGCTGGTTTGGAGTTTCAGGCAAGTTTCAAAGCATTTCTCGAATGTTGTTAATGTGGGGCAAAATTGCATTAGCTGCTTTCACCCTTCATTGAAGACCCTGACTATCATGTGAATGCCCTGGAATGGCTTCTCTCCCTCTTTGGTGTTTATGGCTCATGTAGACAGACTCTAGGTTACAACTGGGCTGAAAACAAAGCATAAATCTGGTGGAATATTCACACCTTCCAATTGCTCTAATTTGACTAAAACAGTCCTGAATAATCCCCTGTTATCTCACTCTTTATCTACCCTCTTTTTCCTTTCTCCCCATTGACCTTTTGCCCTTATCTTACTTCAGTGGCTTTAAACTGAATTAAATGTGTAAGAGTAGTTTGCACTCAGTTAATTCAGTGGGAGGGGGAAGGGAAGAGACACAGGCAAAAACAGACAGTTGTAGGCTTTCCTACTTTGTGTATTCTCCTTGTTAATAATTTTGCCACCTTGGCCATATTTTGATGTTGTTTTGCCACATGTGTCCCAAATTTCATCTGTGAAATGTTGGGGATTAGGAATATGCTGATTACATTTAGAGGAGAAAAAATTGTTTGCATTTTTGGTTTTGTTTTGAATTTATGGCCATGCCTCTTTTCTAAAAGGAGTGCACTCTGCTACTGCCTTGGAATTAGGGTTCCATGCGTTAATTCCATTGGATAAATATAGCTTTCAGAGCTAAGCCACGTCTCCCCACCACCACACAAACTGACTGCTGTACAAAAAAATGTGTGTGTTGCTCAACTTGAAAAATGAGCAAACTGAATTTTTGACTCTCTTTAAAGTAGGCTGTTTTATTTCACTAACAGAAAAGATACTCTGGCATTCTCCCCAGTCATTTTCAAGGCAAAACTTTATTAATCCACTCTGTGCAGACGCTTGTGTCATCCTATGAGCAAATCACAGATATTTCACCTTTTTGAACATGTCCTGGTGTTGTGTCATTTCTACTAACTGGCCCCAAGAAAGGCAACAGATTTGCCATGGAATGTCCCGGGAAGAAGGGAAAGGGAGGGGAAGAGCATTCAACAGACGGGTTCACTTAAGTATGACAGCAGTAAAAGAAGTCCAGCTTTTACCGAGTGCTATGTATCTTTTGTAAGTCAAGTGTGACTTATGCACCTTTTTCAGAAAAGGCTTGCCTTTCTCTTAGGTTTAGATTTAAATATTGTCTCCCAGAGTTCTAGAGCACATCTACATTGTAGAATTAATACAGTTTGCAATCATTTCAATTGCATGGCTCAATGCTATGAAATCAAGTGAATTGTGGTCTGGTGGGGCACCAACCCTCTTTGGCAGAGAAGACCAATATCTTTATAAAACTACAATCTCTATGATTCCATAGCATTGAGTCATACCACCTCATCACATTGGGGCACATTGCCCCTTTGAAACACTTTGTGCATGGGGCCTGCCAAGTGCCATCACATGATGCTTGGTAGGCTCACCCCATTTAGCCTCCAAGTGCCAAGGAAGCATTACAAGCGGCTTCCTCAGTAATGATGGAGATGTAAGTGTGTTTTGGATAGCTCCAATGGAGCTATCCACTGTTTTGGGTCCTTTCCTCCATGTGATGGGGGGAAAGGGCAACGCGGCAACACGCATTGCAGTCCTTTCCTCTATCTGATGGGGACAGGGACAGGGTGCCTTGTCCAGTTATCCTGTCTGATGGGGGAAGGAGGAAGGGTGCGCAGGGCACCACGAAGTGCCCCACACATCAGGGACCAGGTCTATGGTAGTAAAAGTGGTGTAAAACTGTGTTTATTCTAAAGAGTCAGTGCACACCTAGACCAACACTCAAACAGCTACACCATGTTTGCCTATATATGTGAATGTTTTCCTATATATGTATATCCTGTCAACCGTCCCGAATCTCCTTGGGAAGATAGAGCAGAATATAAATAAAGTGTATTATGTATTTATGCTGACTTTTACAAACTTCTTGTTTTTCGCCTATAGTTACAGGAAGAAAAGCTTCTTACATATCCTCCAACTGTTTGAGTTTAGCAGAGTTTAGTCTAAATTGTGGTGGACACTTATCCTGACCCCCTCTCCCCCTCTGGTTGCTTTTGTGGCTCTTGATGGCCCACTTTTTCTAGTTTTATAAAAGAGTAACCCATCTCTCCTTAAATTCATCTTTTAAATAGATTTCAGCATCCAGTCTCTGCAACGTTTGATGTTGCTGTAGTTGTGTGCATTCAAGAGATTTCTGACTTATGGCACCCCTAAGGTGAACCCATCATGACTTTTCTTGGCAAGGTTTGTTCAGAGAGGATTTGCTCATCCTTCCTCTGAGGTTGAGATAATGTGACTTGGCAGTGAGTTTCGTGGGTGGGCAGAGATTCAAACACTATATTCTAGAGTCATAGTTCAGCACTCAAATCACTACATCGTGTTATCTTCCTATATTTTTTTCAAAGCCAAGAGTGGATTGATAATTACTTCTTTAGGGTTTTTTTCTTCAGCATTTGTGGTGGTTCATCTGTTCCTTGCTCCCAGCAAGTGGGAATAATAAGGATCAGAATATTGCCACACACATCAGACATAGTTGCTTATTAATAGATCCCCCTATGAGCACACCTTCTCCCAGTTTTAGAGGGGGTTTTGGAGCTTACTTGAAGAACATATGCATTTCATGCAAGAGATTCAGCCCTAGGAATATCCAGGTAGAGCATCATTATGAGAACAGGGGGGGAAAGGAGGAAAGTGAATCAAAAGTTACCAAAAAGATTGGATCAGGGGTGTATGTGTGTAAATAGATATATTCCAGGTTGGCCCCTTCATGCTTTCTCTCTTGTCCTGTTCACAGCAGCCTGGCATCTAGAAACTGATGCCACACAGCTCAATTATAGAACATTAACTACCTCAGCTCAATGTTGTGGCATTTCTGGGATTTTTAGCTCTGTGGGATATTTTTTCTTAAAGAGAGCTTTGGTGCAAATACAAATCCTAGGATTCTATATGATGGAATTATAGGGGCCATGGTGGTGCAACAGGTTAAACCATTGAGCTGCTGAACTTTCTCATCCGAAGGTGAATCCATGGGATGGGATGAGCTCCCACTGTCAGCCCCAGCTCCTGCCAACCTAGCAGTTCAAAAACATGCAAATGTGAGTAGATCAATAGGTACCAACTTGGCGGGAAGGTAAAACAGCACCCCATGAAGTTGTGCTGGCTACATGACCATGAGGTGCCTATGGACAATGGAGGCTCCTCGTCTTGGAAATGGAGATGAGCATTACCTCCAGAGCCAGAGAATAATAATAATATTAATAATAATTTATTTTTATCCTGCCCTAAGGGGAAGCCTTAGCCTTTTGTCTGTGTATTTGTGTTTCATTGTGTTTCAAAGGTATTGAATGTGCCTCTGTCTGTATATATGCTGGAATCCGCACTGAATCCCCTCGGGGAGTTAGGGCAGAATACAAAAAAAGTGTTGTTGTTGTTGTTATAGCAGTTAACATTATTATTATTGTTATTATTAACTTTATTTATACCCCGCTAACATCTCCCGAAGGACTCGATGCGGCTTACAAAGGCCAAGGCCACAACAAAACAACAACATAACAAATACAACAGTAAAACTCATAAAGCAAATAATAAAACATCAAGCAAAACAATAAAACACTAAAAACATGACACTATGATGCATTTAAAACCTAAGGCCGGGCCAAATGTAATGGACAAAATTTAAAAAGTGCTGGATATAGTTTCAAACTGCTATAATTCTGCCATGTGACTACAGCTTGAGTGAAAAGCTTCACCTGCTAAAGAGTGTTGCTAAAGAGATAGGAATAGAGCCAGTAAAAATGTGGCAATATCAGCTTTTCTATTAAATAACAAATAGCAAGACTAATATGCTTGAAGAAATAAAGCCCATCCACCCACAAAGGAAAGGTAAAAGAAAGAAGCCCGCCTTATTGGCTTGTCTTCAGCATCCACTATGGTTCAGTAGCTGCTGTGGCTATTACTCCTCACTCCGCCCTTGTGACATTTATAAAAAGGCCATATTTTAAAAATTTGCTGTACCTTGTGCAGACTTGTGGATAGGAAGCACAAGTGCAAACAGATGTGTCCAGGCAGGCGAGTGGAGAACCAGATGTGTGGATTTCTTTCAAACAAGGGGAAAATTCACCCTCCCATAAATTTTCACACAATCATTGAAAACAGAAAGACGCAAAAAATATCAGGTGCATTCCATGTTGTTCGAGACATACACTTAAGCCCTCAGTTAAGTTTACTGGAGCTTATTTTCTCATTTCAGTGCTTTTTTAAAAAGCAGAATGCAGCTCATATTATCCAAAGGGGTGTGGGATGAAATCCTGCAACACGCCGTACAGGTCAGATCAGAAGGGAAGACGGCACCTGTCTGAGAAAGAAAATGCATTTGAAATGCCAAGGCGAGGGATACTTCTAGCCAAACAAAGCAGCCTGAAATGTAAAGCAAACTTTCCTCAATCTCCACCACTTTGGTAATCATATACCTTGGGCTGCATCCAACATGTTTTAATGAAGTGAGTGAGCCAATGTAAAGTTTTCTTCTATGTGCTACTAATGGTAGTCTGACACACGTCAAATTCAGCTGAAGAATGACAATATCCAAGGAGAAGGAGACAATAGCTATGATAATGATGGTGTTTCCAAAACACACTTCTTTTTAAAAAGGAGTTCGGTCCAGATATTCTTCTGTTTCAAGAATAGCTTGATGGGTTCCCTTCAACTTGATAGCACCGTGTACTATATATAAGCAGTCCTCAAGTTACAAACAAAATAGGTTCTGTAGAATATGTATGTAAGTTGGAATGGGTATTCTTCAGCGTAACTCCAATACACACACATACGCACATACATACATACATACTGTGTTCCCCTGAAAATAAGATACTGTCTTATATTTATTTTTCCTCAAGAAGACACACTATGGCTTGTTTTCAGGGGATGTCTTATTTTTAATTAAGTACGGTACAACAATCTACATTCATTCAAATATGGTTAAGTCGTCTTCTTCTGGAACATCGTCATAACTCTCCAAATCCAAAATTCCATCCTGAACTGACCAGACTGTTGCTGGTCAGTGTTGGGGAGCAGCAACTTTACAGGTGTTTGTGGGGGTGTATGTGTGAGAGAGACCCACAGACTGTTGCTGGTCAGTGTTGGGGAGCAGCAACTTTACTGGTGTTTGTGGGGGGTGTATGTATGAGAGAGACCCACAGACTGTTGCTGGTCAGTGTTGGGGAGCAGCAACTTTACTGGTGTTTGTGGGGGGTGTATGTATGAGAGAGACCCACAGACTGTTGCTGGTCAGTGTTGGGGAGCAGCAGGGAGGTGGGTGGGTGAGAGAGACCCCACAGTCTGTTGCTGGTTGGTGCTGTGTGAGAGAGAGATCCACAGTGTTCAGTAAAATGGTAGCCACAACTTTACTTCTTCCCCCTGAGGACACACAATACCTAAAGCAGAGCGTCCTGCTCCTCACTTCACTGAGGAGACTTTTACTTTCACTTTCCACATCTCCCTCTATGCCTCAGCTTGCAGCACCCACAAAATGACCAGGACCTGACAGGGAGAACCAACTTTGTTGACGAAGCTGCCCACACTTCTCCAGTCACCTTCGAGATAGCAGCTGTCACAATGGAGCAGATGAGAAGGACTGCCTATCTTCTTTGCTCCACGCTAGCCAATCACTATGTCTTATTTTCAGGGTATGGCTTATATTGCGCCAATCCTTAGAAATCCTGCTATGGCTTATTTTATGGGCATGTCTTATTTTCGGGGAAACACAGCCCATACGTATAAAAGCTTTGAATTGCATAGGGAACCCTTAACACCCCTTTGACTTTGCTGTCTGTGCCCCTATTCAGAAGATTCCACCTCACTTTCTGTCCCTGTCATAATTGGATTTTGAAAAAAAATGTCTTGTTATGGAAACAAGGATTGGTGGTAGATTCAGTTGAGAGTCATCCTTAAAGCAATGTGTTTTGAGTCCAGTCTGAGTCAGCAAATGAAGGTGCTATGGCATTTTCCATCTGTACTGTCACATTCAGAGAAGTTCTTATAATGCATTCAGGTACAATTGATGGTGCAGTGTGTTAATCCGCTGGGCTACTGAACTTGCTGACTGAAAGGCTGGTGGTTTGAATCCAGGGAGTAGAGTGAGCTCCTGCTGTTAGCCCCAGCTTCTGCCAACTTAGCAGCTCAAAAACATGTAAATGTGAGTAGATTGATAGGTACCACTTCTGCTGGAAGGTAACAGCACTCCATGCAGTCATGCTGGCCACATGACCTTGGAAGTGTCTACGGACAACACCGGCTATTCAGCTTAGAAATGGAAATAAGCACCACTTCTCAGAGTTGGACATGACTACTGGTCTTAATGTCAGGGGAAACCTTTACCTTTTACTACACTTGAGAACCTAAGGGTGCTTTCAAATGGAAGGTACTGTACAACTCTTCAATTCTTCTCTTCTAAATGGATTTTCCAGGATTGGAAAAAGGATGGAAGATGTGGGAAAGCACAGGAGGGTTACAAGTGGGAGACAATGTTTTCTGGACCACGTTCTAAAGTTCTGTGAAAGAGACAGAGCAATTTCAGAATGAAAGCTTTGCCTGGAAGCCCCCAAGACCACTTGTTTTTTCTGGATGGTCTTCAGGCTTGGCAAGCATTCAGATAATTAGGAGGCTGGGGAAACCCCTCAAAGCTTTGGTATCCTTTCAATTGGCAGTGATTAGTTCTGCGTCAGTCTATGATAGGAGTCGGTTTGGTATTATCTTTAAACTAACTATAAAACCTGCAAGGCTTTAGGCTTACCTTGGGACTGAAAACTTAAGCTTTTTTTACATCATACCTTCCTACCATCGTTCCATCATTGAGGATTTTTATAGAATGGCCATGATACGCAACTTGACTAGTCCAGGGTCAGGTTGGTGGCACAAATAATTCTTTTTTGCAAGGAGCACAGAAGCTTGGACAAGACAGAGTGATTTCTAGATAATACAGATTCCAGGGATCCTTTGCAATTATAGCACCTTGATTTTAGTGAAATGACTGTGGCACTATCCCATGGAAATGTGCAATTTGGAAAGAGGTATTATGAGGTAGAGAGCTCTCAAACCACACTGAACTCACAACTCCAGAATCCCATATGATGTTATCATGGCAGTTAAAGTGGAATATAATTCCATAATTGTGTAGTATGGATGAGCCCGAATTTTAATTGAAAATGCTGAACTCAAGTGATCTAAGGTTAGGCAGGTTTAAATCTGCAATCCTATGCAGACTTAGGCCCCTTCCACACAGCTGTATACAATCCACATTGAACTGGATTATATGGCCGTGTGGACTCAGATAACCCAGTTTAAAGCACATATTGTGGATAATCTGCCTTGATATTCTGGTTTATATGGCTGTGTGGAAGGGCCCTTATTCTGGAGTGGTCTTTCACCAAATTCATTGGGACTTACTTTAGAATATAGGTGGAAAAACAGCAGGAAGGGCCAAGCAGGGAATGGAGGTCAATGCAACTGGTGAGATAAAATGCTGGAATTCCTTTGTTATTATATCTATTCTGATTTTTTCAAAATAGAATTTGGTTTATTTTGTCTACATTTTTTCTAATACTGGATTTTAAAAAAATTCTAAGTGCTAAGAAAGACAGTGAAAAAAAGAAAAGAAAAGGAAGAGAAAGAAAAAGAAAAAAGGAGTAGAAACACATAGGATATGACTGTGGGCTAATAATATATAGTAATATAAGCTGACCACATGTCCAAAAATACATTTTCTTGGAGCTGACATCTGTTCATGCTTGCCTAAAGCACGAAGATCTTCTGACCGTTGAACAATGGACAGTGAATGTTTGTCTTTCCGATTGTGGAGGATGGATTTTTAGCTACAGTAAAACTATGTGGTATCTAAGCACGCCAACCATCACTTAAGGTCCACCTCATAGAAATATAATTTACAAGAACATATGCAACTACAAATATCAAAGATTTTTCTAATACGAAATTAATACATTGCAATAAACTCAGCCAGAATGGCATGACCGCAGAGGACGCCCACATCACATGCCGCAGGGAAGCGTGATCCGTACTACACACCCAAAATTTAGCTGAAGTAGACAATTTCTTTTCAGTGGTTTCCATTATACTTGCGAAAGTAATTTTTGCTGAACTAAATGGAGTTTTAAATCTAAAGAAGCTGTCCATGTTGAAGTTAACAATAATTTTCCATGAATTGATTGATTTGCACAGGACAATGTCTTTATTCCACTCAATTCTAACTTTATTGACATCAAATCTAATACTTTCCAACAGACATTTATAAATTACTCTTAAAGGTCTCCTTTTCCATGTCAATTAAAAAAATCAATCCTTCCCAGCCTTTTCTAATAATTAAACTATTGTAATAATGGTATAGTAGTTTGAGCATTAAACTATGATCTGGGAACCACTCAACCATGGAAACTTACTGAATACAGTTTGTGAGCCATAAATTCTAGGCCCAAGAAAACCTCATGATATGTTTGTCTTAGGGTTGCCATAGACTGAAGGCACACAACAACGTGTAGATACTGAATGTAACTTTCTCACTTGTTTGACTAGTGTTGGACTAATGGACTTATTAAATACACTTTAAGATGTTTCTGTACTGTAGGCTCAACCTTACCCCAGTTTTGGATGTCATCATCATTCTTGTATGAGCTTCAAATTTTTCATTTCAGGAGAACGACATACAAGTGTCCTGTTTGTGTCTTCTGGTATTTACATACAAAAAACCAGTTGCAGACCATTTTAGCCTTTTTGGACATACATTTAAGAATTTGCAGATTGGTCCTTGAACATGGGAAACACAAAGGAAGACTAGAATAGGAAACTGCTTGATTGAATTACATGCAAAAATTCAATCTGGCAGCATAGGTTTGAATACAGACAACAACAAGCTTTTTTTGTACTCTGCCACTATCTCCCTGAAGGGACTCAGGGTGGCTTACAAGTGCTCCAAAGTGCTGCACATAAAATAAACTATACATAGAACTGAAAACAATAAACACATGAATTACAATCGCCTACACACATAATCATCCACATACATATAATCGTCCACACAATGGCTTCATGGAGCCCTACATGTATTAATTCAAGAATCCTCACTACTCCAAATACAACAAAAGGAATATTTTCATAAAGAGTTATTTCTGGTAACTAGATTCATGGTTTCACATATCAGTAATAGATTACCATTGTAAAGATTTATATGATCTGTATCACTTTGCCCAATCCTTTGAAAATTTAGGAGTAAGGGACATTATTGGTCTTTTGGTGATGCTTAATAATTGTGGAGAATACTATTATCTGGCAACTTGTCATTATTTATTAGTGTCAAACTCCCAAATCTGGAAGAAAGAGCCAGTTTTGTGCACTGGTTGTCAAGGCAAACGATGCTCTGTTGGCGAACAGGGCTTTCTTTGTTTCTTTGAGAAATTCCCGACTGGCCAAACACCTTGACTGTTGGAGCAAAAGGAAATACAACGAGAAAGGCCGCTAGGAAAGCATTTGTAAAATATAGTAAACATCAAATGACTTACACTGGCTCACCAAGGCTCTTTTTCTAGCAGAATGAAAACATGGGTTGTATTATCACATGCAGCAAATTCATATTTTACTGAAGAGAAACACCAGTAGCTTATGAAAACATTTTTTTTCTTTTCAGTGTATTTCCTGTCATTACTGCTAAGGGGTTGAAGAAGTTGCCAGGTGTAGAAATTAGATAAATACAGTTTAAGCAGACTGCCCCCCTCACCAGCACTTTAAAGCTATTGTAAATATTGCCCTGTGGTGAAATAAATCTACCACCTTAATGTAAGGCTTCACAAGAGCCACACTTCCTTATTTTTCAACAGGGACTCTGTGGCAGTTACTCCTTCTGAACTATTACTTTGAGAGCTTCAACTAAAACGAGTGGATTTATGTTTTGGGGAGTGAGCCATTTTGCAGAAACTGAGTGTCAAGAGTTTATAAAAGCAAAATCTGTATGTCCCGGCTTCTCAACGATTTCTTTAATAATGCTAAATACCTGTCAACAATGAGCATGGTAGAACGATCAAGTTCAATATGCTTTGAGGCCAGGTAATCTGAGAGACTCTGGACCTCATCATATTAGACAAATAATACAGGTTGATTTGGGTTGATCTGGGCAGTGTTAGCCCATCTATCTATACACATAATAAAAGTGAAAATGTGTGTATGTGGCGGAGATGTTCACTTACGCAGACAACCTTCTGCCCACAAATAGCTATAACCCACAGTGCTCAAGAGCCACTGAACATCCCTCCAAGGTCACTGCAGGTTATAGCGAGTGCTTGAACATGTCTCCCAACCCCTGCCAATGTCCTCCCCAAACACCGCACTGCCCACCACCCAAGTGAAAGCTTTTATTCATGGACAATATCATCCTAGATGTTCTGTTTTCCTCCAGAATGGACATCCCAGGGTTCCTTTCTCTCTCTCTATTAGTGTGCAATATGCATGGCACTGCCCACTGCCTTTTCCTTAACCCTTTCCTATGAAACACAGCAAACAGGAATTGATCAACAGTAATTGAACAAGAGGTTTGTGGGGAATTGACCTTGATTTATAGCAGTTGTAGTTCACCTACATCCAGAGAGCATTGTGAACCCAACCAATGGATCATACTTCCTACAGATGATGGGATTTGCAGTTTGGTGAAGGATGGACCACAAATGATGGGATTTGCAGTACCTTCATTGACATCCCGAGGCCACTGCGACCCCACAAATGATGGACCTGGACCAAACTTACCACACAGACTCTCCATGATGTACATTACATCCTGGTGAGTTTGGGGAGAGGATGGACGACGAACAATATCAAAAATTGGCTTTTTCCCTAATAAATAGTGTTATTAATTAATTGCATGATATTACCCAACACTCCAAAACAAACAATGCCTTTCTCAAATAACCCAAGCATCGCCAGGTTCCCAAGCTAGTGTTTAAATAAAACAGGGAATTAATTCTCCACCATCACATTTTTTCTTCTAATCTGGATTCACCTGTTTCATTTGCCATCACACAGATTGGTGGAGTCCCCAACCCATTCTGCTTCCCCCACCCCTTTTTTCCTTAAAAGACCCGTCCACCATGTGAAAACAGGAAAATGAAATCTGAGCAGGGCACAAGCCTAAATAAGGATGACATCACACCAGCGGCTGGTGTTTGGGCCACCTGACTATCAAAACAGGGGTCTACAAAAACTTGCACTGACAAGACAAGAGGGAGGTTCCTGATATTGTAATGCAAAACATTTTTTAAGAAGATGGGGGATGAGATGGGACTTACCTTCGACTGACAATAGGGACTGACAGTAATGTTAGACTTTAGGAAGTAATGGCAGTGAGAAGAGTTATGGTTGACAGTTGTAACCATCCTCTTTTTTCCTACCAATTGACATCATAACACTGTTTGGCATAGCAAAAATGACCAGTTGCCATCACATGGGAAAATCCACGATATTTCCCGCATCTAGGTGCATACAGATGACTGAAGCTAGTAGATTGCCAGCTCCAAATTACATGTGTTTTTAATGAAAGCTCCGGGGACCATTGAGCAACTACTTGAAGTGGACTTGCACTTTGATGTTAACCAAGATACTTCAGTTTAACAGCATCTGTTAGAAACAGGAAAATTGTCTAATGTGTTGAGGTCCTAAACCTCTCCCACGAAACTGCTTGGGTTTAAGACTTCAATAATTTGGGGACGTGAAATACGGTGCACATTAAACCATCAGAAAGCAAAGGTGTCACTATCTCAGCCAACAGTGTGGACAAGTTTGAATTTTGAACCTGTGTCTGGAAAGTTAGTTAGAGAGCCAAAAATTCTAATCTAGATGTGATATACTAGTTTTCAATCTTCAATATTTTGTTTATTTGAGGCCGCATTCAGACATATGAGTTTCTGCTTTTCTATCAAATAGTCCAGATCAAGAAGGAATTGCCATTATGTTCTTTTCTGAACATATGGATTGACTCTTCATTCCCCAAATAGCAAAACACTTCAGCCCTTTCCCCTGGATATATGGGCTGCTGGCCTTCATTTCTGTTGTTGCGGTTGGGAGATCAAACTGAAGAGGAAAGAAACACAGATCTTAGCACGTTTACTCATTTCTGAGATCCTATAGTTGCCAAATGCCCCAAACGGCTTGGGTAATAGTTGTGAATTCACAGCATTGTAGCTCCCAAACTTTCCTAAGCTCACATAAGTTATCTTTAGCTTGCTTGCGCCCACTTGATCATTATATCCTAATACCCCTTTGGTTCTAAATGCGTTAGAGATTAAAGAGCTGCTCTAAATGGGCCTGAGACATTTGCTCATCCGCTAGACTTGGAGGCCAGCTGAGCATGTAGTGAACTTACCCTTGTTTTGCACAGGTGCAAATGACTACTTAAGGTGAAACGTGATGGGACTCCATACCCTACACTTGGTAATGTTACTTACAAGCTCTTTCATGTGGTGGAGCTTGAAGAATGTGCAGAAGAAAGCCATTCGATAGAATTTCCCAGTAGGAAAGAATAATGGAAAGACCATGTAAGAAGTGCGAATGAAATCAATGAATTTGGCAAAGCTTTGGCAATATAAGCTATCAAATGAGAGGAGATGCTTAATTTCTATAACAGCTTTCGGCATAGGGTGGGGGTTATTTACAACATGGGAGAGAACCATTGCCATTAGAGAAGGAGAAGAAAGCTTGGGTGGTTATAGAAGAGGTTTGGCTTCCTTACAGCATATTTTGAAAGATCAAGGAGCTTACAGTTTATGGGTTGCTAATGGCTGTGGAAACATTCAGGGCAAGGGGACTGGTTTGTCTCAGAACTGAGCCGAGATGGTGCTGCCATCTTGTTGACTTTTGCAGAGTCTGATGGAAAACGCAGTAGGGCTCTTGTTCCCAGGCTCTCAGCAAAGTTTCTAGTAGTTTCTGGTTTAGTCACATTACCAAAGAAGTAAATAGATTAGACTAGCAAGCCAACTATGAGGAAAGACTACTGAAACTGCCTGTCACATTGTCCTTTCAATGTAATCTGAGGTATCAACAGAAAGTGATCTTTTGTAATATGAGGGCAAGAGTATAGAACTATGGGCAAAAGTGTTCCCCTCATTAATTCAGACCCGCGTTGCACAACCAGCGTAGGGTCCCAGCTATCATACTTTTGCCAATCTATGGTAAATTCTTAATTGTATTCCTGCAATATGTTGTTGTTGCCATGTGCCTTCAAGTAATTTCTGACTTATGGCCACCCCATCACAGTCTTTTCTTGACATAATTTGTTCAAAGGGAGATTATCCTTTGCCTTCATTTGAGACTGAGAGTGCCTATAGGACAGGACTGGACTGCCGCCCTCCAGGAGTTTTGGACTTCAATTCCCACAATTCTTAACAGCCTACCGCCTAAATATGAAGAAAACTATACTGGTTCAGAACTCTCTAACTTAGGCTGTTAGGAATTGTGAGAGTTGAAGTCCTAAACACCTGGAGGGTCAAAGCTTGCCCATAACTGCTATAGGATATCCCAGAAATAGCAATCTAAAGCCAGTCCTAATAACTTGTCTATTCTTCATGACCCTGAAATGACAGAAAAGTGACATTTATTTATTACCTTACTAGCTTAGGTACCCAGCGGTGCCCAGGTTATTTAAAAAGACATTGTTTGTTAGGTAATATCTTTTAGTTAATTAGCAACACTATTTATTAGAAAAAGCCAGTCTTTGATTTAGTTTTTAAATAAATGCTCCCATTAGAAAATACATAATGATGTTGGTGAACTACAATTCCCAGAATCGTGGATCAATCCTCCCCAAACCAGGTCTGTATGCACAACTGGCCATGTTGGCTCTGTGTGCCTGCTGCTGATCATTGTAATGCACAGTGTGCTAAGAGGAACCAAGTTGTACTAGCCACCTGTTCCTTCGAATATTGACGTGACCATTGTACTGTGACTAAAACTCAACCAACAGGGATTTCAATGGGTTACCATCCTATCTTAACTTTGCCATTGCCTAAAAAATAGGAATGAACCTTTATAAGGAGGCTGACTTGGTGATCTTTGCACACCCATATCCACGTAGGAGAAATCTGGGGGAAAGAAAGCTTTCCTCTGAACTCTTGCTTTTAAATTAAAATGGAACAAGCCCAGCTGACACCTTATGCTTTAATATTATACCTAATTCTTTCCCTCATAAATTGATAGAGATTAGGTTTTTATGAGTTTCTTGTGTGTGGTGGTGGGGAATGATACTTATCACCCAAATAATTTCACCTCATAAGTGTCAAATTCGTAGAGGAGAGGAACCTTTCAGCCCAGCCATATGCGATAGCTATGAAAACAAAGCTAGGGAGATGCAGAGCCATCCACCTGCCGCTGTTAATTAGGCGAGAGGTCTTTTGGGCAATTGCGAGGCTGGGAATGCTTTCCTGCTCTTCGCCAGGATGGGATTTTGATCTGGCTGCTGGAACCCTGCACTACATCAAATGATTTGCCATCGAGACTGCTGCCAGCTGGAATGGCCCTCTTCTTTTGCCATAGAAATAGCCTCATCAGTCATTTATAGTGTTGAGTGAAGCAAGTTTCTATGCAATGCAGATGGACTTTCCAAAAGAAGGAGATGGTGGGATGGATAAAGAACCATTTTCTCTAGAATCCTTAGATTCTGTGACAGGCATAGATGCCCTTGAGGCCTATAAGGTCTGAACTTTGAACATGTATTAGTTTTTGGGGATTATGAAATGATGGCCAGCTGGTAGAACTAAGGTTAGGCACTACCTTGGTTCTACCATCTGATGGAGTTCCAGCTTATTCTTTATGCACATTAATGGAAATAAGCTAATGGTAAAAACAAATAGAGTTTTTAAAATGTAGATGAACCAAGGCTGGGGATTTAAGGTTCTCTACACTGCCCTATATCTCAGGATCGGATCCCAGATTATCTGCTCTGAACTGGATTATATGAGTCTACACTGCCAGATAGTCTGGGATCAGATCCTCGGATATAAGGCAGTGTAGAAGAGGCCTTAGGGTGTTTCCAGACAGCCTCCAAAATGCGGGGCCAGTCGGACCTTTGCCAGAGGCATCCAAACAACACCTCCAGTAAAAGAAAATATATGTTTATATTGATCTTGCTATGGTTTTATATTATATGTTAATGTTTTTAATTGCATGTTATGGTATTTGGGGATTGAATTGTTGCCGACTGTAAACTGCCTTGAGTCACCTGTGGGCTAATAAAGGTGGTATACAAATATAGTAAACAAATAAACAATAAATAAAATTGGGACAAAGCAGGTAAACTCTGCTTTGTCCCAAATAAATTAAATACACCATTAAACCCGGGCCTTCCTGAAAGGCCTGGGTCTAATAAGCTATGGGGCCTGTGAGCCCAGAGATGCAAGAGAGCACCCCACTACCCAACCCCCCCCCCCAAAAGCCCTTAAAATAAATAAAAGCTTAATGGGTCCATCATTAACTTCCTCTGGCAGGCCTCCTGGCATGTAGAAATGACACACCAGGAAACTCGGGTGAGGGGGGGTGAGGAGAAAAAACGTTCCTGCCAACCCCCCAAACGGCACATGATTTCTATGCATCAAGAGGCCTGCCACAGGAGGTTAATGGCAGCCCGGTACATTTTTACTTATTTTACGAGCTTTGGTGGTGGTGGTGGTGGGGGGGGAGGGGGTTGGAGGGTTGGACATCCAACTGGGAAAGCCCGTTCTTTTGGGCAGGCATGGGGACCAAAACCAAGGTTGAAGCAGGTTTTTAAAACCCACTTCGGTGTGGGTTTTCCCTATGTCTGGAAGTGCCCTTAGTCCCTTCTCTCAGTTTCTCAGGGCAAAGTGGAGAAATCTCAGAAATACTGCCTTGGAGAAGTGTGTGTATGTACAGTGTCCTCATATTTTATTTGAATACCATATATGGAAAATTTGCTTTTTGGACTATAGTTTCCAGAAGCTCGCAGTCTATATAGCCTTAATATGCTGTCGCTCACTGGGCCTATGACAATGTCTGTTTACAGGACGTGCTTTTTGTATGTCGAATGGGATGCTGGGGTGCCTCAGCTAAAGGGTCCCATAGGTTTCCCAACACAAAGTTCTGTAGAGGCTCAAAATAGGTTCAACAAAGTTCTTTATTAAGGCTTAAATCTTCGAACAATTAAATGCTATATAATCTTGATAAACTGGTAGCTTTCTCAATCTGCCGATAAGGGACAGGCAACTGCTTGATTAACTGTTCCATTCCTCTTTAGGGAAACCTTCCGACCCCTCCTTGGGCAATCTTTCTTTACCCTGCTGGCATGAGGCCCCAACTCCTGGCTCCAAGCTGTGTTATGGATAGCCCTAGTGGTCCCTTACCAGGCAATGGTTGCTGTAGATCTGCCAAGCTGGTGTCCTGTAGATTTGCCCCACGAAGGCCGTGGAACCATTCCTTTATTTTCTAGCAAAGCTGGCTATATTCTCCCAGCAAAGCTGTGGAACTGTAACTTTACTCCCCAGCAAAGCTGTAGGGGTTTTCCTTTTCCCCCAGCAAAAGCTGGCTGTAGATCTGTTTCTTTAACCCCAGCAAAAGCTGTAAGAAGTGAAGCTTTTTGTAGGTGGGACAGAGAAAGCCTACACGTACTGCTGTAAGGCTCCAAACTGTGAGACTGAGCTAAAAGTCCCCTTTTCCTTCCAAACCTGGGGAGAGGGGTGGATCTAAAGGCTCTAATGATGATTGATAGGTTGTTGGCCCTATGACTGCAACCTGGGGAAAGCTACCCAATTGCAAAATGCATGGCCCAAATAGATTCATAAAAACTAAAAGTGCATGAAAAGGAAATTCAAATCTTCTGGCACAGCCATGCCAGCACACTTAACAATCCAAAATTTCAATGTTGTTTTCAAATGGAATAGAATCTACTGCTTTCTGGAAAGAGCTCTCCAAACTGACCAGAAAGCTTTGGGTGGAATCTAAACTCTTTGGCTGACCTCATAGCATCATAAGACAAGACGCTATTTTAGATGTAAGAACACTAAGTTTAACATGCTGTTACGGCTATGATGTAACTAACCTGTCATATATTCCTTTCTCAGATTTCCTCAGTTATATGTTAAAGCTTTGAGCTTTAGTTCTGTGTTTTTCTTCATTTGTTTGCTTAAAAGGCCTACAGAGGAACAAAGTCAAACAGACAGATCTATGTACATTCCAACACTTGCATGTTTTCTTGCTTGTTTCAAAACAAAGGACAGCTTTTTTCAAATAATACATCTGGGAAGCGCATAGCTGTACTGACCATAACATGCCTTCAGACTGTAATAATTTCCACACCATTCATCAACACCTCTAATCTAAATGACTATACACAGGATTCAGTGCAACATGTGTTTTCCATGTGCAGAGTGTTCCAAACAACGTGTTCTAACTTGTCGTAATAGAATCAAAGGCCCTGCTAATTACTTCAGTATGCAGACTATGGTACCCCTGGCTCGTCATATAACCACTCTGAAATAAGTTTATTAGGGAGAAAACCAGCTCAATAACACTAATTAATTGTGTTTCTTGGACCACTGGAAATGTGTAAGTGGAAAGAGTAGTTCTGGTACATTTCCCGCCAAGCTGACTTTTGCACCTTTGAAACATGCGTTTCTGTCAGGGTCATTACAATAGCGAGGAGAAAGCTGGAAAGGTGCAATAGGAGAGCATTCCTGACTTATGATTGGAGTGAGACTGGCGTTGGGTATGCAATGCTGGTCAGAAATTCATACTCTGGCAGATGCCTTTGCCTTTCTAGGCTGTTTGCCCACTAAACTCCAAAAGAAGGGAAAAGTCTGCCTTTAAAAAAAGGGGTGATACCTATATACCAATATATGATCTGATTGTTCCTTTGGCAAGCCATGGCATGACATGACAAAGAAAGTGTGAGAGAGAAAACACACATTTTGATCAGACATGAATGTTGATGTAAGCTTAGCACTGTTTATACAGTGAAGGACTTCTTAAACCTTTACCACTCGCGAGCCCTTTTTGCCTGAGAAATTTTTACATGGCCCCTGGTATATAAGTATTAAAAACAGCAAAGATTTACTGATAATAAATCAGTATTTGCAAGCCTGAATTCCCTTTTTATTAAGTACTAAATAGACTGATTTTCCTTTTTATTAAGTATAGCAAAAGCATTTTCTGCAGAGTGCACTGTAAACACTGCACATGGTTGCTGACAGATTCGCGTAAATCTAAAACCTTGTACTATTGCCATTTTTTTCATGATTCCAATATTGAGCCAAGGGGACCCCATGTTTGGTTGGGACCCACAGTTTAAGGTGCAGTGGTATAGTGCACCAATCTGCAGTAGTGCAAAACCTTAGAGATTTTCTGATTTGTTGGAGAACCATTGTCTAGGACTTGCATCCTGGGATTTGCAGTTTGCTGAGACACAAGCACTTTTTGTCAGAGAAAGCTAAAGACATTTTGTAAAACTATATTTATTTTGGCCAGCCACATGACCTTGGAGACGTCTGCGGATAACGCCAGCTCTTTGGCTTAGAAATGGAGATGAGCACCACCCCTCAGAGATGGACACAACTAGACTTAATGTCAGGGGAAACCGTTTATTATTTATTTGCTTACTTCATTTAGATCCTGTCTTTCTCCCCCCGCAGGGGACTCAAGGCAGCTTACAGACTCCAGCAAAAATTCAATGCCACATATAAACATAACAATTAAAAACGTACCCCATCAAACTGTAAAACAATTAAAACACATAAGCAGATAAAACACACAGAACAATAAGACAGGTTCAAAACATAAAGTACCAAGTCTTAATTCTATACTTATTGATTGACCCTTAGTCCTCATTCAGACTGTGTCAAAATCTGTAATATCTTATTCTCCAAATGCCTGAGCACAGAATTAGGTCTTTAACTTTTTTCTGAAGACCAGAAGGGATAGGGCCTGTCTGATGTCACTGAGGAGGTAGTTCTACAGCTTAGAGGCTACCACTGAGAAGGCCCTGTCTCTCGTCCTCATCAGTCGCACTTGCGAAGGGGGTGGGACTGAGGGCAGGGCCTCCCTAGCAGATCTTAAAGCTCCAATTGGATCATAAGGGGAGATGCATTTGGCTAAGTAAGTTGTACCAGAACCATTTAGGCTTTTAGAGTCCAAATCTAGCACTTTGGATTGGGCCCGGTAGCAAACCAGCAGCCGGTAGAGATGACACAACCAAGGAGTTTTATGCTCCCTGTACGCCACTCCAGTAAGGAACCTGGCTGCCTCCTGTTCGGCTACTTGAAGCTTCTAGGCTGTCTTCAAACACAACCCCACATAGGGCATTGCAGTAGTCTATTTGAGATGTAACAAGAGCATGGACCTCCATGGCCAAGTCCAATTTCCCAAGATACAGACGCAACTGGCGCCCAACTTTTAATTGTGCAAAAGCTCCCTTGGCAACCGCCAAAACCTGGGGTTCCAAGCTATAACATCTACAATACCATATCATTGAGCCATGGCAGTTGAAAGGATGTCAAACTGCATCCATCCCACAGTGTAGATGCACCCCTAGTGAGACCAACCTGAAAAGTGGACCTTAGCCCCATAGCAGTTGCTCCATCAGTGCAGGATCCAAACCCAGTCACTGCTTTGTATGAGGTGAGGTGATGAAATATAGCACAAGTGGATTGCCAGACTCTTTTGCAAACTGCAATCACAGTAATGAACTGTGGAAAAGAGAGAGCCCAGGAAGTTCATTAGTATTTTATGAGCCATTGGTACCTTATAAAATTTCATGAGGCTTCTTCATGGTTATGTGGAAGTCAATGAGAAAATGTCCACTGAATGAATTCAAGGTGAGCAGGACTGGCGTGTACAGTGAGACTTTTATTTTATTTCGTTTTATTTAGCACATTTATATCCTACCTTTCTTTCATCATGGAATTCACAGAATGTGATTTATTACCTCAACGTTTCATTTCACTACCTGACGCTCTTTTTACAGTATAGCCAAGGTGCTAACCAATGAAGGAAGTAAACTACAGGGATGTTTCTTATTAAGATATATGGCAATTAGTCAACCGGGTTCCTCACAAAGCTGCTTCCTTGCCATGCCATTAAAACAGGCTCAAATGCTATACTTGGCACATGATATCTGTACTACCCTTTTCGTTGCTGTTATGGGAAGGCAGCAAAGGGTAGCTAAGTATAAATTTACCTAATAACGTTTCCACATGCCCATGGTTAATGTCCAGTTGTAAATCCCTGTCCCATTAAATGCCATTTTCATGCTGGTACGTGTCAGGGTGAAACAGATACTGGGGCATATTTTGGAATATAAGCACTAGGCTGAATTCCCACCTCTGTTGCTGGTGAGGAAATTGAAGAGGAAAGAAAAGGCCTCTTGCTTGTGTTTTGGTTTCAGAAGGGCCCCTGAATAATGCTGCTAAGAGAACTTCCAGCGTTGTGTTTTATTTATGACTGATGATGTGGTAAATGCCTTGCTTTAAGCTGTTGTGGAAAATGGTGCATTGAGAGAGGAAAACTGTTTTTCTAGGAAACAGAGACCCTCATGGCGAAAAGGTTGATTTCAAAGGTAGCCCTTGGTGGGCAAACAATCTGCATCTAACAGCTTAGTGTGCACCCATTCAAATGAAGTGACAAGAACTCAGAACAGGCCCAGAAAGTTTCAGACGGACACAAGAGGACATGGGGTATCAACACTTGAGCCATATCATATTCCACTTCCATCCTTTACTGAAGCCAAACTCCTGTAACTATAAGTATAAGAAGAAAAGTTGTGTTTCATTGCAAAAGGAGGGAAGATATTTCTCATTGGTTGACATCCAGCATGTTGACAAAACGTACCCCTTTGCCAGCCATATTGACGTAATAGCTGGAATGAAGAGGAAGGTCAGAGGATGTTCTTTCCAAGTACATGCTTTCTACTTATCCGAGTTTGGCAGGGACAGCCCCAATTGATCCTCTGTCATCTCACTTTTTCAGCAGCTTTTAAAATGCCCTGGTTTCTCTCTACTTCTTCCAGTTAATTCAGTTGAGAGAAGAGAAATGAATGTTTTCCTTCCCAGTAGATCAGGCAAAAGCAAACTACTGCAGCTTGCTTAAATTGTCTCAAGCAAAAAAGAATAGTGTGCATGAGATAGAAGAGGTTGACCCTTCTCAGTAGACTCAGACAAAAGCAAACTGTTGCAGTCTCTCTCATTGTTGAGTTCTTTCTCATTATTACCATACTTCTTGCTATTTTGATCATACATTGTCTGGGTTTCATCTGCAAAATGCTGGTGGCTGTTGAAGTAAAGGATTTGTCCTAGGTTAGTGTCTATAGCATTTCTATATTAATATCTTGCCCTAGGCTGGACCTAAGAAACACATTTTGTTCTTTGAGGTGAAGTAACAAATAATGCTCTCCACTCATATTGTTCAGGATTGAGCATCAATATTGTAAACCAAGTTAAATTTTTTTTAAAAAATGAAGAACATTTTAAATAAATAAATAAATAAATAAATAAATAAATATGATGCATCCCTTGATGATCCTTTGATGTCCGAATATGGTGGCCTTCCAAGTGTAGTGTCTTGGCAGTGAGTACATAGGTGACTGTGGAGCCTTTTTCTTGAACCACATGTTCTTCCACAGTGAGGACATATGTTTCCAGGTGGAAGGTGATCCTGGTCAGGGTTGGCTTGATGCACCTTCCTCTTGGCACAATTCTCTCTTTTGTCCTCCATCCATGCCTCTTCAAATTCCACAGCACTTCTGATCACAGCTGACCTCCAGTTAGAGCGCTCAAGGGCCAGGGATTCCCAGTTTTTGGTTTCTATGTCACAGTTTTAAGGCTAGCTTTAAGCCCATCTTTAAATCTCCTTTCCTGTCTCTTTTCCTGTTTTCTGTTCTTGACTTGGAAGTATAGTAACTGCTTTGGGAGACAGTGATTGGGCATTTGGACAACGTGGCCAGTCCAGTGGAGTTGATGGCGTAGGAGCATCGCTTCAATGCTAGTGGACTTTGCTTCTTCCAGCACACATTCATTTGTCTGCCTGTCTTCCCAAGAGATTTGCAGGAGTTTTTGGATGCAACACTGGTGGAATTGTTCAACTATTGACATCTGTAGACAGTTTATGATTTGCAGGCATATAACAGAGTTGGGAAGACAATAGCTTTCTAAACAAGCACCTTGGTATCCCTACGGAGGTCCCAATCCTCAAACACTCTCTGCTTTATTCGGAAGAACACCGAAATAACAGCGCATCATTTTGATAGAAAGCCCACAAAAAATTCTCTCCTTCCACAGGAATATAAATAGAACAAGTTGACGTGAGACTAAAAGGTTAGATCTTGCAATTACTATTGTTTCACATTTTTCTTTTTAAAATGGAAACTATAAATATATCCTGTAGGAGTCCTTAATAAAATCTTGTTTTCAAACAGGTTTGGCATATGCCTCATAGTGACTGATGGATCACTCCTAAAATGTGAACTTCTAGCCTTTGGTGTTACATCAAAAGGTTTGGAAAAGTTACATTTTGGACTGCAATTCCCTAAATCCCTAAGCCATGGAAGTTGTTTTTTTTTTACTGTGTTTCCACAAAAAAAGTTCTACATTATTGCAACCATTTATTTCCCTTTGTCTTTCCCTGTTACCTATAAGAGTTCATTCTCTCTCCACCAAGTTTTAATGAAGAACAGTGCAAGTGACAAAGCTGATTTATTTTACAGTATTTCCTAAAGCTCGTGATATTTTTTTCCAGGCCAACCCTATAACATTCTCTGGGGAACTTAGTTTTTCTGGGAACAACAATCACAACAAGCAACAACAGTTAATTAAAGCACGTGCCAGACCGTGCTGCGTTTGGATATAATCCCACAAATATTTCAAGCGCCTATGGAGCTCCTTGCCATGTCGCACATACAATAGGATAATTTATCCCCAAGAATGTACATGGCACTGACTTTCCATCCCTGGAGTGTGTAAGGAACATACACCTAAACCAGACTGATTCCACGATAATCCAAGGAATAATTGCAAATTCCTCCAAAACAAGGAAAAGCAAACTTGAGATGAAAAATGGAAAATTTCCTGGGGGCATCATGGCTGAAGATAGCAAAAAAGGAAAAGTTTGTTAACATCTACTTTCCCCATCCCAATGCCAAAGAATTTGAGCGTACTTTTCAATTATCTTTGTTTTATTTCCTCAGCATAAGGTTTGGGAAATGTCCATAGTTCAGTGGTACATTATGCTCTTTTCATGTACAAGATTCCACATTCAACGTGGGAAGGATTTTTTCCTGAAAATTTGGAGGGCTATTGCCATTCATGGAGAGGAGACTTCTGTATACCTCTCTTATGTTGTGGGTTTGCTCTAGGTTGGCCTAACAATTAGGTTTAGAGTTGAACAAGAAGACCTGGTTTAGTATAAGATTGTTTCTTAGTGAGTGTGGTGGAGTAGTTTGAATGTCGGACTAGAAAGGCAATTTTCAACCTGGGGGTCGGGACCCGGGGGGGGGGCGTTGTGAGGGGGGAGTCAGAGAGGTCACCAAAGACCATCAGAAAACACAGTATTTTCTGTTGGTCATGGGGGTTCTGTGTGAGAAGTTTGACCCAATTCTATTGTTGGTGAGGTTCGGAATGCTTTTTGATTGTAGGTGAACTATAAATCCTAGCAATGAAAACTCCCAAATGTCATGTCTATTTTCCGCAAATTCCACCAGTGTTCATATTTGGGCATATTGAGTATTCGTGCCAAGTTTGGTCCAGATCCATAATTGTTTGAGTCCACAGTGCTCTCTGGATGTAGGTGAACTACAATTCCAAAACTCAAGGTCAATGCCCCCCAAACCCTTCCAGTCTTTTCTGTTGGTCATGGGAGTTCTGTGTGCCAAGATTGGATCAATTACATCATTAGTGGAGTTCAGAATACTCTTTCCTTGTAGGTTCACTATAAATCCCAGCAACTAAAACTCCGAAATTACAACGTCAATCCCCAACCTCACCAGTATTCAAATTTGGGTGTATCAGTTAATTCTGCCAAATTTGGTCCAGTGATTTTTTTTTTTTGTCGTGTCAGGAGTGACTCCTGGTGTGAGAGAATTGGCCGACTGCAAGGACGTTGCCCAGGGGATGCCTGGATGATTTGATGTTTTTATCATCCTTGTGGGAGGCTTCTCTCCCCGCATGAGGAGCTGGAGCTGATAGAGGGAGCTCATCCGCCTCTCCTTGGATTCGAACCTGCGACCTGTCGGTCTTCAGTCCTGCCGGCACAGGGGTTTAACCCACAGCGCCACCGCGGGCTCAGACATTCACATTACAATTCATAACAGTAGCAAAATTACAGTTATGGAGTAGCAACAAAAATAATTTTATCATTGGGGGTCACCACAACATGAGGAACTCTATTCAGGGGTCGCGGCAATAGGAAGGTTGAGAACCACTGGCCTAGGTGAAATAAGTAATAAACTATGTATTTAAATATATAAATGAAAACTTTATTACAATGTATGTATGTGCCTGTATCTCTTATAGGGGTTTGCTTTAACCTTTGGCTTACTAGTAAAACTGAATGACCGTGTCATGAAATGATGCATGTCTAAAAAGCATGTCATCAACATGAAATGTTTGGAAAACTCTAACAGGTTGGCTTATCCCTACACTCAATCTATTACTTTCTAATGAGGTCCTATATTTTCTAGTTTCCAGTTGTCATTTTAGGCGGTGATCACCAGCAAAGACCTTAATGGCTTTTTGGCTTTTTCAGTTCAAGATTTTTCATATATAGTAATGTCTGTAGGCCCAGCAACTATGCTGGATGGCCTAATAGGAAAATGTGTGTGGCTTGGCCAATTTTGAAGTATTCAGACAGCTAAAGAAGCCATAGCAGAGGCCAAATTTTCAAGACCTCTTGTTCAGTGAACTCAGAGCATTCCATGGTATTTTTCTGAGGACCCTGGCTCTCTTACTACTTATTTTTAAAGCCTTGTCTTCATTTTTAAAAAGTGAAATATATGGCTGCATTTGTCATAAATTTCCACCAGAAGATCAGAACTGAACCAAGAATACATTTCAGGGCAGCGCTTGGGAACCATTTGCCCTCACTGTCTTCTCCTCATCTATGTGTTACCACTGAAAAGGAGATGTACCTTATTTGTGGTTATTTACAGCATCATAAATCAAGCACGTACCATCAAGCGCCAATGAAAATTGTTTAAAAATCAGCCTTAAATAGCTAAACTCTCTGCAGCAGCTCATAAAATGAGTCTTGGCAAGTCTTAGGTAGTTATGGTTAGAATGACAGTCCTTTGGGGAGTTTAGATAGCCAAAAGCAGTAGTAGTTAAGTACAGAGTGATAGATGAGGGCGTCCGTTGGTTGCAGTGATTTTTCTAGGAGCACACATGAGGTCTTAACACCTTACAAATGGTGGTGTGTTTTTAAAGGCCAGCAAGAAGGAACCTGACATAGGAGCTGAGAGACAGAAACCTTGTCACCTGCTCCAATTTCCTATCTTTTGCTCTTAGGGGAACTGCGCGGAGAATAGGAAGAAAGCCTCTACTGAGGTTAAAAGAGAAAAACAGCCGCCACGAATTCTCAAAGTCACAGAGCAATACTGTAAATCACAATGAAATTGACGACATATATACATTTTAATAGTAGTCCCTGTGAAACCTGGGACATTTCAAAACTACACAATTATAGTGCTGTGATTCCACTTTAAGTCCCATAACTGCATCCTAGACAGTCATGGGATTTGCTGTTTAAGAAGGGGTGCACAGAATTATCAGCTAGAGACCGCTAGTGTCTCCTGAAACTGCAAACTCCAGGATTTCATTGGAATGGTTGCTGTGAGTTTTCCAAGCTGTATGGCCATGTTCCAGAAGCATTCTCTCCTGATGTTTTGCCCACATCTATGACAGGAATCCTAAGAGGTTGTGAGGTCTGTTGGAATATATCCACAGATATATAAACCCCACTTGCCTTGTTTCCAACAGACCTCACAACCTCTGAGGATGCCTGCCATAGATGTGAGCAAAATTCAGGATGCTTCTGGAACATGGCCATACAGCCCGGAAAACTCACAGCAATCCAGTGATTCCAGCCAAAAAAGCCTTTGACAACACATTTCATAGGATGTTGTCTTGGCAGTAGAAATGGAATATAGGACTTCAATTACATTGTGTGAAAGGGCCTCTGGTGTATTTTTGCAATGTTGTCGTACATAAGCATAGCAGCAAGTCAACTTGCTGGTGCGGTGTTCTGTCTTACTTCTTATATTATGTAAGCCATATACTTTTTTTAAAGCATTATAGGACATAATTTTCAACTGGTTCAGTTTTATAGGAACAGAACCAATTAATACTCTGTGGTCCCAATTTTTAAGATATTTTAATAAATGCCCAGTTTCTTCTTCCTCCTCCTATTTCCCCCTGTTGTCCTCAACATATACCGGTTTTTTAAATGTGCACCCTAGCAACATAGGAAGGGAAGAGAGGATAAGGGGGATTTGCTATGTGGTTTGAGTAATCACCATCTGGGACTCAAACTGTTTCCAGGGTTTGTTATATAATCATTTGCACAGCGAAACTACTTTCTTCAATATTGATTTGAAGCCGCATTAAATCACCAATGTAAATGAGGTCATAATGAAAGAAAAATGGGGGGGGGGGGGGGAGAGAGAGATTAAGAATGTACCAGTTTCTGCAATGACCCTAAATATATATAGGCAGGGGTACATTAGAGATATATATACCCATGTTTTCATTTTTTAGGGCCTGGATTCTTTTTACCAGTCCTCATGTATGGAGGAGGCATCTCAAAGTGAGAGTAATGACTTGAAAATACTTGTGTATCTGAATGATATACGTGTGCAGCTGATGCTTAATGTATCTTGCTTAGTTGCAGCACCAGGATCTGTGGCAGCAGAAAGGATCATCCTTATGTCTCAGGTTTTGACTCTCCATCATAGGGATAATCCTGATCTGATGTGCCATATGTACTAACCAATAAACAATCCTCACAACTCCTTCCTTCCTTCTTCGTTCAACTGAAAACTGGCATGTTTCTGTGTTTGTTGTTTTTAGCAAAGCAGAGAGGTTTTCACAGTAAAGAGTGAAGAGGTCTGCTGTTCTTAAAATTATATATTTGCCTTCCCCGTGTGAGATAAAAAAAATCCAGCCAACTTGAAGAACTACTAAAAACCCCTATGTGGTCCTGTGATAAAACTGGACAGAGAAAACAGAGACGATGTAGCATGCAGTGCTCTTCAACAAAGGTAAAATAAAATAAAATAGCATGAAGGGATTATGTTTTTTAAAACGGGCTGAACAGGAAAGTAAAAAAAATATTCAAAGAAGGAACCAACAAGACAAATAAAGGAGAACATCCATTAAGAAACCAGACCTCAGCTGCTTAAATAGTCAGGTGTGTGAATTATAGCTGCTTTGAGCTGGGCCTAATATCCATTGCCAACAACCTCATCCATTGCCAATAAGCCAAGCTGACATAACAGTTGCATTAGAAGAGATGGTGGAAGATGGGGGCTTTTATGAATCCATGGTCTTTTTTTTCTTATTTACTCCAGTTTTCCATTACGATCGCCATTCTTGTCAAGCACAAGGTACTTGGCAATGAGGTCGAAATTTGGAGTTTGGAACTGGTTCCCTGTCTCTTTTTTATTTTTTACACTAGACTGGTTTTTACCAACTAGATTTGAAGTCGAGTCAAGAATCTAGGAATCAGTTGATTTCCCATCTCCCCCCGCCCCCCCACTCCATAGTCTTCCCCTAATTTACCCTTTTCTATTTCCCTTGCTATCCCTTACCCCACCCATTTTAATTCAACCACTCAGCACCAGTCCTCCTCCCTGTCCCTGACCCCTCTTACCCCAGATCTAGCCTCTATCTATTTCTTCCCCCTTACTCTCCCTACTACCTTTTTATGTTAACTGGAAAATTCTTAAATAAAGGTTATTAAAAAAAGAATCTCGGAATCAGTGAGATATCATTGTGGTGTGTTCCAACATATATTTCCTGTAAAAAAATAAAAGAAGATGACAATGATGGTTTCCAGTTGATTTCATAAGCACTGAAGTCTGTGGAAAGTATTTGCTATTCGTTCATAACTTGATTCTCCAGTTGCCTCAAGATGAAAGTAACGGTTGGTGGGAACAACAGAGAGGGCCTTCTCGGTGGTGGCTCCCTGGCTCTGGAACTCCACAGGGAAATTAGATTAACCCCTACCCTGTTACCTTCCAGAAAGACCTGAAGACTTGGATGTTCCAATGTGCCTTTGAATAATAGTTAGCTATTGGAGAAGTCTGCCTAGCTCTAATCTTTGTTTGTATCTCCATCACTTTATTCCCAGCCCGGCCCTACAGTTTTATGTTTGCACAAGCCCTTGTCCTGCCCAACTAGTCTCAAATCTGCACATGGCCACTTTTTTTGGCTATTGGTTGTTTGTTGTACGATTCATGTTTTATGATGTTATATATTTTATTGGTTTTACTGTTTTTAATACAGTTGACTGTGATATGTTTATAATTGTGTCACTCTGTAACCTGTGTTTATATTGGACTTGGTCCCCATGTAAACCACCCCGAGTCCCTTCAAGGAGATGGAGGCAGGATATAATAATACAGTTGTTGTTGTTGTTGTTGTTGTTGTTTTTAAGACCTTGTAAAACTACAATTCACAGGATTCCATTTCACTGAACCACGGCAATTAAAGTGACGTCAAGCTGTATTTATTCTACATTGCAGATGAACCAAAGGTTTTTGGAAACTAACCATTTGATATAGTAAAGAGATTTTAAAGTGTGGTGGGTGTTCAGTACCAGCTTTTCTTAAACCTGGATAATGAATCTGAATAGACAGTGAACATCTGACAGTAAACAGTTTGTCCATCTAGTTGGAACCATAGTCCTAAAACAACTAGGTCGTCAATAGAATAAAAAACATATAGGTATTTACAGTCTTTTGAAGCAGCCAAAAGATCTGCCGTCGTATTCCTTTATTATAGAAAATACTGACTATTCACTGTCTTAAAATACTTGAGCACAGATAGGATCTTACTGTTTATCTGTTATCACAAAGATTTAAGCAGTTGCTATCTACCAAGCCAGTTTCTACTTCCCATTCCCTATTAAAAAAATATTTTATCACTTTGTATATGAACTCCTGAGCCATAGCACAACATGAAGTTATGTGTGTTTAAACTCTTTTTGTATATGAAGCCCTGGGCCACAACACAACATAAGCTTAAACCTTTTGCAAGCAGGGGACTTTTGAGGGCTTAACTCTCGGTTGGATGGTAGCCCTGTTGTTGAGAAAGTACTTAAAGCGAACAGAACATGTAGATGAAATTGACACTCCAAGGAATTATCATTTATTTCCAAAATTTTAAAAGGGTGTTTGAAAAAACAACCACGGTTATTTCTTTTATTAAAATGGTTACATATGTTGAAACAAGAGACCAGCAAATCTAATGATGTTTGCTTTTCTACATCATAAATAGCCGAGACTCTGTTAGTTGTTGGCTCAGTACTAGGCGGTGCCTATTTTGGTATTTATTTAAAACAAAAAACATATAAAAAGCGATGTTCCCAGAAACTGTACAACAACAAGAAGAGCAAATTGAAAGGAAAATTAACATTTAAAAATACCAATTAAAAATTGCAAACTTTATAATCTGTAGATTTACTCAAATGTTCAAAACCTGTATTTTTGTTTTGCTCTATTAGCTGCCACAAATTTTCATCTAATATTCTAATAGGTAGCTTCAGGAAGTATGCATTTCTCCCGATTCCTGAATGAAAGCTAGGACGTATGGCCAACCAGCATCACAATATGGTAAGATGGTAAAAATCAAGAGAACACTACTTAAATGAGCTGTCAGAATTGAAGACCCAAATGAAGACTCATCTCTTCTGGCAGGCCTGCCCAGTCAACTTTCAGTCAAGAGTTTTGATTTACATTCTATTGTGGCTATATGTTAAATTTGTACCCTGGTGTTTGATATTTTGCTTTGACTTGCTGTACCCCCCCCCCCTCAAGTCATCAGGAGAGGTGCATAATATGCTGTTGTTGTTGTTGTTATTATTATTGACAACAGCAACAACAATAACAAGAGGATTTAAAGATAGAACTGAAAGACTCTGGCACAAGCCAGTAAAGGTGGTTCCAGTGGTGATCGGCACACTGGCTGCAGTGCCTAAAGTCCTTGGCTTGCACTTCAAAACAATCAGTGATGACAAAATTACCATCTGTCAGCCGCAAAGGCAGGAAGCCCCCAGTGGCGCAGTTGGTTAAACCCCTGTGCTGGCAGGACTGAAGACCGACGGGTTGCAGGTTCAAATCTGGGGAGAGGCGGATGAGCTCCCTCTATCAGCTCCAGCTCCTCATATGAGGACATGAGAGAAGCCTCAAGGATGATAAAAACATCAAATCATCCGGGCGTTCCTTGGGCAACATCCTTGCAGACGGCCAATTCTCTCACACCAGAAGTGACTTGCAGTTTCTCAAGTCACTCCTGACATGACAAAAAAAAAAGCCGCAAAGGCCACCCTACTTGGATTCTGTGATACCCAGCCTTATCCCTGCCTATACCAGATTCCATCCTAAATCCCATCACACAGAAAATAAATCTTACATAAAAGTTTGGTAAGACAAGTTTATTGTCACAAAATAGTTAATACCAGAATAACTTACAATAGTATGAACTAAAGTGAAGTTTTTACTCTTTGTTTTAATTTTTTTATTTTTTTAAAAAAACTCACATTGTTATGACAAAATCCAGTAGATCTGATCTCAAACGTTACTGTTGTAGAGAGACCTCTTTTGCATAAGGATGCAAGTCAATAAAAAGTACACTTCAACTGTTCATACAGTCGCAACATATATTTCCTGCTTTTATGTCAATGCAAAACAGCCATTTTTATAAAAAGTAAAAATATATATTTATGTACAAAATATTTTTTCATATCAAATCATTTTAATTATACACTTTAAAAACAAACAACCATCAGAAAATGCTATGTTACATCACGATGCATTCTACATGTTACACCAGGGTTGGTATTTGCTATCTAGATTATATTAGTGCAATTGGAACTGGCTATGCTTGAGGAACTTTTTTAGTCAGTTTTATTGAGGGTTTGATCCTCGTCATTACATGATAGATGTTCATATACATCCAGGAATGAAGGAATGTGCATAGTATGGAGGTATCGAAAATTGTATTACAAGAGAGAAATCAAGAGGAAACATTACAAAAAAGACTGAGTACAGACTTAAATCAAAACCTTGTTGATTTTGATCGAGTTGTATGAACACAACTATTGCTAAGGGCTGGTGAATTTATGAATGTGGGTTTTGCTGGGTTTTTCATCTCGCCAACTTTAAGTTCAGTTTGATGCAAGCTCTTATCCCTTTATGAACAGAGCAAAATTCAGTCCCTCAAGTCAGCATGAATATTAGTCTATTTTTTACATGAGAGAGTATCTCTCTGGGAATCTGAAGGTCCCCCAGCAAAACCATATGGTCAACTTCCACCAGAAGAGTACCACAGAACTGAACTAAAGGGCCTAGAAATATCTAGAGAAGTATTCTTTTTAGGAATTTTTAGCTCCTTGAGCTACTGCATGGTCAGCTTCTGCAGGACAATGACCACAGAATCATGCTGGAAGACCTACAAATTCCTTGAAAAGTACAGTATTCTCTCTAGAAATTTCTAGTTCCTCTAGTTCCTCCAGAGCAGTGGTTCTCAACTTGTGGGTCCCCAGGTGTTTTGGCCTACAACTCCCAGAAATCCAATTTATCAGCTGTTACGATTTCTGGGAGTTGAAGGCCAACACATCTGGGGACCCACAGGTTGAGAACCATTGCTCCAGAGCAACTGTGTGGTCAATGATTATCAGAAGTTGACTGTAGAGTTGTGATGGAGACCCTGGAGATTCCTAATCAAAACCACAAAAGTTAAACCATGAAAAGTGGAGGGCAGGTTCTATATGTGCAGGGTATGTGCGTGTATTAACTTTATGCTTGTACTGGGAGAAATATATTCATGGAAAAGCTGATTGAGACTTGGTTGTACTTACTTACATGGGGCTTTAGAACAGTGATGGCTCACTTAAGTCCCATTACTTTCAGTGGTGTATTCTAAGCATGAGTAAGTTTGGATCCCATCAGCTCTACAGTTTATATAACAGGGTGGACTTGTTGAGATCCTTGGCTTTTTGCTTGATGAACAAAATAATAAGACAGCTTTACTCACCTCAACCAGGACACATGCCTTTGTTTTTGAGTGAACCATACTGTGTTGAGTGAAAATGGGGATTTGCAGCATTCCTAGACCAAGAACTCATTTGCAAATTTCCGAATTTATCTCAAACTCAATCCCCCTATTTAAATCAGGATACTGTTATTCGGATGTGTCATTCAATCTGGTTCAAGGGAAATAAACTAGGTTTCAACTTTCCCCTGAACTGGATTGTGGACAATTAACTCTTTTCCCCAGTTTTCTTTTACCAGCTCACTATAAACTATATTTGGCTTTACTGTTGTTTATTCAAGAGGGGCACATGATTAGAATATTTCTGTATGGTTGAAGAAAAATCCTGTATACCTCCATAAAAGCCTATTTTATACAATTCAGTCTACTCAATGGCAGATGAATGTAAGGGTTCGAAATGTTGTTTTTAATGCTCAATTTAGCATCTACTTTGACTCTGAATTCAGTCAGTGCCACAATTGTTGGGTGTTTTCTACGTGCCACATGTTTTCAATTCTGGCTTTTCACTTTATATAATATATAGATTTCATTACTCCCCCTGCCCCACTCCATTTCATTGGAATGGGAATTGTCTTCATTTGAAAGATTCCGTACCAAAATAAAAACATTTTGGATGCATTAAGGCAATAACAGTTTCCGCTGTGGAAAGTTATTGAATTCCAGTATAAATAATAAACTGAAACCATGGGTTGATTTGGTACCAAAAAAGTGATCTCCTTTGTTTACTTACATAACAGTTTCAATAAGTCAAACAGAAGAAATCCAAACTGGGTTTACTCATGGCTTCACTGAGAAGCAAAGGCTTTCTTATCTAAACACATAAACGCTATGGAATATTTGGAGCATGGGAGCATTATTATATGTGAGGCTTAAATCCCTTTTGAGTTCTTGTCTTCCTGCTCACATAAACCACCAATCAGTGTCAATGCAAAAGACAACCTGAAGAAAGGCATCATAATGCAAATGGCCACTACAAAGTATAGGTAAATATTCACATTATGAAGTTATTGAAGCGGGAATTGCCACAAGTCTCCTGTAAATGCCCTAAATTTATATTTTCCTTGCATGGTTGTATTAGGAAAGACATATTCATGGAAAGACTGGGTTGATGGAGACCTGATTATAGATACATACAGATATACATATATACAGGTTGAGTATTCAGAAATCCAAAATGCTCCCAAATCCAAATCTAGAATTGTCCATATGTGTGGCAGAAATAATGCCACCTTTACTTTTAGAATTGTTAAATATGCACACATTTTGTTTTATGTACAAAATTATTTAACATATTGTGTATAGAATTACCTTTAGCCTATGCGCATAAGGTATATATGACTTTTGTGTTTAGTATTAGGTCCCATTACCAAGATACCTTGCTCTCTGTGTAAATATTCCAAAATCAGAAAAGGCCAAGAGTCTGAACACTGCTCCCACCCTAGATATATTGGTGTCACCTTAGACCATACACTAACATTTAAGAAACACTGTATGAACACCAAGCACAAAGTAGCTGCAGAAACTTGCTGGCAGCACATGGGGTGCAGACCCAAAATTAATAAGAACATCAACTCTGACCTTGTCTTACTCAACCGCTGAGCATGCCTAGCCTGTTTGACACAAGTCTGTCCACGCAAAGTAGGTAAACATTGCACTGAATGAAACATGCAGAATAATCACAGGATGTCTCAAATCTACACCTGTTAATAGGCTCTATAAGCTAGCTCGCATGCCCGATGTGCGACTGCTAAGTTGCTGGTAACTGGGAGAAATAAGGCTGAACACTGTGAAAGCAGTCCTCTACATGGATATCAGCCTCCTCCTAATAGACTCTAATCAAGGAAAAGCTTAATGAAAACCACCACTCCTCTTAATGTTTCCCCAGCAACAGCAAGAGCATCCCTCTGGGCAGCTAAACCAGGAAATCCCAATCCGATGCCCACTACTACGGTCTTTTTCTAGGGGCCAGAATGGGCAACTTGGAAGTCCTCGAACAGACTCAGAAGTGGAGAGGGCAGATCAAAAGACAACCTGGCTAAATTGTACTATCTAGAAGAATCCTCCACCTTGTGCAACTGTGGAGCAGAATAAGCAACTCATCATCTGTATGCTTGACCACAATGTCCTGCCTCATGCACAGAGGAAGACTTGTTTAAAGCTATAGACAATTCACATGTTGTTGCCCATTTTTTGGTCTAAAATTATTTAGTTGGGTTGTTGTAGGTTTTTTCGGGCTATATGGCCATGTTCTAGAGGCATTCTCCTAAGAGAATGCCTCTAGAACATGGCCATATAGCCCGAAAAAACTTACAACAACCCAGTGATTCCAGCCATGAAAGCCTTCGACAATACACTGAATTATTTAGTTGCCTGTGCTTCCTTTATTTTATCAGTTTTATACTTATTTATGCAATGCTTCTAAGAATAAATTAAAATTTAAAAAGCAGACAATTCCCAAGTACTTTTGGTCCCGAGCATTTTGGATAAGGAATACTCATATTATGGGAAGAGGGGAGAAAGAGAAAGATGTGGAGATGTTCCTCAAAATAAAAATAAACATTGTGTATTTTCCTCTACCGTATTGCACTTCATCTGTTTTGGTAATATTGCAAATGCAGGGAAAGGATTAAAAATCAAGGTACAAACAGTAACAACTTCTTCACTTGAGCAAGAAAAACTGTACATGACTTGATGACAAAGTGAACTTTTCTTTTTTGAGATGTAGAATATCATTCCAGAGATTTACCAAATTCTACCTTGCACAAGGTAAACGGATAAGGTCTTAAAAATAAAAAAATCCTCCTTTTTGAGGTCAGTTTTTAATTACTCAGGATGCATCTAGAATTACATGCAAAGGTTAAAGCGTTATGGCATTGACACTTTGAGGCACAGTTGTCTTGAGCTGTGCCCACGTTCTAGCTTATTGTAAGAAAGCAAGGCACTTATTGTTATAGCAATGCAGAGGCGTAATGTGCAGTTTGATTAATACAATAAAATAAGTTAATAGTTTGATTCAAAAGAAATTGGAAGGGCTTTTTCTTCCATAATTTACATGCCCTTTATAGAACTGATTTTACATTTATATAACAACAACAGCAACACATATTTTAGCCTGAGCGAGCATCTGTTTATTGTCCATGGGAAATCCTCTAAACAAGCACCCCTAAAATAAATGGAAATCAGCCGACAAAACTTCCAGCCTCTTGTAAAATTCCCACCCATTTTAGTGGTACTTATTTACTGCATGATTTTGGTACCCATCATTATTTTTACAGATCATGACACAAAAGGAATTATTTTCCAATATTCGTTTTAGATCTCTTGTCTTTATTTTATGGGGAAACCAATAGTATGAAAAATGAATGTCCACTTGAAAGGAAAGGCAAGGCAAGGCATCTCACTCGCTTTAAAATGGTGGTGCTAGTGGCACTTTGACAGTCTTTACTTCTGATATATGCGATGATTTCTGGATGATGCAGCTGGTTGTTCCTTGCAGTTTGTCCTTTCCTTGTGCAAGGTTTGTTAAGGCCATTGCTGCATTGATCTCTTTCCAATACGTCTCGTCTTTGTTTGATCTTTTTCTGTTAGCTGCACTAGAATCAAGGAATAAGAAATATTTTTGTGTCCGGTTTTTATCATTGTTACAGAAGTGCAAGTAGAAATAATACATTTTTGGTATCTTGTTAGTTATATAGTTGTGTGCTTCAAGTCATTTCTGACTTACGGAAACCCTAAGTGTCACTTATTTATTTACAGTATTTATAAACCACCCTTCTCACCCCAAAGGGGACTCAGAACAGATCACAGAACACATATACGGTAAACATCCAAAGCTGTTATACACTGACATGACAGACAACTGTACTTAGTTAGAGGTATATATAGGCTTGCATCTTCGGCATCTTGGAGGCTGTGCTCAGTTCTACTCACGGTGGGGGAAGGGGGCTGTTGCTCCATTTTCCCTGCCAAAGAGCTTTGTTCCCCCTTGATCAAATTGCTGGCATTTTCCTTATGGGTGCCTTCAATACCTCCCTGCTTAAGCAGTACCTATTTATCTACTCACATTGCTGTTTTTGAAACTGCTGGGTAGGCAGAAGCTGGACTAAAGGGCAGGACCTCACCCTGATCTGTGCTTTGAACTGCCAATCTTTCGGTTGGCAAGATTTATTGCAGCTGGCAGTTAACTTGCTGTGCTAAAGCCTGTCCAACCCTCTGCCATTGCAGGAATACAAAATCAAAGCATCCCCGACAGATTGCCACCAAGCCTCTGCTTAAAAACCTGCAGAGAAGGAGATATCATCACAATCCCAGGTAGCATATTCCATAGTCAAACAGCTCTTGTTGTTAAGAAGTTGTTTCTAAAATTTAGGAGGAATATTTTTTCCTGCAATTTGAAGCCATTGTTCTGCCTCCTAGTCTCCCCTCTCAGCCTCTCAAGGGTTTCTCCTTACCCCTTACTTTATCTCGGAGCCCCCGGTGGCACAGTGGGTTAAACCCCTGTGCTGGCAGGACTGAAGACTGACAGGTCGCAGGTTCGAATCCGGGGAGAGGCAGATGAGCTTCCTCTATCAGCTCCAGCTCCTCATGCGGGGACATGAGAGAAGCCTCCCACAAGGATGATAAAAACATCAAATCATCCAGGCGTCCCCTGGGCAATGTCCTTGCAGACGGCCAATTCTCTCACACCAGAAGCAACTTGCAGTTTCTCAAGTCGCTCCTGACACGACAAAAAAAACCCCTGACTTTAACTTGCAAAAGCAGGGTGCTGCTTGCTTTTGGCAAAAATTGCCTTTGATTTCAGGTCAAACATCTCTTATCCAACATTCCAAAATACTTCAAAATCCCAAATGGTCTGCATAAATGGTTATGATAATGGCATCTTTGCTTTCTTATGGTTCAATGTACACACCGTTTGTTTCATGTACAAAATATGAAAATATTATGTATACCTTTAGGCTATGTGTATAAGCTTCCATGTCCAAGATATCTGATTATGTATATAAAAATATTCCAAAATCTGAAAAAAAAAATCCTGAAATATGGTCCCAAGCATCTCAGATACAGTAGAGTCTTGCTTATCCGATGGGCCAGCAGAACATCGGATAAACAAAAATATCAGATAATACGGAGTCTCCTACTGTTACCCATCTGATGTGATGCTAGACACCTAGAATACTAACAACAGGGACTCAAATGGTTAAGGCATGGCAATACCTCGGGGCTAGAGCGGCCCAGCAGGGACTGCTCAGATGTGGAAGAGGAGCATGGAAATCACGGAGGTAAGGAAGGAGGATGTTTCCACTTCCGATCCTACCCCTTTTCCCCCTTTCCTCCCTCCCTCCTCCTTGTCTTGCCTTTTTCACTTATTAGGAATGGAGAGAGTGTTGGGGAGCACTCCTTTAATTGAAGGGGAAATGCTGGAGGAAATGGAGGCATCGGATAAGATGGAATGTCGGATAAGTGAAGGTCGGATAAGCAAGACTCTACTGTAAAGGATGCTCAGCCTGTACTACAGAAACCCTTATATTTTTGTAAGTGACCCAGTTGTTCTGAAGGTGATTGGGGTGATGTTTGCCCATCCCTGCTGCCAACAGCTGATAATCCAAATAAGCAACTGGCTAAGGTAACTTTTACTCACCTTTCACACTTGTTGGGGCCATGCTCCAGAGTCTCTGAAAGGAGAGAATATTCTTGTTAACTTTCACTTTTATATGGGAAAATGTTAAAGTTAAGGGGGAATCAATATATGTTATGGGACAATAGCCTTTTATGAAACTATACATTTATAGAACAGTACAAATAATAAAAAGATAACTCCATTTGGAGGTGAAATATTTACTGGGATGGAGGGGATCATGCCCTTATCCTCCCTCCCAATAATTATACTTCTGATGGGAGATATTTAAAACTGTGGTATCTGTGAACATACAAACATAACAACAACAATCATACAAACATGCAAATGCAAACTATGTAAAGGTATTTTATGTCCCTAAGTTCTCTCTTATCTATTAGAGCAGGGATCATCAAACTAAGGCCCAGGGGCCAGATACAGCCCTCCAAGGTCATTTACCCGGCCCTCGCTCAGGGTCAACCTAAGTCTCAAATGACTTGAAAGCACACAACAGCAACAACAACAATCTTAGCTCACCAGCCCACACTTCCTACTGAAATATTAATAAGTTTATATTTGTTAACATTGTTCTTCATTTTAATTGTTGTATTGTTTTTAAGTGTTTTTTTTTGCCCTACAAATAAGATATGTGAAGTGGGCATAGGAATTCATGTTTTTTTCAAATTATAATCTGGACCTCCAACGGTTTGAGGGACTGTGACCTGGCCCTCTGTTTAAAAAGTTTGAGGACCCCTGTATTAGCGTGTGACTCCTTGCTTTTCTGAATAAGGGGACTCTAGCAAAATATCGTTCATGTTAAAAATAACCCCAAATTGTTGCACTTAATTTGCAAAATGGAGGGCTTTTTTATTTATCGCTAGTAGAAGATGGGCTGCGGGGCTTGGAGAGAAAACCACCTGCACATATTAATTTCACAAGAATATATGCCTGCCAGCACTTAAGTGAAATCTGTGTGAAAAGTGAGAGTGTGTCTCACAGGCCTGAAATAAAGCAGAAGACAAACGGGAGACACGTTTATAGTTTATTGATGGGGCTGGAAAAACGCCGATTCCGGTGTGAAAAGGCAGACTCCCAGGGCTATGGAAAGCTGGGCCAGAGGCAGGCTCAAAACCTCCTCCCTAAATCCAGCAACAGACATTCAAGCCATTCTCCAGTCTGGTTTTTCTCCTTCTCTGAGAACTCAACACTTAAAGTCTGCCCTCCATATATGCAGGTGTAACTTTTGCAGATTTGCTTAGTTGTGTATTTTAATAATGTGGTCTTTCTGTAACCTCTGGGTTCCCCCACTGTGATTGTTGAATTGGTTGAGACTTCTATGAGCTATTCATTGAAAAACTATAGCAAAATGTGCTGAAAAATGTCCCGCAAAAATAAAAGTTTTTGCAGTTTAATAAACTTTTCCCATGTTTTTATGATAGACTCAATTAGGAAATGACATTTATAACTGAGAATCAAAAATCTTGTTACATAGTATTATCTGTTTTGCTGGCAATTGGTATGGTTAAATGTTGTTCTGATTGAGTTTTAACATTGCTGTTTTATACTCTTACGTTTTATTGAACTGTGCTTTTATCTGGATTGTTATACTTAACTATGTTTTTATTTCAATTATGTTTTTACTATGATAGATTGTTTTGTATTGTGTCCGTGGACATTTTGTCCCATATGTAAGCCGAACCCCAGTCCCTTCGGGGAGATGGTAGCAGAGTATAAGACTAAAGTTGTTGTTGTTGTTGCTGCTGCTGCTGCTGCTGCATCAGATGTTTTGGCTCCCAGCTTCTGTAGCCAGCAAAGCCAATGGTGGCAATGGCTAAAAAGACATACTCTTGCCTGAATTAATGTCTCCAGAAGAAGGGAGTGAGGAGTGAAGGCAAATCATAGTGACAAGAGAAGAAGTTCAAGATTTCACTGAAAATTGCAAGCAAATTAATCAATAGGTCCATGTGGTATCTGCCCAAGAATTCTTTAAAAATTCAAAAGCACCGTAACTAATTTTAGTTATATAGTATAGCTCCTGCAAAGGTAAATCTTATCTCATTAATATACTGTATTTAAAAGTGTTAACAAATGTATGGACATGAGTGATCTGGGAAATATTTTCTACTTGGATTTCCAAAGTTCACAGACTTTTAATCACTTTGTCAGAAGAATTTTCTGAAACATGGCTCTTTAGATTTGTGGTATTATTTAGGAGCTAGGTGGGCCACTAATCTGACTTGGTATAAAGCAGCTTCCACATTTCTAGTGAAGGATGACCTTACATAGCAACTTCTATACAAGCTATTTTCTGGTTAGTTTGGGCTGCCTCATCCTGTTTCCACCTTTTTCCTGTTCTCTGCTGCTTCCAAGAGAATTATAAATCTCTCACTACTGGAATCCTGCACAGAATTAACAGAAGCTTCTCATGGAGAATGATACTAAAATTGTACCATTCAGAGCCAAGGTATTAATCATTGGTCCAGACAAGTTCTGTGTTTCAACAATACAATTTTTGTTATATGCTACTGCCTTCATGACCCCCCTGATAGGTTAAACCGCTGAGCTGCTGAACTTGCTGACTGAAAGGCTGGTGGTTCACATTTGGGGAGCAGGGTGAGCTCCTACTGTTAGGCCCAGCTTCTGCCAAACTAGCAGTTCAAAAACATGCACATGTGAGTAAATCAATAGGTACCGCTTCTACAGGAAGGTAACAGCACTCTATGCAGTCATGCTAACCACATGACCTAGGAGATGTCTTCAGACAACGCTGGCTCTTCAGCTTAGAAATGGAGATGAGCACACACACACACACGCACACGCACAGAGTCAGACATCACTAGACTTAATGTCAGGGGAAAGCTTGACCTTTACTGCCTTCATGCTTCATATTATATTAAGTGCAATTAAATTATTGACTTTGCTCTAAACCATGACACACTCCTCAACAATAAGGAGAGATATAAATACTTCTAAAATAAAATAGACACACCCCAAGTTTCCTATGAGGGGCACATGCATGGAATAAAGTTCAAATGTTAGTTTGAGAAACACTTTTAACAAACTCCAAAAGATGGGGCAATTACACTAAAGGTGACTTTCATGACGCAACTTGTAAACATGCATAAATCACATTGGATCCAGTTTCGAAACAATATATCCTTCTTTGCCCTTAGCAGTCATCTGCAAATCAGGGCTATTTATGAACTGAGGTTGAGCCTCAGCAGGAAAAAAAGGAGGAGGAAAAAGTGAAAACAAAACGACACCCTCCCAAACGTCATGATTTTCAAAGTGCCTGTTTTTATCACAGTTATTTAAAATTGTGCAATGCATTTTGGAAAATAATATTTCTTCTTTAGGGGTACACTGATAAAAAATGCACAGACTTTGTCAAGAATTAGGTGAAACATGTCTCTTTTTATTTATGGCATTATTTGGGATCTCAATAGTAACCAAGAGGGAAACACAGAGTCTTGACTAGGGTCGATTGACCTGCATTGGCATTCTAGACTTCAGCACTGATAAGACATTGGAGTTTACTGTTTTCCAACTCCTAAAGTTAGGTAAAGGCCACTGCAGAGAGTATCCAAGGAAGCATGAAAGCAAAACCTTTATTTTTTTAACTATCCTGCTTAATTCACAGCTGTATACAGAGATACAGTTGATAGTGTTTTCCATTTGTAACCCACTGATTGCCCCCCATTTTATCTTCCAACATTTTCTTCCCATAGGAAACAGGTAAGGATAAAAGAAAATAGCTGCAAAAGAGAGCAATGACCAATCTCAATAAAATAGTGAAGAGTAGAGACATCACGCTGGCAACAAATATCTGCATAGTAAAAGCAATGTATTCCCCGTAGTAACCTATGGATGTGAGAGCTGGACTATAGGGAAGGATTGAGTGATGGAAGATAGATACTTTTGAACTGTGGTATTGGAGGAAGTTCTGAGAGTGCCTTGGACCACGAGAAGATCCATACTTCAGGAAATAAAGCCTGACTGCTCATTGGATATTAGAGGCCAAGATGAAGTATTTTGGCCACATAATGAGAAGACAAGAAAGCTTAGAAAAGACAATTATGCTGGGGAAAATGGAAGGAAAAAGGAAGAGGGGCCGACCAAGGGCAAGATGGATGGATGAAAGTCACCTTTAGTGTAATTGCCCCATCTTTTGGAGTTTGTTAAAAGTGTTTCTCAAACTAACACAGTCCTTGAAGTGACTGGCTTGACCTTGAAGGAGCTGGGGGTGGTGACAGCTGACAGGGAGCTCTGGCGTGGGCTGGTCCATGAGGTCATGAAGAGTCGGAAGCGACTGAACGAATGAACAACAATTTCTTGATCAGTAGCATAAGGAGTCATAGACCTGGAAGTATCTCTGATCTCTAGAGGGAAATCCAGCATCAGCCACTGAAACTGACACTCTTCTTGATTTTGCAGCATTGTGGTTTAAGTCAATAGCCTTGTATACAACACTGGAGTTGAAAGACGCCATCAATCTTTCTGAATCACAGTTTTATGTTTCCCCTTTTAAATTATTCTCTTGCTTGTTACTGTGTGAAAGATCCTCCCAGAGAGGGAAGCAAGCAGCTCAGTTGCACAAGAAGAGGAGAAAGAAACAACCGTGTATGGAAAGAGGCTGTCATGAATAGCACAAAAGTACAGGAGAAGGAGAGAGTGGAGTGGGGAGAAGAGTTATTTTTCTGATGGCTTTCCAATGTATTTCCTTCAGTAAACAGCAAACCCAAGAGTTATCATCCACAGAGCCTCCTGAGAATACGGCATAGCGCTTGTTTTGAGAGTGTTATGCATCGCACACCACTCGGAGAAACATTAATTGTGTACAAAGCAACTGTGGAATTTTTACAAATATTTAAACAATGGAATAATGCTGTGTTGAATTATATCACAGCTGGGTTAAATAACACAAGTGTTAAATAAGTCACTCATCCACTAAATTGTACATTGCATGGTGTACATCAGGCTTGCCAGATATGTCAGGGTTTCCCCCCTCTTCCCTCCAGAGTAAAGGACAATCCTTTATAACACCAGAGAATTCCACTAGTTAGTTTTCCTCGGGTCAAGATCATCAAAATATTTATCACTAATGTTTATATATTCTTTAAGAACCTTACAGAATCCAAGGGCATTTCAGTCCAACCTCAGGCATGCAAGGATACATAACGAAAGCTTTCCTAAAACATAGCCATCCAATCCGGAGCCCCCGTGGCACAGTGGGTTAAACTGCTGAGCTGCTAAACTTGTTGACTGAAAGGTCGCAGGTTCAAATCTGGTAGTAGCGCAAGCTTCTGCTGTCAGCCCCAGCTTCAGTCAACCTAGCAGTTCGAAAACATGCAAAATGTGAGATCAATAGATATTTATCTGGCAGGAAGGTAATGGCGCTCTCTGCACCCATGCAGGCCACATGACCTCGGAGGTGTGTCTACTGACAACGCCAGCTCTTCGGCTTAGAAATGGAGATGTGCACCAATCTCCAGAGTCGGACACAACTGGACTTAAGAACCTCCAATGATGTACAATCTACTCACATTGGAGACAATCTATTCAACTGCTGGACAGGTTTTACCATTACAAAGTTTTTCCTAATGTTTAGGTAGATTTTTTTTCTTGCGATTTGAATCCAGTGGTTCATGTCCTAGTCTCTGGAGTAGCAGAACCAAGCTTCCTCCGTCTTCTAATATATATATGTAAAGACAGTTATCATGTTAACTCTCAGGCTTCTCTTTTCCAAGCTAAACATCAACAGGTTCCTAAACTGCTTCCCATTAAAGTAAAGGTAAAGGTTTCCCTTGACATTAAGTCTAATCGTTTCACACTCTGGGGGGTGGTGCTCATCTCAATTTCTAATCCAAAGAGCTGGCGTTATTCGGAGACATCTCCAAGGTCATGTGGCCAGCAAGACCTTATGGAGTGTCATTACCTTCCATCAGCAGATGGTACCTATTGATCTATTCATACTTACAAGTTTTCGAACTGCTAGGTTGGCAGAAGCTGGACCTAACAGTGCGAGCTCACCCCGCTCCCCAGATTTGAACTGCCAACCTTTTGATCAGCAAATTTAGCAGCTCAGCAGTTTAACCCGCTGCGCCACCACGGGGCCCTTGTTTTTCATTGTTGTCTTAAATATTATAAATTATTCTGTATTTTCATTTAATCTGAAACAGTGGTGCAATACACAAAGTTAGGAGATGCGGTATGCCATAGAATTGAGACAAAGAAGTCCTTTTGTCACATTTAATCTTCATCCAAGAGTTTCATTACCAGTATTTACTAAGCAGGGAAGTTTATTTATCTAATTAAACATGCAGAAGAAAATAATAATAAATAATAACAAATCCTGGATCTTGGAGAAAATGCTTTCATGGCTTCAATACTTCTGTAAATTTTGCATCTTTACTCCTTTATTGAAGATGGAGGAGGCTTGTTTCCTGCTGCTAGGAAACAAGGGGTGCATCTCTACACTGTAGCATGAATACAGTTTGACACCACTTTAACTCCCATGGCTCAATTCTTTTACTTCCTGGAATTTTTAGTTAGGTGGGGCATCAACACATTTTGTGGCAGAAAAAGCTAAATACCTTGTAAAACTAGAACTCCCAAAACCCCATAGCATGGAGCTGTGGCAGTTAAAGTGGTGTCAAACTGTATTCATTCTATATAATGTAGATGCACCCAGGACACAAAGAAATGGATTCAAACTTCAGGAAAAGAGATTCCACATGAATATTAGGAAGAACTTCCTGATGTTAAGAACGGTTAGACATTAGAATATGCTGCCTCGGAGTGTGGTGGAGTTTCCTTCTCTGGAGGTTTTTAAACAGAAACTGGATGGGCATCTTTCAGGAATGCTTTGGTTTTGTATTCTTGTATGGCATGAAGTCGGCCTGGATGGCCCTTGGGCTGTCTTTCAACTCTATGACTGAGAAAGGCAGGATATAAACAAACAAACAAACAAACAAACAAACAAATAAACAAATAAATAAATAAATCTACACAGAGCATGTTCATTTACCTTAGGAATATGGCAGGTGAGCTGACTTGGGTTTTTAATGTTTTCTGTAAGCCCCAGGGCTCCACTAGCATGTTGACACTTCTTTCTCCTTGCTTCATTCTAGCTACACTTCTGGCAGGACTTGCTATCATCTGTACTGCCAAAAGGCTATTTGTAACTCAAAGCAGGCATGTTTGTAATTCTCAAAATATAACAAGCTCTAACGTGAAACAAACAAGTTAATTTTCGTTGCCTGCCCTGCATGGTTTGCACGTTTAGTAGGCCAGGGAAGTGGTGTGGCCTTAGTAAATGTGTTTCTGTGTATGTATCTGTGTTTTCAAGTTGCCTGTCAATTCATGGCAACCTCATGAATTTCATTGGATGTTTTTAGGTAAGGAAGACACAAGTGGTTTGCCAGTTCCTGAAGAGCTGGTATTCATTGGCAGTCTCCCATCAGAGTACTATTCAGAGCTGTTTGCACATCTTACGTCACAAGCAGATAAGATTATAATCTCCAGATGTTTGGGATGGTACCCTGACCATTGGCCATACTAGGCAGGTTTTATGGGAACTTTAATCCAAAAGCTAGTCTGAACCTGGACAGAGATGGGGAAGAAATCAAGATGTGGACTCAAATGAAGTGCAGCCAATTTTTCTTTCTCCTGGGAACCCAAAGCAGCCAGATTTTTATGATCTGAATCGATAAGAGCAGTGAAACGTCTTCAAGGATGCTGAATATTGAGATGTTTTTGGACAGTGCACAAGAGCACTGTACCCCATCCAAAATGGGATGCATAGATAGATGCATCAGCTGAACTTACATACACACATGTACGCACGTACACACGTATATCATTAGCAGGATGACAGACTTGGCATGATACTTCAAACTGCCTAAAATGTTGAGACAGTTGACCATCACATGGGAAGAGTGTCAACTACACAGTTATTTGGTTACAGTGTTGTCAGGAAACCTGGTAGATAGCTTAGATTCAGTACCTTATCCCATGATTCCATTTATGCTCTTCTCTGGAACTTTACAGAGTAGTCACACCTCCAGTTTCCTGATCCACAAACTGATAATGTTTTTGGCCTTAGCCCTTCTCCGGGCACTTTCATTTCTCCCCAAATTTTCAGCACCTTGCTTGTTCCTGTCTCAGAGATTCAGGGTTCAGTATGTTACATAGTGTCTCCCATGTCTTGGCTTCTCATGCACCTTCCTATAGCCTTTCTCAGCTCCATACAGTTACAGTAGGGGCAAGTGAGAATGGCTGTTGTACGACTGGGAGTAGCTACTATTCTCTCTACATGATCATTTTTGGAAATTCACCAGAAACATAAGGGGAATGAACTACTGACTACCAACATTCTCTCTCTCTCTCTCTCTCTCTCTCTCTGTGTGTGTGTGTGTGTGTCTCTGTGTACCGGCCAGCATTATCAGGTGCAATCATCATCACCAGCCTATGATAACCAAGGATGCATTGATGCAATGGTGATGCATAGACTAAATGTGTTCATCTACCCAAGCTTCACATCACCAATGTTGAGGAAGATGGCACAATAGGGAAGATATAGGTTGCAACCAAACCATTCCTATAGATGTGGGGAAGTATGGTGAGGTATGCAAACCAAATCTCACTTTGCAGCTCCCTGTAGGCTGCATGATATCTACTTAACATTTCATAGACAAAGACCAGCACACATGTGGCCAAGCAGTGTGGTCAAAATGGCAGAGGATATTAATAAGGAATAACAGACAAGCTAACACTTTATCTTGATTTCTTCTTGAGCTATTTTTGAATCCAGCTTCCAGCAACTGAAATAAGTTGAGGAGGAAGACAAAAATGAAGAGGAGAGAAAATCTGGGCCGGTTAAAAAATAGCTGGACAAGCCGATGACTGAGGATTGATTGGAACTCTGTCTGCCAAATCAGGACAGTTGGCAGGTATGACAATATCAGTACATCCATCCCATATGTCTTCTGAGTTTGGATTGCAAATCTCCACGTTGGCTTCTTTTATAAGAATTTGGAAGGAAAATTGTAGCTAAGAAGAAAGACAGACTAAAGTACATGTTGTATGTTTGGCATTGCGCTCAGCAATTCCAATTTTCATATCAACTCTGGCATGTGCATGCTCAACTGTTTCTCTCTTCCCATCTCGTGTGAACTGGCTTTTGTTACTTTTTTGTTACTTTTGGAGATCCCTGTGTTGACCCAGATTTTCCAAATAATCGAAAGGAGGAAAGAGTGGGAAGGAGAAAATGGCAGACATGGCTGAACGACACACACAAATGTGATTTAGTGGTGATTTAATGCCATTCTCTAGGTTACTTACAGTCCTCCCAAACCACAGTTTAAAGGCAGACATGAGGTATTCAGCAGAAAGCTTCTTGGGGTTATAGCAAAGTGCAGGCCGAGTTAACTAGAGTTCACATAATTATATTGTTCTTGAAGAGGAACTCGCTTGAATGTTCACAGGGAAAACATGTGTCTATGGATCAAAAAAAATAAAAAAAGCTTCAATCCACATGGTAATGTGGCTAAAATCAACAACCTTTCAGTGACTGACTAAGAGATCTTTGTTTATTGTTTTCCAATTTTAATTTACTCCCTTTTTGGAAGACATTGGTCTTTGAGGCCTGGCAACTCTGCAGAGAAGAGTTTTTATGGTGTAACCATTGAGAATACATCCCCTTTATGATCCAAAACTGATATTGAATTAAAAGTATTTTCCATCAGTATAAGAGAAGGAGGAACCTTAGGCAGAACCTTGTTGCTGACTGTCTTACAACTACCAGAATCCGGTTGGGGGGCAGTGAAAGCTGTAATCCAAGCAAGTAACCAAGCACTATCTATATATCTATATCTATAATGTCTATATCTATAATGTGACTAGTGATGACACTCCAATTGACTTGATTGGAAATCTGTATGTTGACAACTATATTTCCCAAAGTCCCTGGTTGTTTGTGAGACGTCGGCTTTCAACATTCCAAAATGTTATGATTTGGAGAGAGAACTTATCCTTATTGATAATGTAACTAAGAATCAGGAACTAAACTAGCCCATTAGTCAAGCCAAATACCTATGAATTTGACCACACCACCGGCTTTCTATAATCATGACTTGTGAGCCACAAACACTCTGAAATATGTCCCGCTGAGCCTGGCGGAAGTTACTCCTGAGTAACTCTGCACAGGACTACAGGCTTTAAGTGAATTACTTTGAGTTGCTTATGTGCAGCATCTACAACAGGCTTAAGCGGCTGATGGGGAAAAGGAAGGGGCCAGAGGCTGTTAGGAATTGTGGGAGTTGAAGTCCAAAACACCTGGAAGGCCAAAGTTTGTCCATGCCTGATCTACAATTAAACCCTGTTGCTTTGTTCTAGGATACATTAATGCTACACAGTTATAAGCAACATAGCTAAACAATGTGGAAAACTAGGAATTGTAATTCAACAAGTCTTAGAGGGCTATATTTTGCCATCTCCATTATAAACGGAAGTCACAATTCCCATCTGGTTAAAAGACAATTAAAGGTTGATACGAAGTTAAAAACACATGCAGTCAGGATAAAGGAGAGTACATAGACACTAACTGGCTATTTTGTTTAGTTTATCTTTTGCTTTAAATGATAGAGGAAACAGGGCAGATTTCTTTTTTTATCCCTAATACTGATATGATAGCAGCAAACTATGATTTAGCTGTCTTAGGTGGATTGGAACATGGCTTCTACAATCTGGACACTATTTAGAGGTTTTATAAATTCATCTCAGATACAGAAGAGTTCCCTGTGTGCAGGGCTGTATATGAATTCAAGTTACTTGTCAACATAGGATGACCCCCATCAGGCATGTAGCGGGGGGGGGGGGGGGCTTGAGGGGCTTCAGGCCCTCCCGAAATTTTCATGGTGGTCCGCGAGAAGGCCTTACTGGTGCATTATTTAAACTGTTATGTTTATTCATATCATGATCTGATCACCATACTCAATATATCCCATATGCATGGGGGTATTGCGATAACAATACAATAGGTTTGCTAGGGTAGACCCTCTTTCATTCAGACTCAGCCCCCCCCCCCCCCCGAATCAAAATCCTGGCTACGGGCCTGACTCCCATGCATTTCCTAGGGTTTTCTTCAGCAAGGAATACACAGAGGTGGTTTTGCCAGTTCCTTCCACTGGCATATAGCCTACAGCACTTAGTGTTTGTTAGCAATCTCCCAGAAGTCATAGGGAGAAGGGAACAAGCTTGTTTTCTGCTGCCCTGGAGACTAGGATGCAGAACAATGGAAAGGAGATTCCACCTGAACATAAAGAGGAACTTCCTGATTGTGAAAGCTATTTTGCAGTGGAACTCTCTGCCCTAGAGTGTGGTGGAGGCTCCTTCTTTAGAGGCTTTTAAACAGAGGCTGGATGGCCATCTGTTGGAGGTGCTTAGAATGTGATTTTCCCGCTTCTTATTTTATTTTTTTTATTTATTTACCACATTTGTATACCACCTTCCTCAGCCCAGAGGCGACTCAAGGTAGGTTACAGTCGGCAGTAATTCAATGCCTCAACAATTATAAAATACAATTAAAAACAATTATAAAAACAATTAAAACATTTAGCATATGATATAAAAACCGTACAGCCTATAAAAACATAATCATCGGCATCTCCTTACTAAAATCATTATCCAATTGCATCGTCAGTCGTTCCAAAATTTTATATTTGCCTGATTGTGCTGTATTAATGAAAGCTGGCTCAAAGAGCCCGGTTTTAACCTTTTTGCAGAATGTCAGAAGGGAGAGGACCAATCTTATATCCCTGGGAAGGGCATTCCACAGCCAAGGGGCCACCACTGAGAAGGCACTGTCTCTCGTTCCTGCCAAAGGCATCTGTGAGGGAGGCGAGACTGAGAGCAGAGCCTCTCCAGAAGATCTAAAGGTCCTAGATGTTCATAAGAAGAGATGTGTGGACAGGTAAGCTGACTGACTAAGAGATCTTTGTTTATTGTTTTCCAATTTTAATTTACTCCCTTTTTGGAAGACATTGGTCTTTGAGGCCTGGCAACTCTGCAGAGAAGAGTTTTTATGGTGTAACCATTGAGAATACATCCCCTTTATGATCCAAAACTGATATTGAATTGAAAGTATTTTCCATCAGTATAAGAGAAGGAGGAACCTTAGGCAGAACCTTGTTGCTGACTGTCTTACAACTACCAGAATCCGGTTGGGGGCAGTGAAAGCTGTAATCCAAGCAAGTAACCAAGCACTATCTATATATCTATATCTATAATGTCTATATCTATAATGTGACTAGTGATGACACTCCAATTGACTTGATTGGAGATCAGTATGTTGACAACTATATTTCCCAAAGTCCCTGGTTGTTTGTGAGACGTCGGCTTTCAACAGACCAGAACCATTTAGGCAGGGGGATTGGACTTGGTGGCTCACGAGGTCTCTTCCAACGCTATGATTCTATGATCTTAGCTTCCAAGTTCAGATGGGATCTGATGCCCTTAAGCTCCTCATTCTTCCATTGGAACCAAAAGCCAATAAAACTAGGGGGGAAAGGGACATCCTTCAGAAAGTATCACTTGCACTCTCCCAAGATGAGGGGTCCAATCTTATAGGCCATTGGGCACACTGAAGTGTTCTGAAATAGCCAGGCTTATATATGCTTAAGGTTGTGCTGGATTTTTCCCCAGATGCAAAACTGAAGCTGGGAAACCCAGACTGAAATGTGATTTCCAAAACACAGTGTGCAAGCAAAGTGCTGCATTAAAAAATAACATTATAATGATAATTACAGATGGGGTTCTTTTGAAACAGAGTCAAGGTCGGTAGTGGGCAGGGGAGGGGGGAAAGAGACCCGTGACATATTTTCTTCCATGGGGCCAAAATGCCGTTTAGGAGCCTCATGGCTACCACTCATCTTCCTTCGTTTTTACTCAATGCCAAGCTTCACTGTCTAGACAGCCCCCTTTATGGCGGTAAATATCTTTAATGATTGGTTTCTCTCTGACATTGACTAATTAGATCCCTCAGATATCAGAATGGCTGGGAGGATATGCGGTGTTTGTTCTCTCCAGGACTCAGCCCATGACAAATACGCAAGAAGCAGAAGCGGTGATGCCTTGCAATCAATTCTTTTTCTCAATGAAAAGGACAAAACACATGAGAAAGACGTGAAACAAGACCAATTGTGGTGAAAAATATTTGGCTGTGCTGGTGGGTTATGGGAGGTGTGAAAATAATTTCTTCCAGATTGTAGTCTGAGAGTTGGGTCATCTTTTGTGGTCCTACTTTGAACCTTTTTTTTAAAAAAGATGATTTTAGCTGAACTTTCCTGTAAATTGTTCTATACATGAAAGGGTTGATAAAATTTACATAAATAAATGTGAATTAATTTTTCAACAGATTGAAAAGTTTCCAAATTTTGATGAAAAATGGCAGAATACGTGAGGTGAAACTGGGATTATTTATCTGCCTTCAATCACATTAACCCAGCTAAAAACCCCTATAAAATTGGTCTGAGCTATAATTGAGTAAAGCTTCTTAAATGTTTTTTGGTACTTTGGTAGCTAATAAAAAAACATGCACACCAGTCTCTCCAACATGCTTATGTTCAGCTGTATTGACGCAGTTTTAACTTGACAAAGTCTGCCTCTAATTATACATGGCAGTCATCTGACCACAGATAAACAGATATTACACAAACCTTTGGAGGGAATAATATTTGGCTACTATAACTTTTTGGAATAATTTACTCCACATCCTGACCTTAAAACACCAAAAATGATTCATAACGTTTTTGGGGATTTGAGGATAAATATTTTCACTTAACAAAGAGGTTGGCCTCTCTGACCTTCACGAGGTTTGCACTATGTGCATTAGTCACAAAGAATAATTCTTTGTTCAAGAACATCACATCGAACATTGGTGGAAGGGGTGGCCAGAGAATTTGGGCCTCAGCCTAGCAAATATCAACAGCATATCTCCCCCTGACTTTCATGGGCTCTAACCTACCTGTCTCCCCCAAACAGCTAAACAAAAAGGAATGTCATGAAAGTGATGGCTCATCTAACTAGCCATCTAACAGTCCTCATCTAACTATAAATTACTTAGAATATAGCCTAAAGCAGGCATGGGCAAACTTCGGCCCTCCAGGTGTTTTGGACTGCAACTCCCACAACTCCTAACAACTGGTTTGCCCATACCTTGCCTAGACTGAAGCTTGTGTTAACTATTTGAAATGCAGCAAAAACAATCCACCATGTTTTAATTCCAGAAATATATGTATCTTAAGATGAGACTTGCTTATTCTGCTGGAAGATATCTGCATAAATAAAAAATACAATATTTTCCTTGTATACATGGACTATGTGGTGTAAGATATGGTTTGAATTCACACAGTGCAAGTGTTGTTTTGAAGCACACCTACCCAATTAAATATGCCAATACAGCCTACTCCATCTACTCACCCTCCAGTGGTCACGGATGATGGGAGTTATTGTCTAAAACATCTGGAGGTTGGGGTAAACTGTCATACAATGATTAATGTAACATATAGAAAGGTTGTTGTCCTTTGAATTGGTTACTGAAATGTGCTGAAGCTGGAAGTGGACCTGTCATGTCCCATATAGTTTCAACCCACACTATGCTCCTGAAATCAATAACAACAGAGCCTAACAGACTTGAAGATTCCCCTCAAATTACATGTTATGATAAGTAAAAAATATCTGATTTCAGTTTTGTGTGGATTCTTCTGCCAATGTCTTATGGACAATCCCTGTATTCAGTGTTTCTTAAATAAAAAGTGTAACTAATTTGTGTGAACAGTGGCCATTCTTGGCTAAACACTTATAAAGAGTAATTATTTTCCATGTTTCTGTTATGTGATCCTAACAGAATATCTACTTTTTGCAAAAGCCCAACAAATACAGTTTTGCAAAGTACCAGTCTAAGTGCATTAAGTGAGCCAATGTCAAGCTCTACTGCATCCAGGGAACTCCAGGCATAAAGATAATCATTCAGGATGAAACTTTTACTATAATTTTCAGCTTATGGCTACCCCAAACTCCATGCTTTATGTCCCTGGAGAGCTACTTTGATCCAACAGGAACTTAAAGAGGTCAATTCTAAGTGTTTT